>NC_138769.1:475922162-476474662 GCF_965119305.1 Pelophylax lessonae | reverse complement strand
TTACTAAAACTGGAGTGCTCAGAATCTGGTGCATGGTCGCCAATCAGCTTCTAACTTCAGCTTGTTCAGTTACCTTTGACAACAAAACCTGGAAGCTGATTGGTTTCTGTGCAGAGCTGCACCATATTTTGCACTCTCTAGTTTTAGTAAATTAACCCCACTGTTAAATTGGGATAGGAAAATAATTATTAAACTCTGTGTAAGTTCAGACACATACCAACATGGACCTCACACAACTATTGGACACAGGGTCTGTGAATGGAGCCACAGTGAAGGCATTACACTGAGATGAGGCCTGAACTGGAAACAGGTTAGGTTCTCTTTAGAGGAATAGTTTACGTAAATCAACCGCACTGTTAAATTAGGATAGGAAAATTATTATTAAACTCTGAGTAAGCTCAGACACATACCAACATGGAACCCACACAACTATTGGACACAGGGTCTGTGAATGGAGCCACAGTGAAGGCATTACACTGAGATGAGGCTTGAACTGGCAACAGGTTAGGTTCTCTTTAGAGGAATAGTTTACATAAATCAACAACACTGTTAAATTAGGATAGGAAAATAATTATTAAACTCTGTAAGTTCAGACACATACCAACATGGAACTCACACAACTATTGGACTCGGGGGCTGTGAATGGAGCCACAGTGAAGGCATTACACTGAGATGAGGCCTGAAGTGGAAACAGGTTAGGTTCTCTTTAGAGGAATAGTTTACGTAAATCAACCGCACTGTTAAATTAGGATAGGAAAATTATTATTAAACTCTAAGCTCAGACACATACCAACATGGAACCCACACAACTATTGGACACAGGGTCTGTGAATGGAGCCACAGTTAAGGCATTACACTGAGATGAGGCCTGAACTGGCAACGGGTTAGGTTCTCTTTAGAGGAATAGTTTATATAGATCAACCCCACTGTTAAATTAGGATAGGAAAATTATTATTAAACTCTAAGCTCAGACACATACCAACATGGAACTCACACAACTATTGGACACAGGGTCTTTGAATGGAGCCACAGTGAAGGCATTACACTGAAATGAGGCCTGAACTGGCAACGGGACAGGTTCTCTTTAAAGAAGAATAGTTTACGTAAGTCAACTGTGACTCTCACTGCCTAACAGACAAATATGTATGCGTCAACCTTTTGTTATATAGGAGATGTGACTAAAATATTTGTTATAAAGGTTCTGACAGTGAAAGAACAAAGGCCTTCTCAATAACTAGCAAATGTTCTCCATTTGCTATACAGCTTGCTATGCCCTAATCAAAATGCACAGCCATTAATAAAAGCCTCATTAGGTTTATCAGCCTCTAATTTACTTTATAGGCTGATTGCCATGATGCAGTCAGTCTTAACACTCTTACAGATTTGAAATGCTTGAAAACATTATAAGTCCACTTTTTCTAAGCTGCCAGAGCTCGTGGACTGCACATCGCTGTAAATGAATGCAGACAAGTGAAAAGCATTGTAACAGCATACTTTGTAATTTCTCTGCAGAAGATATAAACAGGATTACCTGGCAAGCTAATGGCTAAAATGCAATCCACCTTCCTCGGATAGCATTGGCGTTCGGCTATGTTGACGCATTTATGTGGGGTGCATAACCGAGTTTGTGATGTGGCACAGGCCAGATGTGGAAAAGAAAATAGTCAGGAGTTGAAGGAAATGAGAGTGTGCTGCTCAACATCAGCTCTTAAAGTACTGTAACCTTCCTTTTGTATAAATAAGCATGTAGGCCAACGCCATTCACTTTACTGCTTTTGTTGTTTAAATGCCATACATATGCACTATTCTCCATCTGAAAGGCTGGCCAAGGCAATAAGGCTGCTGTGCAAGCATGTGAATGTTCTCTTCTCCATAAACCATGAATAACCCTTGCTGTATAACATTGAGAAGCATCAAGCTCGTAAATTAACCCTTTTCCATCAGGAAATCTTACACTTTTATGCTCTATCTAACAAAAGAACATGCTAACCATGATTAACATGTTACATGATCGGTCTTATTTACTTATTATACGACCCACGGTCAAGAATATTGTACCTTTTTATGAGATCATTTGACATTTTCCCTTTTTTTATACAGCCGATGACTTTGATGGAAAAAAATTGAATTTTACCTATATGAAGTTTAACGGCTATCACTAAAGACACCATATTTTTTCCGCAGAAAATGTTGCTGACAACTTCTGCCACTCTAAACCGGACATAATCCATTTATTTCAAACAGGCTAGAGACGATACTTTCCTCAAGGTAGTATATTTTTCTCATTCTGCCATACTGCACTTTTTTTCTTTCTTTTTTTTTTTTTTTTTGGTCTTAATCTACTTTTCGCATGGTTTCCCCACATATTACAGCTTTCTATTTTTGAAAGTGTGTAAAATTTAGAGAAATCAAACTGCAAAAAAGTTTAAATTTACTAAAATAGGTGTTTGTTTGAGTTGCCTATTTTGAGTTATCTTTTCTGAGCAACATTTAAAGTGGTCATTGCTAATTTGGATGTATACACAAAAATCAGACCGCCTGGCCAGATTAAGTCATGAACGGGAGATTATTTTTCTGATTTACCTTTACGTGTGTATACATGAATTGTTTGGGGGACAAAGGAAAAGTTGGTTGATGGCTGCTTGTGTAAGTAGGTTTGGTCACTGGAAAACCTAAGTCGTCATTTCCCAGTGACCTAAGTGGTCACTGGGAAACCTAAGTCGTCGTCATCAATTCCCAGTGACCTAAGTGGTCACTGGGATACCTAAGTCGTCATCGTCATTTCCCTGTAACCTAAGTGGTCACTGGGATACCTAAGTCGTCATCGTCATTTCCCTGTAACCTAAGTGGTCACTGGGATACCTAAGCCTTCATCGTCATTTCCCAGTGAGCTAAGTGGTCGCTGGGATACCTAAGTCGTCATCATCATTTCCCAGTGACCTAAGTGGTCACTGGGAAACCCAATTCTTCATCGTCATTTCCCCAGTAACCTAAGTGGTCACTGGGATACCTAAGTCTTCATCGTCATTTCCGAGTGACCTAAGTGGTCACTGGGATACCTAAGTCTTCATCGTCATTTCCCCAGTAACCTAAGTGGTCACTGGGATACCTAAGTCTTCATTGTCATTTCCCAGTAACCTAAGTGGTCACTGGGATACCTTAGTCTTCATTGTCATTTCCCAGTAACCTAAGTGGTCACTGGGATACCTAAGTCTTCATTGTCATTTCCCAGTAACCTAAGTGGTCACTGGGATACCTAAGTCTTCATCGTCATTTCCCAGTGAGCTAAGTGGTCACTGGGATACCTAAGTCTTCATCGTCATTTCCCAGTAACCTAAGTGGTCACTGGGATACCTAAGTCTTCATCGTCATTTCCCAGTGACCTTAAGTGGTCACTGGCAAACCTAAATCTTTATTGTCATTTCCCAGTGAGCTAAGTGGTCACTGGGAAATCTAAGCCGTGTTTGATATCCTAGCAGCGAGCTGTGCCTAAAAACGGCTAAAACTGCCTCTTACCCTATACAGGTGGTCCCCGGGTTACAAACAAAATAGGGACTGTAGGTTTGTTCTTAAGTCGAATTTGTTTGTAAGTCGGAACAGGTATGTATATGTGTCCAACAGTCAAAGGGCGAAAATATCCATACTCGGCCATTGCCCAACCCGGAAAAAAACATCAAAAGAGTGAATATCTCTAGACTGTTAGCTAATCTGGATTCCCTGTTCTGTCTTACAGGTGACTTTTTTTTGTATTCTTTGCTGTCGCCATAACTAATGGCATCTAAAATGAAATGTTAAGGTATCTGCTCTTGAGTTTCAAGCAACAAAGAAAGATGTAAAATCCTGGAAAGTTATCCAAGTCACCCTGCCAAGAAACATGATTTAATGAAATCATCTGAGACACACTTAATCAAAAAAGTGTGTTTAGGATTATTTGTGCAGACAGAACAGTTACTGTGCTAGCTTCTGTGTTTTCTCCCCCGTCTGTGCTATTCTTCCACCATAAAGAATTTCCTTCTAACAGCACACCGCCATTCGGGCTATAAAACAAATATCCCCCTCTCCTGCACCTGTACTACTACATCTCAGCATGGAGTTTAAAGCCCTTCTCGGCGTCATTCTTCAGTGTGTCTTGTGTCTGTACTGACAAAGTGCAGGGGGAAAACAAAAGCAAAAGTCTTTTCTTTCTCCCTTTTAAAGATCTGTTTGAGGAGGAGAACAGAAGTCAGGAAATCATCTTTCGTTTTACTGCCTTGCTGCATAACAAAACCAATGGCTTTAAACAAAGCCGAGCCTGATGCATTTAATGTGACATTCTGCGCTGCTCTTAAACTAGTGAATCCCTCCCCCACCTCTTATTTTATTCCAGCAGGCAGAAGATTTCCCATAATAGACAGGCATTTCCCATACTATAGTAAGAACCTGCTTTCTTGATGAATGTGGATCTACCATACAGTGTGATATGCTGGATAACACTCCTCCTTAAAGGTAATGCTCACAATTAGACCTGAATGTGTATTCTTTTTTTCTACTGTATCCTAATCTTATTTTTTTTTTCTGATTTTGAGTTTGCCAGGATACAAAACATACAATGCCCAGATTTACAGTGATGGCCATTAAAAATTAACTGCCACTTCATAGCTTTACAGCCTCAATAATTAAAATAAAATGACTCCTACTACTATATACAACAAAAAAAGATAGAACAAATAATACACACTGGGGTTGGTTTACCAAAACTGGAGAGTGCACAATTGGGTGTAGCTCTGCATAGCAACCAATCAGCTTCCAGTTTTTTTTTTTTCAAAGTTTAATTGAAAAAGCTGAAGTTAGAAGCTGATTGGATACCATGCACCAAATTTTGCACTCCCCGGTTTGGGTAAATCAACCCCACTGTTGCCTGCTACTTTCAAAGCCTAATGCTACAACACTGGCACTCAAAAATCGCTTGCAGTACGGCCCCTATTACTACCAATTATAATGCTATTTATTTTACTATAAAGACTAATATATTTTTTTGGTAATGTCTTTATCTGGTGGCACATAATACCTACATGATTACTGAAGAAAGCAGTGAAAGGAGCAGTTAAGTTGTACAAACCTAAGTAGTTCTAGTAGAAGTAGCAGGGGTCTTCAAACTATAGCCCTCCAGTTGTTCAGGAACTACAATTCCCATCATGCCTAGTCTTGTCTGTGAATGTTAGACTTTTACAATGCCTCATGGGATGTGTAGTTCCACAACAGCTAGAGGGTCGTAGTTTGAGGATCGCTGCTCTAGATCAACTAAAATCTTTTCTTAAAGTTATTAAGAAACAACCGCCTTGATTATCAATAAAGCACTAATTTGTGTAACATTAAGGCTGTTTGGCATCGGGGTTGATTTGCTAAAGAAGAGTTGCTTAACACTCTTTTTTTATTTTCTAACTTCCATCACATATGATTAGGGATTTCAACTTAACACAGGTTCACGTATTCACTAAGCACACTGCAGCTCAAAAAAAAGAAGCTGCTTTTACAGACATTTGAGCTTTTATTTCTCTGCCTAAAAGTTTGTGTTGCGCTTTTTTGGGCTCTTTTGCAAGTTTTTATTGAGCTTATTTGAGCTTTTTTGAGTAAAAGCAGATTTTTCTTATTTTTTTACAAACCCTCCCTTCAGCTCATTTTTTTGTCCGTTTGCACACTTTTTTGAACTTTCACGCTTTTCCGTGCATTTTAGGGCACTCACATATCTTTTCTGCTCAAAAGCTCCTATCAAAAAATGTGAATTTGGTGGGGGGGGGGGGGGGGTTTTCTACCTGTAAGAACTTATTCCTGTAAACTCCTGAAAAAGCCATAGTGTGCTTGGACACGGAGGGGAGTTTCCAGGCAGAAAAAAATGAAATGACTGTAGCAGCAGCTTCTTTGAGTTGCAGTGTGTTTAACCCCTAAAAGCAGCTATTTTTTTATTTATTTTTTTAGCTGCAGTGTTCATGAGCCCTAACATTCATTCTGAAAAGTCTGCTTGGTGAATAACATCTACTCTTTTAGTAAATCATCCCTAATGCTGTAGCCTGGACTACAACACAGAACTTGCCTAACATGTAACAACTTTTCTTAAGGTTACCATAAAAATGAACTCCAACTGGCTGCTATAAGTTCACATCATTGCTACACACAGGGGTTGATTTAGAGACTCCAAAATCTGGTGCAGCAGTGCATGCTAGCTAATCAGCTTCTAACTTCAACTTATTCACTTAAGCCTTGACAAAAAAAATGGAATCTGATTGGTTTCTATTGAGAGCTGCATCAGAGTTTGCAATCCCCGGTTTTAGTAAATCAACCCCATTGTGTTTTACTATATAAACTGGTGTTTCTCAACCAGGGTTCCGTGGAACCCGGGGTTCCCCCTGAGGTTGCTAGGGGTTCCTTGAGCAATGGCAGTTTTTGCCTCTCAGATAAGTTCCCAATGACACCATTGTTCCTTTTAGCTATCTGTAAGGGGGTAATTCTTCCCAATGATGACAAGAGTAAGGAGCATTCTTCCCACTGACTATCACACTAACGTGCCATGAGTTGTACATTTTGAATTTTTAGCAGGGGTTCCCCAAGGCCAGAAATGTATTTCAAGGGTTCCTCTGTGTTGAAAACGGCTGATATAAACCATTAATTTCATGGAATGAAACCAGCAGTATCTGCCATTTTTTAAGAGTGCTGTTAAATCCATGCTTCTGATTGGCTGCTGTAGGTTGAACATCTATACAACTAGCAGCTAAGAACTAGAAATGACTATCCTCCCAGCCAGAAAAAGACAAGCTGTTTTTCCATACTGTTTTATTCCTTGCCTCCACATTGTGAGCAGGATTCACACAATACACAACAGCCCCAAGCAAGGCCTTTAGTTCCAGCAAACCCTATTCAGATACGTGTCACTTCTAACATCAAGCTAATCTATGTGTTGCTATGGTTGCACCCTTTATCCTCCTTTACATTTTTTGTGATTACGTGAATTTGTGGAAAGCAGAAAAATGGTGGTTTTATTGCCATACAATCAGATTACTGCCCTTAGTTTCTCTATACCCCCTTTTTTTTCCCCCCACTTCAATCAAAAGGGATCAGTTTCTTTAGACGTTGTCCTCGATTTAAATCACCTCTGTATAGATCTAGCCCGAGTTGTAATCCCCTTATTAACTATGACCATGGGTTGATTTGCTTAAATATAAAAGCAAATTGTGTCAGCTTTGTTTTTAAAGCGAAGAGTACAAAATGGATTACTAAAGAAAATCAGCAGATTTCACACAGCTAGCGTGGTACTGAATGTAAAATTAGAATTAAACAAGTCAAACAGGAAAGATGTGTGAATGGTTTACATTTTTCTTTATGAGACAAGGCCCAAATTGCTCACGTCTTTTGTCTTGCCGGACTCTAAGGAAACAATGAAGCCACAGGAGCTTAAGCAAGTTTTTTTTTTTTTTTTTTCTTATGGTGACCATTTGCTTTCCTGTACTACAGGGGTAAAAAAAAAAAACATTTCAAGAGTTGAAATCTGGATGTCGGCCAATGAATCTGCATATCTGAATCAAAATATTTTAAGCACTTGAACACACCCATTTTAATCACCCGAATACCACACAAAGAATGAGCTCAAACAACGTCTATTAAAATGTACGATAGTTGACCTGAAAAAACAGGTTTACCGTATGTCAGCCATGGAAGACAAACATTAGGCCTACATGGACTGTTTAATCATTGCCTTTCATGAAGGCAACTTTCTTCAAGTGCAAAGAACATAAAAACGTAATAGTACCTTTGTGTGGTGATAAGTATGGCCATCGGATATTTTACCCCGTCAATGAAAAGGAGCTTGGGGTGCCATTTTGTGTCCTGAACGCGTGAAATGACTAGCACACTAAAAGATTTATCCTTCTCATTAGTGGATTTGGTCATAATAAATGTTGACAAAATAAGTTCAAAATGGCTGCCATTACTTAAGGGAGGGATACGTCTTATTGCTACATGCTATAAATATGCCTTTCTAAAATATCATGCTGTTATCTCTGGCATATTTGCATATCATTAAGGGCATGAGCAAAGTAGGTTACAAGACAAGTGATACCCTCTAACTGAAAAAAAAAAAAAAAAAAAAGATTGCTGTCATTAAACTTCTGTTAAATAAACACAATGCTGACCTACTTTACAATGTTCTTACATGTGTAGAATTGCCTTTAAACTATAGATCCTCGCTAGCAAAGTGACAGTTTTTCACTTCTTATTTGCCAAGCAATCATGACGTAATTTGTGCTCAAACAAGGAGGCAGAGGCAGTTTATACGCCTGTAATCAAAGCTTGCAATAAAATGCAAACCATCAAGCTGGATACACTAAAAAAAAAAACAGCAGCTTAGTCGCAATTGCCCTTTGAGCTCTCGGAAAGTGTGCCTTATTATAAATGATACAAATAAACAGCTTCTCGCTAGATAATGTGATTAAATTATGCTGTTATAATTTCTGAAGGGTTACATTTGATGGACCTGGATCTATTTTTTCAAACTAAGTTGCCAACTATATTTAATTATGCAACTGTACGACCTATTGTTTGTCCGCCGCTCGAGAAATCCACATCACTTACTAATTTTCCAATTAAAATGTAACAACTTTATTTGCAATGTATTTCAGGCCTAATTACCTGCTGTAGGTCTGCGTATTGTATTTAGCACAATGTTGAAAAAAAAAAAAAGGTCTAGTGTTCAAAGAACGAGTAATTGCCTACCTAGTAAGGTTATATTAAAGATGTTTTTTTTTCCTGTTTGGATATTATTTTTAGATTTATCAGTTTTTCTGACATCTTGGGTTTCACAACATAAAACTTCCTAAGAGTGCTTTGGCTATGATTGTGGATGAGTAGGGAAGACGGATGAGCTGAAAGTATAGCCTTCAATAAATTGGTGAAATTAAAAGCTTTAATTGGTGATCCACAAGTAAAATATGACTGAGTATACCGGTTACTTTCTCCAATAAAGTAACTTGTAGTCACCTATCCAGTGCATCAGACATATCCCAGTATTATTCTATAGGGAACACAAGCATTATCCATAATGCTATGGTCTTTTCAATACAACTAAGCACAAATCAATACCAAACAACCGCCGACTTACATCTTTGAAATCTATCACGCCATTCTCTTTACGGTAATAAGAGAATAAGTAAATCAGGCCAAAGACGACACTTTAGCCAAGAATAAATAAATTGCATTGTTCTCTACCTAGGCGCCGCAATCTTAAAGATAATTACTGATTTAAAACAAAGTGCTTTACCTGATTGAGGTTTACAGATAAGAGGCTTGGAGATAATTACAACAGATAATGTAACAATTAAACCCCAGCTGAACCAAACAAGAAAGATAAAAGGGAATCTATATATCAAAATCGCAGCCTCTTCTGGATGTACTTGGATGTCTGTTACTTAGTTGGGCCTAATGTGCTTTGCAGGTGTCAAAGCAATGTGAAAGGATAATGAAATAAAGGTGGTCGCATTAGTCCAGCAAAAGTACGGATGACCGAAAAGCCGAGGTAAGTGCTTAGCAAACTACTTTAGGCCGAGCTTATGTTTCTCCAGCTTGGAACTGTAATTGAGAGGGTTAAAAGGGCCATCCCAAGGGAAAGGGTTCCTAAATAAATTCTTGTCTACAGCAGTTTACCGAAGGCTGAGATATGGTTTCAGCGGGTGCTTTGTTCAAGGGCTGGCTCAGTTGTCCCTTGGAAAAGGGGACCATTACCTCCGCTTTTATGATCCTGACAAAATGCGAGGAATGTGCATGCAATAGCAGCAGCAATTCCACCCCTGGTGCTTTTGCCTTTCTCTCTATTCTATATTAAAACCGACAAGATTAACCTAAATGCAAACTGAAGAGCAGAGTTCAAGGGGGTATTCACATGGCAGTGAATGTTCATTTGTTTACCTACAAAACTCGACTCAAGTATACAATGGGTGGCTGTCTAGTGTAAGTATGCAAGTGAGAAGTCTGCTTCCAATAGACTGGCCACATCACGGTTATTAATACATCTATGCTGCTCTTGTTTCTATAAGGAAGGGTACTGATAAAAAAAATACACAGGAAAACGTAGGATTCAATTAGAATTCAAAAAATAAATCATCCAGATGTAATCTGAACTGCTGTGCCGCGTTTCTATTTTTATCTAATGTGCATCAGAATATTAGCCAAGCGTAAGTAACGCAAAGGCAGTGGCCTGACATATGCACGAAATGTACATGTTAATGGCACTACTGTGTTTTCTCCAACGCGCACCCAAGATTCTGCATCTAACATGAAAGAGATGTTGTTTCATAACAATATCGCTAGTGACAGCCGACAAACTATGAAGAATGTATTTATATCTTGTGCAGTTAATCAAGCACAGCCCTGTTTAGTCATGAGTATAATGCATCCCCCATAATATTGCTTTCAAGGGCCAGAATAGGAAAGCAGAGGAGAAGAGGCCCTCAATCTTCTAATTACATGGAAGAGTGAGGATACATTTTTATAACTGGAAATGAAAGTTATTACCCTACTATATCCCCCATAGTCATAGATTTAATGCGCTGCTACAAAATCACTGTACCAAATTCCACATCTCATCTGAAAAGCAATGACATTCATATTTAATCACTGATCCCCAAAGTGGAAAATTACATTTATTATTAAATGATACTTTCAGCTAATGTCCACCTAATGTAAAAATATGACTGCCTGTTTTAATTCCCTTACTAACCAACAGTACAAGCACGTACGATCTTCAGGGTTAATTTCCTCCAACAGGAGAGCACATTAGTAGACTACATGCTACTGTACAATACCCTGTAGGTGCCCATAGATGTCAGATGTTTCTCACAAAATCAAGGTGGTTAGCGTCAGATACAGAAATGGCCTGTGACCTCCATGGTCATCCTCCTGACGCACCACCAATATTAGATCTGATTGGACAGGTTGGAATTTCTGGGCCGATTGCTATTGCTCCTGGGATTAGGTCAGCGCCAGAGATGTCAGATGAGTGTATAAATAATTATTCTAAAGAGCAATCCTTGGGTGGTCAGATCTTCCAACCGGCATCTCATGTCTATGGGTGTCCTAACTTTCAGAAGAAATAGAGAACGTGAGCTTAATTTGCCATGATTAATAGATAAAACAACCTTAAACATAGCCATAGCCTGCTTAATTACAAAGAAGCTTCCCTATGTACAAAAAACCTACTTATTTACAAAAAAGCCCAGCTATTTACAAACAATCCTACCATTTTTGAACAAATCAACTTATCTATTTATGAAAAAAGCCTACCTATTTTCAAAGAAGCCTACCTATTTACAAAGAAGCCTCCCTATTTACAAAGAAGCCTCCCTATTTTCAAAGAAGCCTACCTATTTTCAAAGAAGCCTACCTATTTACAAAGAAGCCTGCCTATTTACAAATAAGCTTACCTATTTACAAATAAACCTACTTATTTACAAATAGACCTACTTATTTACAAATAGACCTACCTTTTCTTACAAATCCACTTATCTATTTACAAATAAACATGTCTTTTCTCAAACATGCCCTACAGATTCGCAGAAGGACACAGCTTTCCAAGCATGACCTAAACAAGTGGCCTGATTTAAAAAGATTCTTCATTAAAAACTATCAGTATTCTGCCTCAGCCAATCAAATATTACATTTCTCCATCTGCCCTTTTTTCCATGCAAGTTGATATTGGCTGTTCTGCAGCAACACAGAGAGTTCTTATTTCGGGTGGCCTGATAAATGAGGCCCAAGAGTTAGTAGGCAAAAACCGACACTCTCATCGGCAGGACCCAAAAAGGTAGCCAAGCACTATTGAATAGGTAAAATGATTGCAACTAGGATAAAAGAACAGATCAAATGCTGGAACTTAGAGCTACAAACGGCAACATTAGGATTCTGGAAGCAGGACTGAGCGATGTGCATTGGTAGACTGACCTCTGTAGGCCTGATTTGATCACTGTTCTAGAAATGTAACATTACATCGAACAAGTGAACCCAATGGATTTGAATGGAAGGAAGATTCTTATATTTGCCAACTCAGTAACATAATGGTCATGATTTGTAAAATTATAAAAAATTAAAAAAAAGTGACCTAATGAGAGAAGAACTATGACATTGCAAGTCTTTGGTGACATTAGTCCTGATTAATGAATGCCCTTAAAATGTACTCTTGTTGGAAATCATATGCCCCATACATCAAAGCTTACTATTACACAACATTAAAATGAAGAGGTGAAGCCCAGTGCTTCTACCCTGGCTGTGCCATGTCAGATCCCCACTGTTCCCTGAACCTTCTACCAGGTAAGGGACTGCGTAAAATGACTTTGAAGGAAACAAGATCCAGAGACAGTGAGTGAAGACTGCCTATTACTTAGACTTTTACATATCAGTAGTGTGGGGATCAAGTAAAGGCTAGTCACCTCTTCCACTCTAGACTCTTGGGAGCATTATCAATAGCAGTGTAATGTAAATGTTAAAGACCTCCAGTCTAGTGATATGCTGATAATCCTTGAGTACAGTTCAAAAGGGAGCTGGACAAGCAACAGAGTACACTCTTAACCTTCTGACTCCTATAAAGGTCTCCAAAAACTATATGGGACCATCACATGGGACCTCTGATATCAAGAGGGCTTTCTGGGGGCAGCAGTGGCAGAGTCCTGTGAGAATTTGAAGAGACTGATAAGAGAGAGAGAGGGGACAGAGTCTGTGTATATATTTTAGAGAGAAACAAGGCGTGTGTGTGTGTGTGTGTGTGTGTGTGTGTGTGTGTGTGTGTGTGTGTGTGTGTGTGTGTGTGTGTGTGTGTGTGTGTGTGTGTGTGTGTGTGTGTGTGTGTGTGTGTGTGTGTGTGTGTGTGTGTGTGTGTGTGTGTGTGTGTATATATTTACAAGAGAGAGAGAGAGGAAGAGGGACAAGGCACATATATAGGTGTGTGTATAACTATTAGAGAGGGAGAGGAAGGGGGGAGAGAGAGAGAGCACATAAGTGTGTGTATATCTATTAGAGAGAGAGAGAGAGAGAGAAGGCACATATATAAGTAAGTGTGTGTGTATCTATTAGAGAGAGAGAGAGAAGGCACATATATAAGTGTGTGTATATCTATTAGAGAGAGAGCGAGAGAGAAGGCACATATATAAGTGTGTGTGTATCTATTAGAGAGGGAGAGATAGAGAAGGCACATATATAAGTGTGTGTATATCTATTAGAGAGAGAGATAGAGAAGGCACATATATAAGTGTGTGTATATCTATTAGAGAGAGAGAGATAGAGAAGGCACATATATAAGTGTGTGTATATCTATTAGAGAGAGAGAGATAGAGAAGGCACATATATAAGTGTGTGTATATCTACTAGAGAGAGAGAGAGAGAGAGATAGAAAGGGGGAGAAAAGGAGAGAGGGGGGGAAGGGAGAGAGGAAGGGGGAGAAAAAGAGAGATAGAGAGAGAGAGAGAGAGAGAAAGGAGGAGAAAAAGTGAGATAGAGAGAGAGAGAAAGGGGGAGAGAGAGAGAGAAGGAGAGAGAAAGGGGGAGAAAAAGAGAGAGAGAGAGAGAGAGAGAGAGAGAGAGAGAGAAGGCACATATATAAGTATGTGTATATCTATTAGAGAGAGAGAGAGAGAGAGAGAGATAGAAAGGGGGAGAAAAAGAGAGGGGGGGAGAGTGAGAGAGAAAGGTGGAGAGAGAAAAGAGACAAGCTATATCTATTAGAGAGAGAGAAAAGAGCATGAAGCTATACCTATTAGAGAGAGAAGCTATATCCATGAGAGAGAGAGAGAGAGAAGCTACATACATACAAGTGTGTGTACATCTATGTGTGAGAAGAGAGAGAAGGTGCATATATATATATATATATATACATATGTGTGTGTGTGTGTGTGTGTGTGTGTGTATCTATGTGTGTGTTTGTGATAGATATATATATATATATATATATATACATATATATATATATATATATATATATATATATATATATATATATAAAGCCACTTCCATACATATCTATTTTTTCCATAATGAAAAGATGTATTTTATGAAATGTAAATGTATGTATATGTGATGTTGTATAATAAATGATATATAATGTATAGAATGATGCTGATTGGGGATGTTTAGGATGCAATGTTCTCTCTTTAGGATTGTATATAAAATAAGAGTGATGAGAGTGTAAGGAGGAAAGTTTCCCGGGGGGGTATGAGGCCATGGATCCCGCACTGTCACCCCCTGATATACGGTGTAGCTCCGGCATAGTGTCAGTGACACCTCTATGGCCTATGTGTCGCCATGTGACAGAAGAATAGAATGGATGGGGCTCCCTGCACTCCGGTGACCCCGGATGATAGAAGGTGGAGGTGCAATGCGGTTCCTATGGAGTGTAATAGAAGGAATACACAGCACACAGCGCCGGTCTAGGTTGGCGCTCCATACACACATATATATATACACACATATATACACACACATATATACACACATATATATACACACATATATACACACACATATACACACATATATACACACAGTCATGCCTCTTGTACTTACTTGGGGTTGGAGGAGTTCCAGTAAATGGGTTCCAATACTAAGGATTTGGAGATAGCAGTCCTGATCAACAGGATCCAAACTCCCAGGCTGTACTTCCACACCGAGTCCCCGCTGAGGGCCATGATACAAGGGGAGAGGGGTAGACAGTCCTACAGAACGGAGACGAGTCGGCCCACAGCAGTCCTTCCAGCACCGGACACACGATGATGATGATGATCACAAACCAACTCCAAGCTCAGCCAGTAGTATCCTCCTAGGGCACAGCATAACCCCACACTGAGCCAACAGGGAGCCGCCGTCATCCAGATCCTCGGGAAGGCAAGCAATCCACATACACATATATATATATATATATACACGTAGTCCGATGAAGAGATCCCCCCGTGTATGATAACTCCGCTCTCCTCCGACTCCTCCACTCCTACCATCCGATCCGACAACTAACCGAGGACAGCGCACCGCTCTATGACTATAAACTCAGCCCGCCCTCTCCCAACTCAGCCGCTCATTGGATCACGGACACCCGCCGCCGCCCCATTGGCTAACACGCACGTCACTCAACAGGAAGGCAGAGGCTTGTGTGTGACAGGTACAGACCTCCCATACCATACATACACCATCAACTCATCAGCATCCTCAATGGCCCCCATTATTATTCATGACGTGACCCGGCCACTTCCAGCAACTTTTACACGTACCCCTATCCCTACACATACACAGGACTCACTTGTGTCTGCACTACAACCCTGATTAGTCAGCCCATCAATGGCTAGAATGGGAAAAGATCACATTTACATAAAAAAAGGGTCATAGTCACACAATACCTGCTCTGATGAGTGAATTAGGGGACTGCGGCTATTGTTAGAGTCATGATGACATCAAGAGTTAAAGGGATTGTTCATGGGGTGATCAGATCAACTCCATCACTGAGATCATATCATCCCTATCCTATCAATTATGATGAGGATCGATCCATAATCAGCATCCTATCTCACTGTCCGATCTATGGGTACATACAGACATTTACTAAGGAGAACACCTTCCACTCCCTTCAATGAAGATGGATTATCTTACCACCATTTAGTTACACCAGGTCTCTGCTTAAAACAATCTGTGTATGTGTACATCACACATGAACATATAATCATCGACTGATTTACAATGTATTAGAAATAGGAATATAGAATGATGGACACGATTTACAAAAGATCGGACATAGGAGTATATAATGATGGACTGATTTAACAAAGAAGAGCACTTTTCATAGAGTTTCAAAAAGTTGTATTAACGTCCAGCATCTAGTCAGAGGAGCTTACTACTTATACATTTCTGTATATATATATATATATATATATATATATATATATATAGACACAATGCATGAATAATGATAGGCTGATTTACAAAGGATTGTACATAGGAATATGCAGCATAATGATGGACTGATTTACTATAGGCTTGTACATATGGATATACTGTATAATGATGGACTGATTTACTAAAGGCTTGTACATATGGATATACTGTATAATGATGGACTGATTTATTATAGGCTTGTACATATGGATATACTGTATAATGATGGACTGATTTACTAAAGGCTTGTACATATGGATATACTGTATAATGATGGACTGATTTACTAAAGGCTTGTACATATGGATATACTGTATAATGATGGAATGATTTACTAAAGACTTGTACATATGGATATACTGTATAATGATGGGCTGATTTATTAAAGGCTTGTACATATGGATATACTGTATAATGATGGACTGGTTTACTAAAGGCTTGTACATATGGATATACTGTATAATGATGGGCTGATTTACTAAAGGTTTGTACATATGGATATACTGTATAATGATGGGCTGATTTACTAAAGGCTTGTACATATGGATATACTGTATAATGATGGAATGATTTACTAAAGGCTTGTACATATGGATATACTGTATAATGATGGAATGATTTACTAAAGGCTTGTACATATGGATTTACTGTATAATGATATAATGATTTGCAAAGGATTGTACATAGGACTATATAATGATGGACTGGTTTACTAAAGGATTGTACATAGGAATATATAATGATGGACTGTTTTACTAAAGACTTGTACATTGGAATATACTGCATAATGATAAATTGATTTACAAAAGATTGTACACAGGGATATATAATGATGGACTGTTTTACTGAAGAATTGGACATTGGAATATATAATGATGGACTGATTTACAAAATATTGTACATAGGGATATATAAGGTTGCACCGATTAACAGAGGAATGTACACAGGAAAATATAATGATGGACTGATTTACTAAAGGAGGCCACTTTTCACTGAGCTCAATAAAGTTGTATTATTTATCTTCCAACAGCTAGTCATAGGAGTTTACAGCTTCTGAATATCTGTATATGTATACACCATGCAGGCATACTGTACATAATCATGTAGTGATTTACAAAGGACTGTATATAGGGAAATATAACAATAGAGTTATTTGTAAAGGAGGGCACTTTTCACTGAGTTCAATGAAGCTGTATTATCTTCCAACAGCTAGATCATAGAAGTTTACTATATATAAATCTCTGTATAGGTACAGCCCAATAATGAATGTATAATGATGAACTGATTTAAAAGGAGAACACGTTTCATTTAGTTCGCTGAAGCCCCTTAGGATTTCAATATATATATATATATATATATATATTTTTTTTTTTTTTTATTTATTGCGGTTATTTATATAGCACCAGCAATTTACACAGTGCTTGACTTACATTTATTGTATATTCACATCAAATATCTGTATATGTAAACGCCTCTCATAACTATGTATTGATGAAATTATCTACAAAAGATTGTACATTTGAATATATAATGATGGAGTAATTAACAAAGGAGGATATTTTTCAGTGAGTTCAGTGAATGTATATTATCTTCCAGCATCTTGTCATAGGAGTCAGCTGTTTATTAATAGCTTTATATGTGTACAACACCCATGAATATATAATGAGTGATTATCAATATCTATATAGGTATGAATATAAAATGATTGATCGATTATCAATATCTATATAGGTATGAATATATCACGATAATACCATTTTAACTTAGTTCATTATTAAAAAATATTTATTTTATTTATTACAGATATATATATATATATATATATATATATCTGCAATAAATAAATAAAATATATCATGTACAATTTATGTAAAACTTTACATATACTGTACATTCACACTAAATATATATATATATATATATATTTATATATATGTGCATCATGTATAAATATATAATGATGGAATGATTATTTACAAAAGAGGACACTTTTTACTTATATAGTTACATAGTTAGTCTGGTTGAAAAAAGACGCCTAGTCTATCTAGTTCAACCAATAAAAGAGAAAAAATAAAAAATCATACAATCCCATTCACAGTTGATCCTATTTCTAAATTTCTGTATAAATATACGCCATGCATGAGCATATAATAATAGACTGATTTACAAAGGATTGCACATATGAATATATAACGATGGACTGGTTTCCGAACGTTTGTACACATGAATATATAAAGATGGACTGATTCACAAAAAAATCTACCTTAGCAAAGTAAGCCCATGTTCATTTTAAACAACCAATTGTATACAGTGGAATTTATAAAATAAGAAGCGAATGCCAACCTAAGCAAACCTTACACATAAACTGCCAAATTAACCCAAAAACTAAAATATCACGCCTCTAAAAAAACATAATATGAATATATTCCTTATAGCTTTCTATATAGCACCAACAATTTACGCAGCACTTTACAAAAAAATAAATAAAGTATCGCACACAAAAGATAAAAAACAAATATAAACATTATGTCTGAACTGAACCCCAAAATTTAACCCCAAACCTTAATTTACCCCCATACTTAACCTAACCTTAATACCTTAATCTGTTCTAACCCCTAAACCCTTCTTTAAACATAAAAATACCCCTTAACCTAACCCCTGAGGCCTAAATTACACTTCAACCTACACATATCCTTAAATATAAACCTTAGCCCAACCCATAAATAGTAAACTTCAACCTAAACATATTCCTAAATTTTAGACTAAACCTAGCCTTAAACACTAACTCAACCCTCAAACTTCATTTCATTTAAACAAAACCCTAAACTGACCAACACTGTGAATAATGTAACGTCCTAACACTAAAATTTACACAACCATTGTTACTAAAATTATCTCATTGATGAGAGACCAAAAATAGAACTTTATTTTCCTAGTGCCTAAATGCATGAAGGCCAAAAATCAGTAACGAAACTTGTTTTGAAAACTAAGGATCCAGTAAATTATTATATGAACATTTATATACATTTGTTAATTAAAAAAAAAACCCTATATATATATTTTTTTTTTTCTTTTAATATATATATATATATATATATATACATATATATATATATGTGTGTGTGTATGTGTGTATATATATATATATATATATATATATATATATATATACACTTCTCTTTTAATAATTAAAAAAACATATATATATATATATATATATATATATATATATATATATATATACATGTTTTAAATAAAATAGGGAAAGAGAGAATTTATGTACATTTGAGCATATATACATATATAAAAAGACACATCTAAAACATATATAGAGAGAGTTCATGGCATATATACTTCCAACAGTGCGTAATACAGTGTGTCTAGACTGTGTAGTGCATTTCTAGTACATGATGAAGGAATGCAGTGTGTAGAAAAGTTGATTATCACAGATAACCAGATTACAGGCCATGTACATAGCAGTGATGAAGTGACAAGCTGGCTTCTCTGACCTCTGTAATACACAGACTCTTCCCTAGAAAGCTTTCCACAGCAGGCTGCCTTGGTGTAAAGGACAGTATGGCCATTAGAATGTCCTGCATTAAATTGCAGTGTATATATATATACATATAATATATTCTGTATATATATTGCTCAATAAAATATAAGACTATGACATTCCCTGGATTTTACAGAAATTCTATAGAGAGGTCTTTTATAGACTCCAACTTCTGATATAGCAGTAAGTAACCTGCCAGTAAATGAGCCCCAAAGCTTTGGGAAATTGCCTATTTTGCGCAGGTCGGCGAGGTTGGGAAGCAGAGTGCTTGTTGCAGAAGGATGGCGGCTGTGGAAATAAGGGCACAGCTCTGTCTATACACTGTATTAGGGAGCTCTAATTACTGGCGGACATCTACACAGCATCCATCTCAGGCTCAAATCCTTCCATCTTTAACCTGCTTTCTAGGGTTAGAGGAGACAATCTTCCCTGGAATGAAGGGATAAAGAAGTGTAAGATTGAACAAACCAATTCTTACAATGTCTAGATCCTTTCTTGATGTGTCAATGGCTTGATAGCAGCACAACGGCAAGAAACCCATTTTGTTGCTCATAGAAACCACTCAGCTGTATACCTTTTAAAATATAAAAAATGAATTTTAGAATCTTTCTGCTTCGGGCTATCGTTCTACTTAACTCCTGAAAAAGCTGCAGAGGTAGCGCCGCAATACACGCGGGGCCCTTACTGAGGATAGAACCCCCTTATATGCCACAGATGTCTGCTCTTCCTTAGGTATAGGTGGGGACCGCCTAATTAATAAAGAATCATTTGCTTTCAGTACTTTTCCTTATTAAAGCCAAACTCCAGGAGTTAGACAAAATCTACCCATGCAGGGTTAAATGTGCATGTAGTTTCTGGGTGCAGCAATAAGGTGTAATACTTACCTTATTCCTGGCTTTGCCAGGCTCCCTCTGTTTATGCTCTCAATGCACTTCAGGCTGTGGTAGCCCATTTCCCTCCTCCATGTACAGTGCAGGGTTAATAGGCCTTCATTGTACATAATGACCCAAAGGGACTGCCCGCAGTCTGGGGATTCAGGTAGAAAAGAACAGCACTGGAGCCTTCCGGACCAAGGGATAGGGGAAGTCTTACACCTTACCCATGCATTGGGGGGAACTGCAAAGGTAGCATTAGCAAATTCCTGGAGTTCAGCTTTAATTTGTAAGTTCATCTTTTCACAAAAAAAAAAGAAAAGATGAACTAACACCCTATGCCCACCCCACTACCCGGTCCCTGATGCACTTACTTCTGCGGGTGATGAGCTGTCAGTGCCCACACAGCTAGTACAGCAGTGAAACCCCCGACTCTTCTTTTCCTTCTTTCTGTGGGCCTTCCAGGACTGATCAGAGCACTTCCAATCGGTCAAATTGCTGGCACTGACCAACCAGAATTGCTCTGATCCCATCCCAGAAGCCCTAAAGAAAGATGCAGAAGAAGAATGGGTATTTCAAATCCTTGGGCCGCGTGGGCAGTGACAGCTCATCATCCACAGAGGTAAAATGGAAGTAAAGGCAAAGCCTAACTAACTTTACACCTACGCCCTCATTCTAAACATAATCTATCTCACCCTGTAAAGAAAAGATCGCTATAATTACTATTCTCCAGCTCTTCTGGTCCAGCCCCAGGTTGAGCTGTCAGTGACGGCTTCAGCTGACAATGGAAGTCCCATAGTAAGTCTATGGGTGACGTCACTTTCCAGGCAGTTCCCAGCCATTGTTGGCTTTTTTCTGGACACAGAGGGCGCTGCTCAGGACTGAGCCGGCTTTAAAATAGGTAAGTATAGTGATTATTTTCTTTACAGGGTTGGATGAATTAGGCTTAGAATGGGGGGTGGGAGTAGGTTTAGTGTTAGTTTTTCTTTAGGTTTTGTCTTTACTTCCACTTTAAAGCGGAGTTCCAGGCAAAAAAAAATTTTAAGCTAAAAATACCCCCGGGACAGTCAGGGCTAGTGCATTTAAGGAACGATAGCCTCTGAACTGTCCCCTGTTTCACTTACCTGTAAGAAGAAATACTTACCTTGTAAATGTCTTGTCCAGCGCTGTCATCTTAGGTGTGGGCAGCTGAAGCCGGAGCGTCCCTCTTCATGTCCTCTTCGGTGACGTCCGAGTCCCAGAATGCCCTGCTCGTCACTTCCGGGGCAGGCGCGTCATCCCTGAACAGCTTCTGGGCATGCCCAGAAGTTGTTCAGCAGGGAATGACGCGCCTGAACCGGAAGTGACGAGTGACTCCGATGCAGGCGCTTTGACTCCTGGAATCGATGACGCTCATCTCCCGCTGAGGAAGGAAGGTAAGTATATTTTCATTAAAAACTAGGTAAGTGAAACAAAAAAAAATGTAATTATCCAATTCTTTTACAGGTGTTTTTAAGCTAGCGGACAGTGCAAACTTCATTGTTAGGGTGGAACTCCGCTTTAAGTGCAGCAAGACTCGGGGGTGGTTAATTCACCTTTTGATTTTTTTGTGAAGAGGTGAACTTACCCTGTTAGGTAAGGTACATTTTTCACTTTACTCTTTGTTTTGGATGTTTATTTTTATATTGCTATATTTGCACTATATAAAGCTTTATTTCTAATATATATTATTTATGATCCATATTTGTCCACGGTATCCTTGGTTGGTGATTTTATCTACTGTGGGAATCATCCTATGTGATACTGAGAAGTATGCGTGACTTGACGTGTCTAATATGAGGAGTGGCTTTGTTTTTTTATATCAAAACTATGCAGCATGTATGGGTGTTGCTGACTCCAGTGTGATTGATTAAGATCACAGCAATCCCAAACAAGCAATCTGTCATCAACTTAAATAAAAAAATGGATCAATACAACACACACAATAATGTTCTGCGTCTTGCAATACTGAAGAAAAATAGGATCAGTTATAAGTGTAAACACTCTGCTAAAAATCATCATTTAATGATTGGATTTAAGATCAGTTCTCCAGCCCACACATATAGTTATTTGTTGGACTGATCACAAGTGATCAATAAAATTCCACCACGGCCCATCAACTAGGGAGAGTCAGAATCGATTTAGAGTTCAATAAATCCAGGGATGGAGGATCATTGGTTTGCGATTTTTATTCAATTCCATCATTTAAGTCACATTGTATGATTGGTTGGATGATCATACTGATCTGTGTGTGGCTGTCTATTCAATGTGACAGAGGAGATCATTGTAAGAATCATTAATCAATAATCCTCTGTCTGGGTAATGAAAGGCTGGTCCTCACCAGAATGCAGCGTGTTCCGTGTGCATTTCAAACGCAGCAGGTGAACATGCCCTTGTGATCTGGATGTGGGTGCCAAAGTATTGTTAATGGTACCCCAAACGCAGATCGCAAATGCAGTGTATTTACAGCAGCAAAATCGCATGGTATCACAGTACAATGCACTTAGGTGCAGTGCGCTTTTAAAATGAGTGCAAGCTCTACTTTTTCTGCAGCCCAGTATGTTTTGCGGCCTATTTAAATGAACAGATTGTCAACACAGGAGGAATGATTTCTCTGTTTCTTATCCCTGCAAAGCAGGGATAAGAACCAAAAAGACATTTAGTAAAAAGCAGCACATTACACATTATAAGGCACACATTTACCCCTTGATCACCCTGTATGTTAATTCCTTTCCAGCCAGAGTCATTAGTACAGTGACAGTGTATAGTATTATCACTGATCACTATATTAGTGCCACTGGTGATGCCAGTGGCAGGTAGTCAGTTCCCCGTCAGCGTAGTTAGTGTCAGATTGCCTGCCGCACTATCACAGTCCCACTATGAGTCGCTGGTCACTGCCATTAGTAGTATAGAAAATAAATAAAAATTCCAGTATATAAACCATAGTTTGTAGACGCTATAACTTTCACGCAAACCAATCAATATATACTTATTGGGATTTTTTTTTTTTTTACCAATGACAGAGCAGAATATATTTTGGGCAAGCGTATAAAGAAATGTGATTTTTTTTTTTTTAATGAGATAGGTTATACAGCAGAAAGTAAAAAATAAATATATACTGTATATATTTTTTAATTTTCTGTCTTTTTCACTTATATAATAGAAAACCCAGTGGTGATCAAATACCATCCAAAGAAAGCTCTATTTGTGTGAAAACAATTATACAAATTTCGTTTGGGTACAGCATTGCATGATCCCGCAATGGGCAGCTTAAAGCGGTAGTATACTCTGCCTTTAAACTTTTACCTACAGGTAAGCCTATGATCAGTGCACTTATCAGCCCAATGCACTTATAATCAGTCCATTCATTATCGGTGCAGCCCCATTAGCGATGCCTGCCAGCGCCCACCAGTGATGCCCACCTGTTCCTATCAGTGATGCCAACCAGTGCCCACCAGTGGTGCCAATCATTGCTGCATTTCAGTGCCTGTCAGTGCCTCATCAGTGCCGCCTATCAGTGATGCCTATCAATACCCATAAAGGCTACCCATCAGTGCAACCTATCAGTGCATATCAGTGCCGCCTATCAGTGCCCATCAGTGCAACCTATCAGTGCACATCAGTGTTGCATATCAGTGCCGCCTATCAGTGCCCATCAGTGCAACCTATCAGTGCACATCAGTGTTGCATATCAGTGCCGCCTATCAGTGCAACCTATCAGTGCACATCAGTGTTGCATATCAGTGCCGCCTATCCTTTCCCTATCAGTGCAACCTATCAGTGCACATCAGTGTTGCATATCAGTGCCGCCTATCAGTGCACATCAGTGTTGCTTATTAGGGCCTCCTCATCAGTGGCCATCAGTGCAACCTATCAGTGCACATCAGTAAGGGAGAAAAATTACTTATTTACAAAATATTATAACAGAAACGAAGAAAAACTATAAAAATATAAAATATATATATATATATATATGAAACACCACCAAACAAAGCTCTATGTGTCTCAAAAAAAAAAAAAAAAAAAAGATAAAAATGTTGTTTGGTTACAGTGTTACATGACCGCACAATTGTCATCCAAAGTGTGAGAGTTGAAAGCTGAAAATTGGCCTGGGTGGTAAAGGGGTGAAAGTTCCCAGTATTGGATTCTAATCACCCCAGTTCACACCAGTGCAGTGTGTTCCAGTACAATCAATAAAATATATATATATATATTTTTTTTGCATGGAATGCCTCTGTAACATAACAAAACACATAAAAAACGCACATGTCCTGAATTGAGATGAAGAAAAAAAAAAGGGAAAAAAACGCACCGGAACGTATCAACAACGTGTATGAAAGGCATCCGGAAAGGCAGAAATTGTAGTGTAAAGCGGCCCCCAATGTGAGCCCCTCCCTTCCCCCATCAATTTAGTGAGCTTTTCATTCCTTTCAATGCTAGCGAGTGGATTGGTTGTATTGAAATTTGACCAATCGCTTCTGATTTACTAAGTGCCGGTTCACATTGGTGCGATGCGGGATCGCTGCGAATATACAGCGTGTTCCCGCATCGCATCCGCACCCCTGGCAGTTCACACTGCCATATGCGATACGCTGGGGGTGTCAATTAAAGGTTACCGACACCCCCAGATCAGATCGCATATCCCAGTGCGATCTGACAGTTCGCACAGAATCGGATCGCACTAGTGTGAACCACCATGCGATCCGATCCTGCTGCGGACCAAAAAAAGGGTCCTGTACGTCTTTTAGTGCGATTGCTGTGTGCATTCAGCCATAAAAACTGTATGGCTGAATTTGCACCGCACAAACATCGCATGTGATTTAGGAGCAGTGCACTCGGAATTACATGCGATCTCTGTGATCGCACTAATGTGAACAGCCACTAAAACCAGAGAATGTAAAATCTGGTGCAGCTGTACATTTTAGCCAATCAGCTTCTCACTTCAGCTTGTTCAATGCTTTGACAATAAAAACTGGAAGCTGATTGGTTAATATGCAGGGCTGCAGCAGATAAATCCCCCCAGTATGTATGAGAGAGCTGGCAGTAATGATGGATTGCTATTGGTCAGTGCTGCATTGCTGAGATGTTAATGGCCGATAAGTGTTGTGGTCAGTGTGTGTATGGCTCTGTACACTGTCACTTATCAGGACAGGCTAAGAGGCTCCAACACATTCCCTCAAGAGGGTCACACAAGGTGGACGACTAATCTCCCTCAGCTAAGAGCACATGATAAGCAGCCAGGCAGACAGGCAGCCGGCTCCTGTGTTCTCCCTCCGCCGTCCCTCCATACACAGCACGCCACTGCTAATGGCTACGTGACCCGGAGAGCGGCACATGGCGGGAGACACTCATCTCAGCTCCGGGCATAGAGCTGGCGGAGGGGGAGGGGACAGACAGGCTCCTATATACAGCTGCTGCCTGCACAACTCAGCACACACTCTTTACACGGAGTCACAGCGCCAACTAGCGGCCAAAGCGCCACCTCCCGAGCTGACCGTCTGCGCGCTCCCCTGGGTCCTACAACCCGCTGATTACCTCGTCTGCAGGAATTCAGTCTGTGACATGTATACAGGGCTGCTGCTAGAAATCACAGCCCCCCCCCCACCCAATATATCAACACAATATTTTCACCAAAAATACACTAAAATCATTAACATACGAGAGAACCTGTGTGAATTAGCCATTTTTTAATTGTTTTTACATTAAATAAAAAATTATAATTTTTTTTTAACCCCCTTAATGACAAGGCCCTATTTTGCGATACGGCACTGCGTTACTTTAACTGACAATTGCACAGTCCTGCAACGCTGTACCTAAATAAAATTGATGACTTTTTCCCCCCACAAATAGAGCTTTTTTTGGTGGTATTTGATCATCTGTGCGATTTTTATTTTTTGCGCTCTAAAGAAAAAAACGGCGACAATTCTGAAAAAAAAATCTATATTTTTTACCTTCTGCTATATATATAATTTCTAATAAAAAAAAATGTAAAAATCTAATTTTTTTCATCATTTTAGGCCGATTTGTATTCTGCTACATATTTTTGGTAAAAAAAATCCCAATAAATGTATTTTTATTGGTTTGTGCAAACGTTACAAACTAGGAAAGATTTAAGTCATTTTTTTTTTTTTTTTACTAGTAATGGCGGTGATCTGCGGTTTTTAGCAGGACTGCGCAACTGCAGCAGACAGATCGGACCCCTAACTGACAATTTTGACACTTTTGGGGGGGGATCAGTGACATTACTTCAGTAATCAGTGCTAAAAATATGCACTGTTACTGTAATCGGCATCATGGATGGGCATCCCCACTGCCTAGGTCCCGCGGATTGCCATACATGTACAGCAATTCACACAGCCGAGCCAGTCTGCCACAGTATATATGCAGCAGGCAGTCGGCAAGTGGTTAAAATGTTACAATTTTTTATAATTTTTAGTTTACAATTTTTTTTTTTACAATTTGTTATTTTTCTACAGGACAAGGAAGCCTGCAGCCCTGAGGCACAGTGAAAGGGGGGCACACAGAGAGGGGGCACAGGGAGAGGGAGGGGGATCGCTGTTGGAGAAGCAATTACAGGAATGATGACCTGTGTCTGTGTCTCTCCCCGCAGTAGCTGAAAGCTGGCAGAAGGGGGAGAAACTGGCTGTGTTTTGAGTTATTTTGAGGGGACAGCACATTTACACTGTTAGTCCCGGTTCACACTAGGGCGACCTGTGAGGCGACCTGGTCGCCTCACAGGTCGCCGTAGGTCGCCTCCCATAGAGAAGCTGCGGACCCGTTCTAATAGGAGCGACACAAGTCGCTCCGACCTAGAAAAAGGGTCCGGAGCTTCTTTGGGGCGACCAGGAGGCGACCGCCATAGACTTCAATGTTATGAAGTCCATGGCGGCCGCTCCGAGGTCACGGCGCGCTGCTCGCACCGCGACCTCGGAGGTCGCCACCCGAAGTCAGATCGCGTGCATGTGAACGGGGGCTTAAACAAGCTGTACACTCACTACTTTACATTGTAGTAAAGTGTCATTTCTTCAGTGTTGTCACATGAAAGGATATAATAAAATATTTACAAAAATGTGAGGGGTGTACTCACTTTTGTGAGATACTGTATATATGGGGGCGCGACCTACTTATGCATTCCTTTTTGTATGCGAGCAGGGGAACGGGGCACTTTAAATGTTTTTTTGTTTATTTTATTTTATTTTTTTTATTTTTACACTTTCCCTTTACATTTTTTTTTTAAATCTTTTTTATTCCTATTACAAGGAATGTAAACATCCCTTGTAATAAGAATAGGACATGACAGGTCCTCCTTACAGAGAGATCTGAGGTCAATAATTCCCCACATCTCTCCTCTAAGCTGGAAAGCCTGAAAAAATCGATCTCAGGCTTACCAGCAAAAAAAAAGTAAAGCCCGTACACACGCACCAATTGTTGGCCGTAAATTGTCGGCCAACGTCCAATCGGCCGATTGTCGGCTTGTTAGTATGATGCTTCCGACAACCGACTGCGACTTTTCAGCCGAACAAAATCTGGTCTGCATGCTATAAAATTTTTGTTGGCCGTCAACAGAACGGCCGATTGTTCGTCAGTCAGTACAGATTTCAGCCGACAAAAATCTGATGAGCAAGACTGGGCATGCTCAGAGAAGAAAAAACACACGGAAAGTTAACCATCACATGACATCACTTCTGCAGTTGGTTGTTGTTGGCCGAAAAAATTAGTGTGCAGTCTAGAGCACATTTCAACCAACACAACAACACTGGACAAAAGTCGGCCGATCGGTCGGCCAACAATCGGTGCGTGTGTACGAGGCTTTAGTGTTTACATCTGCTGGCGCCAGAAGTGACGTCATAACATCACACCCAGTCTCCGAAGGTCATAGAGACCGAGGACCATCTGCACAGTAGAGAACCAGCTGTGAAGCTGCAAGACTCCAGTTTCCCTTTGCAAGGCGGCAGCATCGGAGAGCTGCTTGAAAAATTTGGTTGGGTTGCCGACATCACAGGTCTAGCTGCTGACTTTTATTTTTTTGGTGGGGGGCTGGAGCACCACTTTAAGAACACCATGTGTGAGATTTACTAAAGCTGGCGCTGGTGCTCTATGCACAGCTGCATAGGATTTTGTACTCTCCAATCTTAGTAAATAACTGCTTCATTCCTCTGCTATCTGCATGAATCACTTCTGACAAGTTTTCCTGACACCAATAGAAACAATGGTGACAGGAGAGGGATCTCCAGCTGATTGACAACTTTAGCTCTGTTCCTGTGTGCTGTGTGAAGGGGGGTGTGTCCCTTTCCTCCAATCAGCTCTCAGAGCTCTCCTCACTGAGTTCTGCGGAGTGTAAAATGGTTGTAAAGGAATTTTTTTTAATAACAAACATGTCTATACTTACCTGCTCTGTGCAGTAGAGTTGCACAGAGCAGCTCTTTATGATTTAATCCTGGCCTGTGTCCCAGTTTTAGCTGGCACCATGATTGCTGTTCAGGCACTTAAATCCTATAACGCGTATATCCATAAAAACAGTTTTTTATTTTTTTCAATCATTCATCAATAAAATCAAGTTGCAAAATATACAAGGAATAAGTAAGTGAAATTACACCAATTGAAATGTACAGTGATATTAAAGAGTGATGTCTCCTACCCAATGCGTTTCAGAGGCTGTGCAACTCCTTCATCAGGGATATAAGAAGTATCATTTTTCTACAATATAAATACATGAGCCAAAAACACATATAGCACCCTCCTAGGTAGGTGCTAGGAAAACCATAAGGGAGGCCCTGTCTGCTTATCAAGGGGGCCTATTTGTTCAGTAAGGCTGTCGTGTGTTTCCAGGGTGTCTGTTGTGTTGGGGAGTCTCCCCACTGTGTCCAATAGGGGGTTCCTATTGGACAGTGGAGGAAACCTAACCAATAGCACACCAGGGCTTGTATCTATCCCAGAGGGCAGAATCAGCCGCAAAGCACCCTGGGAGAGGGTATAAGTCTGAGGGGAACACATGACGCAGCATCTTTGGCGGGAAGCAGAGTCCCAGGAGGAGGGTGAAGGCTGTCTCTCCTCCTGTCAGTGGTAGTGAAGGTGTCTTTGGTGATTGGCCTGAAGGACAGAAGGTTGAGCTGAGCTGGAGAGAGGGATCCAGTGTGCTGTGGACCGAGAGGAGTCTGCCTAGGATAGGGGACCACTCTAGAAGGTCAAAGGGATCCAGGGGCCAGCTAACCAGCAGAGAAGGCTTAGAAAAGGGGGTGCTAGAGTCTAAGCCCGGAAGATAAGTGTGTGAAAGAGGGTGCTGGTGCGGGCCCTGAAGCGTACAAGTGTTCAGCAGTGCAGCAGTGATAAAGTAGCTACCTTAGCCAGGGGTGCCTAAGGGAGCTTCAAAAGGAATTTGAGTCACAAGGAGGTGATCAGAAGTCAGTCAGTGTT
This sequence comes from Pelophylax lessonae, assembly GCF_965119305.1. NCBI lineage: Eukaryota > Metazoa > Chordata > Amphibia > Anura > Ranidae > Pelophylax > Pelophylax lessonae. The sequence goes on along the minus strand of NC_138769.1, from coordinate 476,444,875 downwards.
AACAGGCAGCAGGCCAGCGTAAACCAGCGTTAACTGGCGCTGGCCAGCATCAAGCCAGCATCAAGTCAGCGCCAACAGGCATTTCTTCAGTTGTCTCCTGTAAATTGTGCATAGTTGAGCCAAAGGAGTATCCCACTCATCCCTTCCCCCATCCAAGTTCTCAATAAATACAAAAACCCAAAGATACTGGACTGGTCATTGTCTCAGTGCTCACACTTGGAGAAACATGCACAGGGGTACTTTTGTTGCACCCGAACTTACAAGTATTCATATGGTGTAACGGTTGAGATTCCATTTCAAGTATTATTAAAAACAAAGTCTCAAAAAGTCCTGCCTATTCTGCCCAACCTTGGAGATGATGTATATTATCTTGAATACAGATCGGTATTGAAGAAAAGTGTCACTGAGAGTACTGTAGCTTGGACAACCAGGAACCAGAGTGGTTTCTGGCCCCAATTAAAAGGCAGCCCATGAAACACACATGTACCTGGGTTTTTGGTGTGGTTTTGGTACACTGTTTGCTTAAAATCCAAGCCCTTCCTCCAAGCAACAGTGATATCACTTCTTGCATTCCAGGCATTCATCCATGCGCACATATTACTAGGTGCACCATCCAGCCCTGTCCAGCCACAGCACCTATCAGCTTCTCATAGAGTTTAGGGGCTCTTTTACACTGCCATGTGGCAAAAACACAATAAAAATGTGTTTTTGCTCCGCTTTATCCACGTGTGAAAAAAGGACATTTCGCTAAAAAAAACACACCAAAAACGCAACCACGGGTGCTTTGTTGGCACATATTCTATTCATTTCAATGGGGAGATGCATTTTTGGTGCTTTTTTTTTTTGTTACTGCCGAAAATGCAATATGCAGGACTTTTAAAAGCACAATGGGATATTTTCCAGAGATAAAGCTATAATCCTGCCACTTTATAAAACTCTGCTCTGGCCACATCTGGAGTATTCTGTCCAGTTCTGGTCACCAATCCTCAGAAGAGACGTGCTGGAACTGGAGAGAGTCCAAAGAAGGGAAACAAAACTAATTAGGGGATTGGAACACCTTAATTACGAGCAGCGATTACATGCACTTAATTTATTCTCCCTATAGAAAAGACGCCTGAGAGGGGACATGATAGCGGTTTACAAATACCTCAATGGTGATCCCAGCATAGGAAATAAACTTTTTAGTCTCAGAGAGTGTAGGAGGACACGTGGCCACACAATGAGATCAGAGGAGAAGCGGTTTAACCTTAAGCTGCGTAACGGGTTCTTCACTGTCAGGGCAGTAAGAATGTGGAACTCTCTTCTACAATTGGTGGTATCAGCAGGGAGTATAAATACTTTCAACCTTCCTAGCGGTATTCCCGAGCGTGACTCGGGGTTAGATTTTAGAGCCAAAAGCGGTAGCCCCGAGCCACACTCGGGGTACCGCTAGGAAGATCGCTGGATCCTGGTAGAGGGGTTACTTACCTTTTCTCCAGGATCCAGCGATGTATGCGGGCGGTATGCAGCGGCGGAGCTTCCTCCCGATCGTCTGTGAGCCCCGGCTTCCGTCTCCTGCGACGTGATGTCCGCAGGGGGGTGGAACCGGCGGCAAATTCAAAATGTATAACACACAAACACACTGATACACTGTAATCCTATTGGATTACATTCCCTAAATAAAATAAATTGACCTTTGATTGCCCCCCAGTGCTTTCTCCATTACACTTCCTGCATTATTCCTATACACTGTATCTGGACATTGCAGAGCGACCATGGCCTCAAACAAGCGCGCCGCAACATCAAAAGCGGTATATGACCTGCTGGGCGAGAGTGACAGCGATCCTGAATTGCATGCAGAGTGGAGTGACAGCGATTCATGGGGAAGCTCATCATCCGACGCTGAAAGTGAGTTCAGTGATGATGCTGTGACTGTGCCGAGCGATGTGCGTACTTGGTGCGTGATCGACTCGGGTACGGAGCACGTAGCGCCCCCAAGGTTCCCGTTTACCGGAGCGCCTGGTATCAAAGTCGATGTTGAGGAGGATAACCCCTTGGCGTATCTGCAACTTTTTTTGACCGATGAGGTTATCAAAAAAATTGTTGTGGAGACCAACCGGTACCAGGAGCAACAAGCCGCAGCACATCTGCGGTTTTCAAGGAGCAGGATGTGGGAACCAGTGACCAGTGCGGATATCTGGAAATTCCTGGGCCTAATTATTCTGCAGGGAGTGGTGGGGAAACCCCTGCAGAAGTGGTATTGGACCACAAACAAATTATTGGCCACTCCTTTTTTGGTACCGTTATGTCGGAGTACAAATTTTCCCTCATTATGAGGTATTTGCACTTTACCAATAATAACGATTTTGATGAGACTTCTCATCTGGCTCCGAAGCTCAAAAAGATCTGGGACATTTACCAATTAATTTTGAAAAATTTCCAGGAGTTCTATGTCCCAGAAAGAGACATTTGTATGGACGAAAGTCTTATGGCATATAAAGGGAGACTCAGCTGGATCCAATATATTGCGTCCAAGCGAGCACGCTTTGGAATCAAATCATTTATGCTGCGTGAATCCAGCTCTGGATATATTTGGAACTCGGTCCTATACACCGGGAGAGGAACCAAGTTCAACCAAAGGTTCAGCAGCTATGGGATGGCAACTGCTTCAGTTCTGACGCTGATTGAGCCTCTGCTGGATCAGGGGTATTGTGTCACTACAGACAATTTTTATACGTCCCCAGAACTGTTTGAGTTCCTCCTACAGCACAAGACGGATGCTTATGGGACCGTCAGAGCAAACCGGCGTGACATGCCCCCCAGCTTTGCCAACAAAAAACTCAAGCCCGGAGAGTTAGTTGCCTGGCAGAAGGGAAAAATGTTGGCACTGAGAAGGCGTGACAAAAAAGATGTCTGCCTGATGAGCACCATCCATAGCACCGCCACTGTCATGGTACATACAAAAGGGGGAAAAGATGTTCTGAAACCGCAACTGGTCCTGGATTATAACAACACCATGGGAGGTGTGGACAGAGCTGACCAGGCCATGACTTTCTATCCAGCAATGCGGAAACAGCAGAAAAAATATTAAAACAAAATATTCAGACACCTCCTGGAGCAGTGTTTTTGGAATGCCTTCATTCTGCTAAAAAAGAAAAGTGACAGGCCTGTGATCCATGCGGACTTTGTGTGGAAAATTGCTGAGCTCATATTTCTCAGGCACCAAACACCAACAGTAAGTCGATCCGGACGCCGTGCTGCTGGTGTTGTGAACCCCGAACGACTGACCGGTCGTCATTTTATGGACCGCATTCCGCCGACGGAGAAGAAGTCTGCACCCACAAGGATGTGTGTGGTTTGCTGTTCCAAGCACGACGACACCGGGCGGAAAATAAGAAAGGAAACGCGGTACTACTGTCCAGACTGTGATGTTGGACTTTGCGCTGTACCCTGTTTCAAAATTTTCCACACCCGGGACGTTTATTGAAGCAGTATGACGAGTAATATTGCATCCTTTTTGGGAAAAAAAAAATATATTGCATCCTTGTTTGACAAAAAAAAATGTCAGTGTTTTTGATTACATGATTTACTATAATTTATTGAATAAAAAGTGTTATTTTTTGGAAAAAAAAAGTGTTATTATTATTATTATTATTATTATTATATTTGTTATTATTTTATAGTTATTTATTATATTATAATTTAGGATTTTGTGTTTCAAACGTTATCATACTCGGGATGTTATAAAGAAGAACGCACGGTAAAAAGAAATCATATGTAAATAGTTGGTTTGGGCTGCTCATTCTCAAGAATTACATGCAAAATAATGGTACCGCTTTCAGCACCTAAAATCCGAAAGAATCATACCGCCAGGGAGGTTAAAAGACTATTTGATGTGCATCTCAAAGAACAAAGAACACAATATTCAGGGATATGGGAAATGAATATCGTCACTGACACACACACACACACACACACACCTATACAGGTTGAACTGGATGGACTGTTGTCTTTATTCAACCTTAACTACTATGTAACATTTGACCCCCCAACTGACTGGTGTGAAGAGTCCCATTGAATTTAATGGTCATGCATTTTTCTTCCGCTTTTGGTACGGCAGAAACAGAAGAAAAACTGATCAGTGTGAAAGGGCCGGCCATAGTCAATTTGAACCGTGTGTGGGCAGGCTGAATGTACCATGTTGATCGATCGATATACTTGGGTGCAAGCAGCTTGCCAGATTTACTTGCAATTATCCCTAGCAGCTGCTATAGCCCAGGGTGCATCAGACCTTAGGTGACTGCAGTCTTATTAGTAGACATTCTCAGGACAAACGTTCAGCAGTCTGCTCTCTTCTTCCCAGTCCCATCAGTACCAGATTAGCAGAATAAAATAATTATAAAATCAACTGTTAGTGCTAATATAAAAAGAAAGGTATCACAAACAAGACTCCACATGTTCAGCCACTTTGGAATATCTGGGCATGCTTGGACTTGTAGTCCAATGGGGCAGCCTGGGGAAGACTGAAGCAACAAAGCTAGCTCTTCTCAGCACATTGTAGCAGTAATATAAAATGATTCCTTCTAATTCTAAGATAAAATCTTATTATTTTGCTGCCTGTAGATAAATCTCGGGCCATGCATGCTTGATTTCTATTATCTGTTCGATGTGCGATGTGATAAAAATGAACGCATTGACGAACGGATTTAGGCTCAGCTTGGATCAGATTCTATCAAACTTAGTCGTTTTGCATTATTCGATCGAAATCCACTTCCCTATGTGTGTCAACTATAGATTGATTGTTTTCAGATCAACCTGAAAATAAATGGTTTATTTATTGAAGCATATATGGCTATCATTAGACCAAATCTCTTTGTAACATGCCCCCAAAAAGGGTAAACTGGCATTGGAATATCAGAATTTGAGGTTATATTTATATATACTGTACATATACATAAGACATATGCTGGCCAAGGTTTCTGTGCGCTTATTTAAGCACAGTGATTGAGCTGTCACAGACAGCTCCCGTTCTCTGAATGTCATATGTGTAAAACAAAAGGCCCGCAGGCCGAATCTGGCCCACCAGGCCATTTCATGTAGCCCTCGCACCTCTCCTGCAGCTGCAACCCCCCCCTCATCATCACCCCCCCCCCCCACCTTGTCTCAGCAGTTGGCAGCAGAGAGGAGGACAGAACTCCTCTGAGAGATCCTGCACTTCTTCCTGCAGAGAGGCTCGTCTCCCCCTCCCGTGGTCTCAGAATTCAGCAGACTTCAGCCCTCCTCTGATCCTCCTCCAGACCCTGCACTTTCTACATCCCGGCTCCGCCCCCCCAGCTTCTTTCCGGCAGCAGCACAAGGTCAGGGAGTGCATTGTGATGTAAGGGGGAGTGGGGAGCTCTGGACATCTACTCTTACAGATACAACCAGCTCCTTGAGGGCAACTATAATGCTGATGTGGCCCAGGATGAAATTGAGTTTGACAGCCTTGCTGTATGTGATCAGGAGACGGCAGTGATCAGGAGGTGCCTGATCATGTGACAGCCAATCACAATGATCACGTAATAGGAAAGTTTGCCCCACCACCCTACATTAAGACCCAGTTACAAGGCTACTGGGAGGGGGTGGAAAGGGGTTAAAGGTTTAATGAGTGAAATCAGTCAATTCCTACATTAATATTATTATTATTATAATACAGGATTTATATAGCGTCAACAGTTTGTACAACACTTACAGTTACAATACAATTTGGTACAAAAGGAATCAGAAGGCCTTGCTCTTTGGAGCTTACAATCTAAAAGGGAGGGTCAATTGATACAAACGGTAATAGCTGTGGAGGATGAGCTGATGGAGAAAGGGAAACAGTGTATTAGTTAGAAGCTGGATAGGCTTCTAGGCTTCTTTAAAAAGAAGGTTTTTTAGGGATCGTCTAAAGATGGATAGATTAGGGGACAGTCAGACAGATTGGGGTAGAGAGTTCCAGAGGATGGGAGAAGCTCTGGATAAACCTGGAGGTGAGCGTGGGAGGACGTGACAAGGGAGCTAGAGAGCAGGACATTTTGGGAGGACCGAAGAGAGCGGCTTGGTTGATATTGTGAGATCAGGTTAGTGATGTAGCTGGGGGCAGAGTTTTGGATGGCGTAGTAAACTATTGTTAGTACTTTAAATTTTGCAGCTCTAACAGCTTCAACTCTTCTGGGAAGGTTGTCAGCAAGGTTTAGTAATGTGTCTATGGGAATGTTTGACCATTCTTCCAGAAGTGCATTTGTGAGGTCAGGCACTGATGTTGAACGATAAGGCCTGGCTTGCCGTCTCCACTCAAATTCATGTGCAAGCCAGTCAAGTTCCTCCACCCCAAACTTGCTCACCCATGTCTTTATGGACCTTGTTTTGTGCACTGGTCCAAATAAATTGGTGGAGGGGGTTATGGTGTGGGGTTGTTTTTTGAGGGGTTGGACTTGGCCCCTTAGTTCCAGTGAAGGGAACTCTTAAGGCGTCAGCATACCAAGACATTTTGGATAATTTCATGCTCCCAGCGCTGTGGGAGCAGTTTGGGGATGACCCCTTCCTGTTCCAACATGACTGCGCACCAGTGCACAAAGCAAGGTCCATAAAGACATGGATGAGTGAGTTTGGGGTGGAGGAACTTGACTGGCCTGTACAGAGTCCTGACCTCAACCCGATAGAACACTTCTGGGATGAAAAAGAATGGAGACTATGAGGCAGGCCTGACCTCACAAAAATGCTTCTGGAAGAATGGTCAAACATTCCCATAGACACACTCCTAAACCTTGTGGACAGCCTTCACAGAAGAGTTAAAGCTGTTATAGCTGCAAAGAGTGGGCCAACTCAATATTGAACCCTACGGACTAAGACTGGTAGCCAGCTCAATACTGAACCCTACGGACTAAGACTGGTAGCCAACTCAATACTGAACCCTACGGACTAAGACTGGTAGCCAACTCAATACTGAACCCTACGGACTAAGACTGGTAGCCAACTCAATACGGAACCCTACGGACTAAGACTGGTAGCCAACTCAATACTGAACCCTACGGACTAAGACTGGTAGCCAACTCAATACTGAACCCTACGGACTAAGATTGGTAGCCAACTCAATACTGAACCCTACGGACTAAGACTGGTAGCCAACTCAATACTGAACCCTACGGACTAAGACTGGTAGCTAACTCAATACTGAACCCTACGGACTAAGACTGGTAGCCAACCCAATACTGAATCCTACGGACTAAGACTGGTAGCCAACTCAATACTGAACCCTACGGACTAAGACTGGTAGCCAACTCAATACGGAACCCTACGGACTAAGACTGGAAGCCAACTCAATACTGAACCCTACGGACTAAGACTGGTAGCCAAATCAATACTGAACCCTACGGACTAAGACTGGTAGCCAACTCAATACTGAACCCTACGGACTAAGACTGGTAGCCAACTCAATACTGAACCCTACGGACTAAGATTGGTAGCCAACTCAACACTGAACCCTACGGACTAAGACTGGTAGCCAACTCAATACTGAACCCTACAGACTAAGACTGGTAGCCAACTCAATACTGAACCCTACGGATTAAGACTGGTAGCCAACCCAATACTGAACCCTACGGACTAAGACTGGTAGCCAACTCAATACTGAACCCTACGGACTAAGACTGGTAGCCAACTCAATACTGAACCCTACGGACTAAGACTGGTATGCCATTAAATTGGATGTGCGTGTAAAGGCAGGCGGCCCAATACTTTTGGTAATATAGAGTACCTATATCAGTGGTGCTCAGCAATGATTCACTTACATCAGCTCATTCCCCACAGTTACAGCCTTTTGTACCACTTGTCACACCCTATTAGATTGTAAGCTCTTTTGAGCAGGGCCCTCTTAACCCTCTTGTATTTAACTGTATTGTAACTGTACCATCTCCCTTTTATGTTGTAAAGAGCTGTGTAAACTGTTGCCAATATATAAATCCTGTATAATAATAATAATTCAGAAGACCCAGCAAAGGCATTTTTTTCACTTGTTGCAGGGGAGAAAATGAGGTCCTTATTTACTAAAGCTAAGTTTGTGCTTAGGGGAATGGAGGACATCAGCTATGAGGAAAAGACTAAAAGTTAGTGACCTGGGTTTATTTTCCCTTGCCTGCCTGTGTGTCTTTCCTCATAAGCACACATACACAAGTATGCTCAGCAGACAGTCTCTGGGACGTAGCTTATGAAGACTTATATAAATAATTAACTAAACAATAGTTCATTCTGAATATATTTCAGCACAGGGTTTTATAAAATGTTAACACAGCAACACTGGGAAAATAGATGAGGAAAATCAACAGTGAAAAAATAACGAATACAGCAAATTCTTTTTTTTTTTTTTTTTATTTTACAGGAAAGATATTTATTTTAAATATTACATTGCAAACGATGATTATTTAATTTTCAAAGAGTATGCATGCAAGGACATTACACAGCAGAGCTGAGTGGACGGGCGCAATGACCACCCCTTAGGACTGGCTGCCAGCTGTGCAGAACGTTGATGTGGGTCGACAAGAACATGACATCATAAATAATAATGACTGCACCATTCTTGTTTTTACTTCACTTTAAATGAAACAAAATATGCTAGCTCGTCTTGATTACACATTTGTATTTAAGGCATAACTTTAGTCTCTTAATCAACATTGGTTATTTTTAATCCTTATGCTGCTAGCATTCTTAAATAGATAGGAAAATATATTATATTTACTTGTTTTCATTTTTTTTTTTTTTTACATTTCTTCAGTTATTTTCTGGTTTCCAGGCCTAGGCAAATGATGTCATACATCCCAGGAGTCTTCAGTAAGGTTGGAGGGGTTTTCTCAGCACTTCCTCCTGTCTGCATGCAAGCCAAGGACTTGGAGGGTAGTAGACCAGGGTGTGCTCGACCTAGGGTATGGGCATCTCAATCTCTACAAAGTGAGAGCTTTTACCCTCTTGGATAGTTGTTACCAGAAAATGTGACTATGGATAATTTCGGCTCATCTCTTGTGAGGCCTTTTTCTAACATTTGTTGCTTACAAGAACAGATCAGTATTTTTTGCTAGAAAATTACTTAGAATCCCCAAACATTATATAAATTTGTTTTTTTAGCAGATACCCTAGAGAATAAAATGGTTGTTGCAATATTTTATGTCACACGGTATTTGAGCAGCGTTCTTGCAAACGCAATTTCTTTTGGAAAAACTACAATTTAATGAATTTTAAAAAAAAAAACAGTAAAGTTTTTTTTTTTTTTTGCATAAAAGATGATGTTATGCCGAGTAAATAGATACCTAACACATGTCATGCTTTAAAATTGCGCTCTCGTGGAATGGCAACAAACTACGCCACTTAAAAATCTCCAAAGTTGATGCTTTAAAAAAATGTTACAGGTTACCTGTTTAAAGTTACAGAGGGGGTCTGCTGCCAGAATTATTGCTCCTGCTCTAATGACCGCAGCGATACCTTACATGTGTGGTTTCAACACTGTTTACGTTTGCAGGCGTGACTTACATATGCGTTCGCTTCTGCGTGCGAGCACGGACGGATGGGGCGCTTTAATGTTCTTTTTTTTTTCTTATTTATTTTACTTTTTATTTTTTTACTGTCCCTTTAATTTTTTTTTTTTCGATCAATTTTATTGCTGTCAAAAGAAATGTAAACATCTCTTGTAATAGGGTAATAGGCAATGACAGGTACTCTTTATGGAGGAATCTGGGGTCTATAAGACCCTAAACCCCTCCTCTGCACTTGAAAGTATTCAAAACGCCAAGACTGGCATTTTTGAACACTTTCAAACTTTTAAAACTGGTGCCTTTAAGACTCCAGCAATTCGGAAGTGAAGTTGTGACTTCGCTTCCGGGTTACTACATCGGAGACCCGATCAAAGCCCAAAGACTGTACCTGTAGCTGCAGGCATCACCCCGATACAACCACTTGAAGCAGAATGACGTACAGGTATGTCATTTCATGGCAAGTGGCTAATAATCTTTATTTATAATGACATTAAAAATTCCACACATTCATAAGCCTTAATATACAAAAAAATCAAAACAAGAACTATAAATTATTATTATTATTATACAGGATTTATATAGCGCCAACAGTTTGCGCAGCACTTTACAGTGTGGGGAAAGACAACACAGTTACAGTACAATTCAAAACAGGAGGAGTCAGAGGGCCCTGCTCGTTAGAGCTTACAATCTAGAATATAATACATTAGTATCCAGGTACCCAACAAACTAATTGTCAAGCACAGCATACATATTTACAATACACCTATATATATATATACCTGGTGCCCCTGCTCAGCTCATGTCTCTTAAGAAACCAATAAATTACTATTACATTTCTACTTAATAACATTATGTATATGTTGTTTGCAAGGATGATACACAGAGCCCTGCATAATTCCCCCTCCCCAACCCTCCCAAAATAAAAAAATAAATAAATAAAAAAATTTAAAATAAATAAATAAAAAATAAATAAACAAGGCTGGCGATAATATTCGTTGGGCCACCCTGCTGGCACACAATGCCAAGAATTCCCTCTTGCTTTCTCTCCCTAGATATTAGCAAGGCTTTTGATTCTCTGTCTTGGCAATACCTCACCTCCATCCTTGATTGCTGGGGTTTCGGCTCCCACTTCCTGCAATGGGTGAATGCCCTCTACAAGAACCCTAGAGTGTACGTCTATTATTCAGGCTACAGGTCGGACCCTTTCCCCATAGAGCGCGGCACAAGACAGGGTTGTCCCCTTTCCCCCCTACTATTTGCCTTGGCCATTGAGCCCCTTGCGATCCTCATACGATCCAATCCGAATATTCGTGGAACTGAACTGGGGGGTCACCACCATAAACTCTGCCTTTTTGCAGACGATGTCCTGCTTTTTCTTACTGCCCCACTCACGTCAGCCCCTAATCTCCTTGATACCCGAACTAAATTTGAATCACTCTCGGGCCTTTTTGTCAACCCACGGAAATCTCTAGCCCAATGTATTCCTATCAGCCGATGTCCTTAACCACCTCAAATCTTCCTTCCTGTTCCCTTGGGCCACTTCCTATATCCCCTACTTGGGCGTCAAGTTCACAGCTGACCCTGTTGAGCTCTTTTCTGCAAATTACCCTCCCATGCTATCAACGCTAACATTGCTTATGAACAAATGGTCCTCCCTACCCTGGGGAGAATTGCAGTCCTCAAAATGTCAATCTTACCCAAGATCTTATACCTGTTTCGGGTTCTCCCGATAGGGGTACCAGCTTACTTCTTACGCATCTTACAGAAACGGGCTCTGGAATACATTTGGGGAAACGCCAAACCCCGCTTACCCCGACCGACGCTGTATCGACCTCGTATCCGAGGCGGGCTTGGGGTGCCACAGTTCTCCAAATACTACTACGCGGCACAGTTGGCTCAGCTCCGTAAGTATCATGCAACAAAGGAAATCCCATTGTGGGTCTCCATAGAAGCAATGGACTGTGATCCTCTCTCTGTGGCTAACCTCCTCTGGCTTCCACCCTCGCAACGGAGAAGTGTTACCAATCCTATCACTAAGCATAGCCTAACCCTTTGGGATAGACTTAAACGTCGTTTTAACCTTCAGTCCCCCCATAATCCCCTGCTTTCTTTTCTTCGTAACCCCTCGTTCTACCCGGCCTGGTCCTCCCGGACTTCTTTCTCCGAGTGGACTAGGGTTGGCTTGATACGTGCTTACCAGTTCTTCACTCCCCGGGCTTTTAAAACCTTCCCAGCCCTGCGTGAGGCCCTCAACCTCCCTCCTGGTGAATTGTTCCGCTACTTGCAACTGAAACATTTCTTTAGCCAGAACGCACCAGAGCGCAATAGCTCCCATGCGTTCACCTTTGAACGGGCTTGCAAAACTGACCCGCATAGGCGGGCCTAAATTTTTGATCTCTATGCTCAACTCCTATCAATTCAAGAGACCACCCCCCCCCCTGCATATGCTTCTAAATGGGAAAGGGACCTACACCTCTCATTGGAAGACTCTGACTGGATCCAAATTTGGCTAGACACAAAATCAGCTTCCCCGAATATTGTAGCCCTGGAGACGAATTACAAAGTCCTTACCAGATGGTACTTGGTCCCAGCCAGAGTCTCCAAATATGTGCCACAGTACTCACCTCGTTGCTTTCGTGGTTGCGAGTCTCCAGGTACCCATGCACACATTTGATGGGAATGCCCCACAGTCCGTGCCTTTTGGTCCGAAGTGTATCAGGTTTTATCTACTATCTTCCACACTTCCCTTACCCCTGATCCTGCTTCTGTGCTCCTGAACCTCAAGCCACCTGACCTCACACGTCGACAGTTCAAACTTTTCCTGTACATCACCATGGCTCCCAAACAGACCATACTGAAGGCCTGGAAAACTTCCTCCCTTTGTTCCCTGACCATGGAAAATAGAGTCACTCAAGCTATGATCCATGCTAAAACTGAAGCTATCCTGTTGGATAAACTTATACCTTACGAAAAAGCTCTGGAAATCATGGATCATGGATTGACAACTGTCTTCTGATAGGCTTTGACGAATCCCTTGTACTAGCTTGACCTATGGTCACCGATCACCGATACCCTGCTGGTATAGTCAATCTGAACCTCGTAAGTGGCTCGGGACTCCCTCCGGGCACCCTTCCTCCCCCGCACATCCTCCCTCCACTGTTTTGCCCTTCCCCCCCCCCTATCCCTCTTGCCCCTCTTTCTCGCTTCTTTTTCTCCCCCCCCGTATTTGCTCGATTTGGCCGCTACCTACTTTGTTTCCCTGTTGTGGCTGGACCACCAACTTTTGCTGTACTGCGGCCTCCCTTTTTGCCCTACCCCCGGCTGCCCTTATGCAATGTGTTTATCATTTGTACTTGTGTGCCGGGGCGCCCAGCTTGCCCCTTTCCTATACCTAAACCTGTTTGATATGCTACTGTTTGCTGTTACTAATTTTAATGTGTACTCTTCTGTTATACACAACTATTACCTATTGGTATTGTTTTGTACTACATTCCTTCTGCTTTAATAAAAACCGTTTGAAAAGAAAAAAAATAAATAAACAAATAATGAGAGAAAGAAAGAAAAAACAAATAAAATAAAAAATAAATCAATAAAACGTTTTCCTTCCATAGTGTTATCGACCACCATATTAAATAATGATATTTGGACACAGGATGAGGGAAAGAATGCCACATATTACACCGTTGAGGTGAAATGAATCCACTCACTCCATGGTTTTTGAAAAGAAGCTTCCTGTCTTTTCACCGATGCCGTAAACTCCTCCATATGCATAATCTCATTCATTGCTTTAATCCAGTGTGTCCAGTTGGTGGAGAGGAGGACTTCCAATGTGCTGGTATACAGGCGCTCACTGTGTTAAGGAGGTGTCTTACCTCATCTCTTGTTCTAATACAAATTTAAAGTTATGGATTTCCCATTACTCTCTGTCCCAGTGACAGGGGTCACCAGAACAAAAAAAAAAAAATAAGACAGAAATAAAATCATGACAACGTGGTTCTAACCCTTCCCAACTCTATCCAAAACAAAAAAAAGTTTGGGCTATACATGTGCAGTGACCCCGATGCCGTAAACTCCTCCATATGCATAATGTGAGTCACTGCTCTAATCCAGTGTGTCCAGTGTCCAGTTGGTGGAGAGAAGGACTTCCAATGTGCTGGTATACAGGCCCTCACCTTGTTAAGGAAGTTTTTTACCTCATCTCTTGTTCTAATGCAAATTTAAAGGTATGGATTTCCCATTACTCTCTGTCCCAGTGACCGGGGTCACCAGAACAAAAAAATAAAAAATAAGACAGACATAAAACCATAACAACGTGGTTCTAACCCTTCCCAACTCTATCCAAAACAAAAAAAAGTTTGGGCTATACATGTGCAGTGACCCACATGCAGGGCCCTCCTAACCTTCTTGTCCTGTAATGTATTATAACTGGGCTGACCCCCTCAACTTTGTAAAGTGCTGCACAAACTGTTGGCATTAAATAAATCCTGAATAATAATAATAATAATTTATGTCATGCAAAGTGAGGAAGAAGCATTGAAAAACATTTTTTTAATCTGGAACTGTGCACCTTTGCCCTACACTACCCAATTACTAGCTAGCTTTGCTTGAATCAGTTGCGTCGTTATGTTGGATAGTGGATAGTACATTGGTCTGGGGTTATGTTCTGACATAAAGGAATACACAGCGAAAGTAACCATGTTAGATTAAATAAACAGCAGGGGGGTTACTTTGAAACAATGTCCTATCAGTCAACACATGGTTCCATTGACAGTGCTGAGCGCGGTGTCCAACCTACTTCCAATAATGAGGGCTCAGGTCCAGTGCACACACTGACCTGCTTGTACCCTCCTTTTGATGTATTCCACTTTGAGTGACAGCTGCTGGAGACAAAGTGTTCGGTAAATTTGCTGAACGAAGGAGACAAAGCAGACATGGAAATTGGTGTTAGTGAACAAAAGACAAAAGGAAAGTAAAGAAAACATGTCTAATTTCATTGCTACCCAGACATGTATGTGCAGGATTAAAAAAGCATTTGTAAATTCTATCCCACCTCTTAAATCATGGAAGAGACTGAAAATACAGTCACCCCTTAAAATGAGAGACACCCCTGCCATTCTCACATTTCCAGCCTCCAGAGTAAATGCGGATTCTTATCTCACAAATGTGTTTTGCACCATCAAAGACAAGGAGCAGTTTGTCTCTGACACTCCATTTTCTAAAGGTCTCTTTTGTAGCAAACTATTAATTTAATTTGCAGCTCCACAAAGGTCGTGGATCCGGATTTCATCAGAATAAAGGCTCTGCCTCTCAGGCTGGGATCAAATCACTTTAAACTGGAGACGCGGCTTCTGCTGGACAGATATCCATCAACTAGTGTACACAAAACAATGAATACCCAAACACACCTCTCCTCTGTGAAAACCCATGAGGTATGAGTAATTACATGTTTTGGCAAAGTCAACTCATATGTCCATGTATGTGTGTGAAGGCAAAGCAAACAAAAGGACATTGACACTGCAAAGGCCGGCTCTATGTCATAGAATGGGCCCAGTCTGCAGGACAAAGCCAGATTTAGTTTTCAACTTCCTTTTTTTTCCCCCCTTGTTTTTGTTTTATATTGTGCACGCTGTGATAACTGTGCAAGGGGTGTGAGTAAATTGTGACCTCTCTCTGCAGCATCTTCCTTCCAAGTAAACCACAGGAAGCGGGGAGCTTCCACCATTCCAAATATAACTTTTATGGCTAAAAATAGATCCGCTAAACAATTGTTCTGATAAGCACACCTTGGCTTGGAAGATTCATCCTGTACGCTTCAAACTTGTTTATACACAAACACAGAGAAACGTGCACGTGTGTGTCTATATATATATATCTATATAAATATATATGTATATGTGTGTGTCTGTCTATATCCATATAAATATATATGTATATGTGTGTGTCTGTCTATATCTATATAAATATATATGTATATGTGTGTGTCTGTCTATATCCATATAAATATATATGTGTCTATCTATATCTATATCTATTTATCTATTCATATATATATATATATATATATATATATATATATATATATATATATATATATGTGTGTGTGTGTCTATATATATATATATGTGTGTGTGTGTGTGTGTGTGTCTATATATATATATATATGTGTGTGTCTATATATATTCATATATATATATATATATATATTTTATTTTCTCCCAATGTATCTGTACACTTACAAGACTTTAAACAGGAGTTAATATAGCAATGTGATTTCAGTCATGATCACACATTTTGGGGGGTATGGGGCATTTATCTATTAATAGTATTATTATACATGATTTATATAATGCCAACAGTTTGTTGCCTGTCTGTTTGTCTGTCTGTTTGTCTTGTCTGTTAGATAGATAGATAGATAGATAGATAGATAGATAGATAGATAGATAGATAGATAGATAGATAGATAGATAGATAGATAGATAGATAGATAGATAGATAGATAGATAGATAGATAGATAGATAGATAGATAGATAGATAGATAGATAGATAGACAGACAGAATAGATTGATAAATAGATGAGATAGATCGATAGAGAGACAGACAGAATAGATCGATAGAAAGACAGAATAGATCGATAAATAGATGAGATAGATCGATAGACAGACAGAATAGATCGATAGATAGATGAGATAGATTAAATGAGATCGATCAATAGACAGATAGATAGATAGATAGATAGATAGATAGATAGATAGATAGATAGATAGATAGATAGACAGACAGACAGACAGACAGACAGACAGACAGACAGACAGACAGACAGACAGACAGACAGACAGACAGATAGATAGATAGATAGATAGATAGATAGATAGATAGATAGATAGATAGATAGATAGATAGATAGATAGATAGATAGATCCTTCTTTTTATCTCCATTTATATCTGACAAGTATGTGTCTAAATTTTTGTATTCCAATGA
Organism: Pelophylax lessonae; assembly: GCF_965119305.1. NCBI lineage: Eukaryota > Metazoa > Chordata > Amphibia > Anura > Ranidae > Pelophylax > Pelophylax lessonae. The sequence continues at coordinate 476,428,374 of NC_138769.1, read as the reverse complement.
AGCATGTCATGACATTAACAAGCCCATAAAGTCTGATATGGAACATGTCTGAATTCACTTACTGTTGACTGACTCACTACCTCTGCTGGAAGTCTATTCCAAGCATCAACTACTCTTTCAGTGAAACAATGCTTTCTAAAATTAGTTTTCTCCTAACTTTGCTCCTGGTAATTTGAGGTCAAGTCCTCGTGTTCTTGATCTTAGTTTCATATTGAAAATACTGTTGACCTGAACTTTTTTTTTACATAGTTAAGGTATTTAAAATTGAATTGTGAATGGAAGCTCAGGGAGTTGGGGTATGAGTTTGTTTTTTCTGTATCTCCATTTATAATATATATATATATATATATATATTCATTCATTCATATTAACAATGTACAACATTTTTATCTGCTATATACTGTATATATAAAAAACCTTTGTATACATACACCGATTAGCCATAACATTATGACCACTGACAGGTAAAGGGAATATCTCGTTACAATGGCATCTGACAATTGGTGGGATATATTAGGCAGCAAGTAAACATGTTGTCCATGAAGTTGTTGTGGTGGAAGCAGGAAAATAATGGGCATCGCAGTTTGTTGTGTATGGGGCTGTGAAGCCCATGGTGTCCACAGCCAAAAGCTTCTACAATGGCCACATGAACATCAGAACTGGACTACGGAGCCATGGAAGAAAGTGGCCTGGTCTGATATATCACGTTTTCTTTTACCTCATGTGGATGGCCGGTTGCATGTGTGTCACATACCTGGGGAAGAGATGGCACCAGGATGCGGTATAAGAGGGCAAGTCGGGAGAGGCAGTGTGATTATTATTATTATTTCAGGTACTTATATAGCGCTATCAATTTACGCAGCGCTTTACATATACATTGCACATTCACATCAGTCCCTGCCCTCAAGGAGCGTACAATCTAAGGTCCCTAACTCACATTCATACATACATAGTTGATGCTTTGGGCAATGTTTTGCTGGGAAACCTTGGGTCCTGCCATTCATGTGGATGTTACTTTGGTGTCCATGCTCCAATGGGTCAGGGCTGTTTTAGCAAAAGGGGACCATACTCAATATTAGATGGGTGGTTATAATGTTATGGCTGATCAGTGTATATGTATATATATATATATATATATATATATATATATATATATATATATATATACTAAATATTAGACACTTAACATAACGCACACAGTTGGGACCCCCAAATAAGAACAATCACCCCACAAGGACAACGCATGGTCACCCACACATCTATAAGGATACAGGGGGAGATTTTCTAAAAGTGATGCACTCAGAATTTTGGTAGCCATTCAACTTGTTCAATTAAACTTTGGCAATAAAACCTGGAAGCTGATTGGTTACTATGCAGAACTGCACCAGGTTTTGCATTCTTTAGTTTTAGTAAATAACCCTAACAGTTTTCTTTTTCTCACCCTTCTGACATGTCATTCCCTTCTGTTATTTTTTTTTTTTTCCTCAAAAACCTTACGCAGAATGTATGAGTTAATGTATAAAAAAAGTTTTTCTTTTTCTATTTTTTTTTTAAAATTTGTTTAATACACCACAACCTAAATGTTTCTAAACTCCCTTTACACATACAATGCTATGTAGCTGTTTATCTGACATGCTGTTTGTGCTACATAGATGTGTGTACAATCCACATACAGTATACTGTTTTGGAAGTATACTTGGCTCTTCAGCAGAAGTTAGGTGTAAATGATGATGAATGAAGTTGTGTATTGTAGGGCAGGTCGGGTGTTGGAGCTGTCACTTTCTCCCCCATTAGTTCCATTATTTCCTGCTTTCCAAGGTGAACGCTTAGCCTGCTGACGGAGCAGCAAAGCTTCTCTAAACACAAGTATTAACTTAGAGCAGCTTGCCCTCCAAGTCATGACAAACTCCATTCTAAACATCGCGTCTCCGCTTCTTATTATTACAACTAAGCGCTGTCTGCAGCGTAATGACTTTTGTGTCTGAAATGTCGGCTCTTTAAATGTATTAAAAACACATTAGCTCGCTGTTTTATTTTAGTGTAAACCATGACTAATAGGAACCCTGCAAATGTCCATAAAGTAATAGATATTAAAAAATGTAACAAATTTAATAGACCCGAAACAGCAAGTATAATGTTTTCATATATGTATATGTATGCACAATAGATATATAAACATAAAAGTAAGCAAAGCTACTCTATCACTCTTAGAAAGACTCAAAAGACTTAATATATAGCTTTAAAGGCCTGTACACGCGATCAGAAAATCATAGAAACAATACCGCTTTCGAATCGATCGAACAATAATCTGATCATTAGTACACAGCTTTTGCTTGAAATTTTCCGAAGGAACAAACACGAACATTTTTCTCGTACGATACCAGATCGTACAATTTTCGTTTAATCAGCATAGTTTTCATCCGAAAATACAATGCAAATACAATAAAATACATTACATTACTTCCGAATTTTTATTCTGTCAAGCAAGAATTTTCCTACTTTAGAAACCTCTTCATTTTCGAAATAGAGGCTAGCATGCAAAAAAGATGATCGTTCGTCCCATAATCTCATCGTGTGTACTAGTCTTAATACAAGGATAGCCATGTGAGCGTAATTTTCAAATCCTTGACACTTTTTAAAAAAAATAAGGATCCTGGAGTGTTAGCTTTGTGAATAGTACTTTTTATTTATTTTACAATTATTTTTATTATTATAATGTTAACTGTATAAATTAAGTCTATAGTATTTCATATGTATTATTTTTATATAATAATATTAATAGTTATTAATATTATCATTATATTTCTTTTCTGGTAAATAATTTTATTGGAAATCAAAGTAAATACAATGCAGGGGTCAGCCACGCAGGGGGTCAAGTATGATCACATGTGAAAGAGATTATATATTTTTAAACATACACACACATACACACACCTTTATCATATGATAATTATAATGAATTAAATTTAAAATAATTGTTATTATTGTATTTCTTTGAACAGACATAACTGTAATATAATAACTATAATTTATTATTATTATTATTATTATTATTATGCTGAATTTTTACAAGACGGTGCTTTCCAAATTAAAGTGAGACAGTACAGTTAAAATACAATTTAAGACAAAAGAGTTAGGGGGGATACTATGCGCTACATGATCTGCATAGTAAAAAAAAAAAAACGTATTTGTTATACGTTATATAAACGAAAAGAAAAGATAGTACACAGGAAACATTTCCGGGAAAACTTGTTAGACAGGCAGATGAAAATCAAAACTACCATTAGGTAAAAATAATCCATCCCCCATCAGCAGTTGCCCATGCATACCTCACAAGAGCTGGGATTTCACATCAAAGGCTTCTGATAAGATCCTAAACAAAGCAAAGTAATAATACAGACAGAAAACTCCAAAGTGAGCTACTTCCTCTCGAGGAGGCTGAAAGTGCACCCTCAGATAAAACTAGGTCTACGATATTATGTCTAGATTTGTATGACTTAAAATATTGTTAGTGATTTATTAGATAGAACTAGCATGAAGTCAGATTTCATGATTGTCTGTATATGGGAACATCAAGTTAAAAGTACTACTCTGCAGGAAAGTGCAGGCCGAATGATGGGAGGAATGGGAGTAGTGGCCAGTCATTAGGAAACTTTCCTTTAATCTTATACTGAGATAGAATAGCATGCTATAGGAGCCCTATTCTAAGAATCGCATTATTTTCTATTACTGCTACCACTTGGTTCAGCTACTTCTCACAGGTATTGTAAACCAAGTGGAAGACAGCTTGTCAGGAGGGTTAACTACCTCCTCCGTATGTGTAACAATATTGGGATTAAAGGCTCTCCGCTTTGTGAACAGTAAAATAAAATCTCACGTAGAGGGTCGGATATTTATGTGTTCTCTGAGATGTGACACTTCACAGTAGCCGACTCTCCTGACACATGAAACCCAGGCTCTTATTTTACTCCTAGCACCCAATTGTGTATGAAAGCCAAAGGTCACTTCAAGATTTATATTCCTCTAGGCGGGAAACTATATGCATATTTCTATGGCATATTAACCATATTCAGGGTCAATGTAACCGGAGATCCAAAGATTACAATAGGCACTTGTATAAAAACGCGTGAAGCAAAGCAAGTGTACCGTAATATGTATATTGTGAGCATGTTTTATATATACTATATATATATATATATATATATATATATTAGTATATATAAACATACACACAATATACATATTACGGTACACTTGCTTTGCTTCACGCGTTTTTATACAAGTGCCTATTGTAATCATTGGATCTCCGGTATGCATACTGTATATATATATATATATATATATATATATATATATATATATATATACAGTATGCATACAAACACACACTGTCCACTCATCCTCCTCCACATGTATATTCTTAAACTTTACCATACTATTTTCTTATCATATGTGTCACTATTTATACAGAAAGCAGAACTTGCTCATTTCAAAAAAATGTTCACTTTTTGGAGAAGTAACCAAGTCCCATAAGAGGACATGTCTGCTTTTAATGTAAACCAGTAATAATAACAATAGTAATAATAATAATAATACACTTACAGTTCATTACACATGGTAAAGCCTTTGTCCAAAATTTTTAAACCCTTTTCATGAAGAACATGATTATTTATTTTCTACTGCAGAGATATTTTGCACTTGGAAATTATGTAAATCTAGCATAAAATTCTAAAATCTCAAATTAGAAAAGAAAAAAAAAAGAGAAAAAATTGGTCCTTACAGGCCACAATAGAGGGATAATCAAAAATGAGTAAAATGCATGTTTTATTATATTCAAAAAAGTTTAAAAACAACACATGGTAGCATACCAATACACAGTTGGAGAGATTAAAAATGAATTCCTAGATAGGAATAATAGTGGAGTGAGTACTGTATGTAGGGCAGGTTTTCAGTGCCAAAATGCCATTGTAAATTGTTTGCTCCTATTACTCTTGGAATAAGAGCCAGTTCTCACTAGTCCCAGTTGGAGTCCGTTGAGCTGGATGGCAACTTGTGCCATTTGCACTTCTTTTCTGTTTTTTACTTTGTTGAGCATGCGCACAGACATACTATTGAAGTCTACGCACTACAGTGTATTGCGCTGATCTGCGGTGCCATCCGATGCACTGTGGGAAAATACGGCATGCCTGCCTTACTCTGCACTGCACACTGTGGTGACTGCCATTGATCAGGTGCATAAAGACACCAGGCACCGCACATAGAAGCTGATTTGGTGTGAAGATTCACTTCAATTAGCTAATCATGTGAAAAGAAAACCTCTGTTTACTTGTTTCATCTGCATATGATTGGATCATTTAAGTGAATCTTCACACATTTCTTTGTGTACACCTTCTCAAACTCTTTAGTAAATCAGCATGATAGTGTGAATGAGCTCTTAGATTTTTCCTAATCCTGCCCTTCCTTGGGTTACAGTTTTCCCTCCCATAGGTTCCAACTCCACATACACACACATTCACCTTACATATGTTTGTATGATTATATTTTTGCAAGGGGTCTAGATCATGCATTGATGTGGTTTCAACAAACAGAGAATTAAATGGGTTCTGTTGTTTTAAATTTTAAAGTTATTCCTTGCAGTGGGGCTGTGGCATCACTACAATAGGGTTAACTGCTTGTTTAGTCGGGGGGGGGGGGGAAGAAAAGCACCTTAATGTACCTGATCCTTTGCTTCCTCAAAAGATGGCACTCCCCCACGCTCTGGTGGTGGATTGTCCCTCATTGTCACCAGGTCCAAGTAAAGCTATAGACCTTGCATTGGTCCTGATGCTGTTGGGACCTTATGTTGCCCATACACACCTCAATATTTTATCTAATTGATGTGCGATTCAATCAAAATAAATCAGTTGGTGCCATTGAGATACTTTGCTCATAAATATTATTTAATTTTGATTGAGCAGATTATGGGCAGATTATGGGATTACATAGTTAAAACAGAGATTTGATCAATAATTTTACATTTAGTTAATCTAAACTATCAATTGAAATCCATTTCCCTGTGTGGCATATGGATCGTATAAGTTGTAAACTATGGATTGATTATTATTCCTTTTGGAAGAGATCAATTGGAAAACAAATTAACAATTTATCAAAGCGTGTATGGCCACAAACAGACCACTGGAGCGTGGGGGAGAAGACTCCGACTGGTATAGAACAGCCTTTTTCAACCAGGGTGCCTTCTGGCTTCTTCAGGAGTATCTTGGCAAAATGACTAAAATTGCCCCGAATTGCCCAAAAATTGTCAACAAGCCAACAAGTGGATCAAGCCCGTCTTTTTGTTACAAAACCACAGGTTTTTTTTGTACATCATTACAACTTTGGGCACTGTGAGGTCCAGCCGCTGGCATCCTAACAACTGATGATGTAATTGGTTTATAAAAAGGACATCAGGTGCCTGCATCTTTGTTTGCCTCTCTCCATCAGCACTGGGATAATTTTAGCTGAGCGAGGAAGAAGAGGAACACAGGAATACCACTCTGTACCAGTATGCAAAGATATATTTGTTTTGTAAAAATAATCGCCTCTAATGTTTGATGTACTACATGTGTGGAAGTTGCTCCGTTATGTAAATCTATTTGTTTAGATCTTTACACTTTAGAATGGGGTGCCTTGAGATTGTGTGGAAATTTAAAGGAGGCCTTGACTGAAAAAAGGTTAAGAAACACTGGTCTAGAAGCACAGAGAAATGGAGGATCAGGTAAATGCGTCCGGAGGAATGAAGGGAAAGGGGAATTGCGTGAATAAGGTCTAGGAGGGCCATATTTCCAATATGAAGTCAAGATTAAGAACACAGGGACAAGACTTCGAACTAGTAGGAGGAAAGTTCAAAACTAATCTTAGAAAGTATTATTTTAGTGAAAGAGTAGTTGATGCTTCTGGCAAAGGTAGTGAGTCGGTGAGCAGTAAATGGATTAAAACATGCTTGGGACAAACATAGATCTATACTGAGAAAAGAAACTTAAAACAAATCATATATATATATATATATATATATATATATATATATATATATATATATATATATATATACAGGCAGACTCATTTTTTTCTATGTAAGTAAATCTTCTTTAACAACTGTAGTACCACACTATAACCAAAAGACGTCTACAGTACTATAGCTCTGAGGGGGGAGGGGTGTCCATAGATGTCCTCCCCCAACCCTGCCCCCTGCACACCTCCTGCAGCATGCATTGTGTGAGCTCTGTGAAAGCTGTGTACTTTGAACATAGCTGATCACAGATCAAGGTAAGGGGTCAATCACAGCGGGCCTTTACCATGTGATCAGCTGTGTCCAATCACAACTGATTTTATGTAAACAGACTTGCCGGTCATTGGTAGTCATTTCATCATGCCCTGTGTCTGTATGAGAAAAGGACTGCCGATAACTGGCAAGCTTGTCAGCACACTGTTTACACTGATAATCAGGGCACTAACCATCATGTCCTGATTATCAGTGCAGTCTATCAGTGCCCATCAGCACTGCCTCATCAGTGCCCATTAATGCAGCTTATCAGTGCCGCCTCATCAGTGCCCATCAATGTAGTCTCACCAGTGCCCGTTGGTGCAGCCTCATCAGTGCAGATCAATGCAGCCTATCAATGCAGCCTCATCAGTGCAGCCTCATTAGTGCACATCAGTGCAGCCACATCAGTGCACATCAGTGAAGGAGAACAATTACCTGTTAAAATTTTATAACAGAAACTAAGAAAAAATGTTTTTTATTTTTTTGGTCTTTTTTTATTTCTTTAGCAAAAAAAAAACAGTGGTGACTAAATACCACCAAAAGAGCTTTGTAAAAAAAAAATGATAAAAAAATCATATGGGTACGGTGTTGCATTCAAAGTGCGACAGCTCTGAAAGCTGAAAATTGGCCTGGGCAGGAAGGGGGTGAAAGTGCCCGGTATTGAAGTGGTTAACAAGTCCCCTAGACCTAAATGAGTAATTACCCCTTGCAGTGCAGGTAAAATCCTGGTGCAATGAATAATATTTAAGTATTTCCAGAGTTGGGTTTTAATGCCTTTTTTCAGAAAAAAAGATTTTTAGGTATGGAAAAATACTTCTATTTAGTAAATCATGGAACCTGCAGCTTTACTAGCATTTTAAATGCTATGGCAAATGACTTTCAGGCATGGCCAAAATTTCTCAGTCACTCCTGCTCATTTCATCATTATTTGAGATAACCCGGCATTGTAGGGGTTAACTGTGAAATGATATGCAGTATTTGGAGGTGTCAGGAATGTTCATTATCGCTTGCAGAGATTTTCAGGATGGTGGAAAACCTCTTCTGCCAACGTGTGATACTGAAAGATCATTTCCCTATATATATGCAGCACACTGAAATGTTAGCCAGATGGGTAGGAAAAGTCACAGTGGCCCCAGAGCTGTGTGGCTGAGATGAAGATGGCAGACGTTTCATCGCCTTTCATTCTCAGCCAAAGAGCTGCGATCTATAAGCAGCTTAACCTACATGGTGCCGGACCCTGAAGAGCACACAGTATCAGGTAGAAAGATTAATGGCACACAACTGCAGCATTTGGTTTGTGTTGTTAATATCCTGTAGTGTATTCAGTAGGATGCCACAGTTTTATATCAAACAGTCATTTTCCAGGAGCTTGTGATTGATCATGGACAGTTTTTAGAAACAATTTTTAATTAGGCTAAGACCAAAGTAAAAGATAAACATTACCAATGAATTGCAAAGACACCGCGTCATTATAGCACATTAGAGTGCAAACAAAATATTTTCATTCCTTAATCAGGTATTCCTTGTCGTATTTCTAACAAGTCGTGTTTAACTTAGCACATGTACTAATTACATAACCATTGTTTTCTTGCCCATATGATGACAGGTGATTCATATGTGTTTTTCTTCCACTTCCATGTTCCCTCTGATAAACAGAAGATAATGTGGGATGTTACAAGAGTGCAAATAGCGTGTAATTAGAAGATAGGATGTGTCGTGAATGACTGAAGACAAGGGCCAGCATTCATTCCTTAGTCTTATGTGGGTCTGGTCTCATGAAGGGTCATGTGGGCAGAAACTGGGAAATATTCATTTCTTTCCCAAACAATCTGTGTTTTCCTGCAAGCGAAGGCCTTATCTGCAACCGACTCCTCCTGCTTAACCAACACAGAGGCCCGTTCCTTTAACCCTAACCAAATAGATAACCGTACTCTACTGAGAGTATCTAGGGGCTGGCTATGCTGACCTTTCCTTCTCAAAATAGTAGTTCCCAGGCTTTAGCTTCTAAAAGGGTGACAACATGATTCACTGTGCTGTTTTGTAGCCCCTGTCTGCTAGCCAGTCAAAATCATATCAGGCAATGGAATCTCATGTATAGATCGTTTGATCTGAAGCCCCCAGTATGGTTAAACTAATCATGAACCTGGCCAATTTAAACTGAGCATATGATAAAAAATGCATAAGGAGTTATTTTAGTGAAAGCTGCATGTCAAAACAATCTGGAGATCCACAGATATAGACGGCCTAACTAAACTAGAACTAACGGCAAAAAATGTTTCTTTTATTTTGGATAGAATAAAGCCAGCCATAGATGGAGTGAAATTTGTCCAGTTCTGCAGGGACTGGACAAATTCTTTTTTTTTTTTTTTTTTCATTTTCAAACGGTTTTTATTAAAGCAGAAGGAATGTAGTACAAAACAATACCAATAGGTAACGGTGGTGCATAACAGATGAGTACACGTCAAAATGACATTATTAACAGCAAGTAGTAGCATAACAAACAGGTTTAGGAATAGGAAAGGGGCAAGCTGGGCGCCCAGGTATACAAGTACAAAGGATAAACATAAGGGAGGCTGGGGGTAGGGCAAAAAGGGAGGCCGTAGTACAGCAAAAGTTGGTGGTCCAGCCACAACAGGGAAGCAAATTAGGTAGCGGCCAACTCAAGGCAATATGGGGGGGGGAAGAAGAGAGTAAGAGGGGCAAGAAGGATAGGGGGGGGGAAAGGAAGGGCAAAACAGTGGAGGGGGGATGTGCGGGGGAAGAAGGGTGCCCGGAGGGAGTCCCGGGCCACTCATGAAGTTCAGATTGACAATACCAGTAGGGAATCGGTGACCATAGGTCAAGCTAGTACAAGGGATTCATCAAAGCCTATCTGAAGACAGTTGTCAATCCATGGTTTCCAGAGCTTTTCGTAAGGTATAAGTTTATCCAGCAGGATAGCTTCAGTTTTAGCATGGATCATAGCTTGAGTGAGGACAAATTCTTAATCCATCTATTTGCAGGTTGGTTGTACAGAAGTCAATCTCTCAATCAACTTCTGTACAACCAGGCTTTGGGTTTTTTTACTCTATAGCTGGCAACACTGAACATTGTATTCTGACAGTGGGAAACTCTACAATAGCTCCACCGTAGGGATTCCCCCCATTAACACCGAGTACATTGATGGGGGAATTCAATATTTTTTTTTCCTTCAACCAGCGGCTGGCATCATCCATGGGAGGGTTATAACCCCTGCCAGATTGTTTTTGTGGGTTTTTTTTGTCACCTGTGTCCCACTGAGAAAATTTCCCTGTCTCATATTCCAAACAGGAAGTAAGAGGAAATCTCTCCAAAGTAAGCAAATCCTCAAATGTCACCAGGATCACCAGAACTAGTCTTTCACTTTCACTGATAGTGATAAAAGTTGACAAGACACATAGAGAGGCTCACATTCCAATGGTATTACTGTACACACCCACACAAGCCACAGGTCTCTACAAGGTCTCAGACACCAAAAATTTATGGCATGGGTGCAAATCACCATGAGCAGATGTGCTGAAGGTCTATGCAAGTTCCCAAGGAACTGTGGCATATCTCCACATGCACAGGATATCTGGAGATGGCAGAGCAAGAGAGAAGCAGTGGGGTGTAAATATTCTAGGGGTGAAGTTCGTCTTCTAGTCAAAATTTTTACATTTCTTGTCATATTTGGGTACATCTTTTACCTCCTAACGATCAGAAAGGTGTGAAAAAAGGTGAAGAAAGGGGAACTAGCTTTGCAGATAAATCAATAGGTTGTTGATTTATGAAAGGAGTAGAGGCTGTTGGCAAATTGTATGTTCACCCTGTAAAGTGAATATTGATGTAATTTCTTGAATGGGGGGAGTGCGTTCACTTCAGCCATCAAGCTAAATTCCTATTTTGGTAAATTTCCTTTCCACATCATTGGGTTACTTAGTTACATATTTAGGGAGGTTGAAAAAAGACATCAGTCCATCCAGTTCAACCTATAATGTGTGTGTGTGTTTGAAGTTAAAGCGGAGTTCCGGCCTTGGGGTTCAAATTTAGATAAAAATACCCCCGGGACAGTCAGGGCTAGTACATTCCACAATGGATAGCCTCTGAACTGTCCCGGGTCGCACTTTCTGTAAGAAGAAATACTTACCTTGAAAAGTTATTCTCCAGCGCTGCCATCTCAGGTGTGGACAGCTGAAGCCAGCGCGCCAGCGCGTGCTCTTCTGCGGCCTCTTCAGTGACGTCGGAGTCCCAAAATGCACTGCACCGGCCCCGCTCGTCACTTCCGGTGCAGGCGCGGCATCCCTGCACAGCTTCTGGGCATGCCCAGAAGCTGTTTAGCAGGGAATGCTGCGCTTGCACCGGAAGTGACGAGCGGGGCCGGTTCAAGCACATTGACTCCTGGGAGCGATGACGTTCAGCTCCCAGGAGTCATCGCAAGCCGGAAGTGACAGTGCGGGCCGCGGCCGCCGAGGGAGGAAGTGGAAGGAAGGTGAGTATATTTTCTTTAATATCAAGGTAAGTGACCAAAAAAAAAAAAATTGGGAGCATCCATTTCTTTTTCAGGTGGCCCTCAGCAAGCGGATGGCCCAAAATCGATTTTTTGGATTTTGAGGCCGGCACTCCGCTTTAACTGTACATTGTATACCCCTGTTTTATCAAAGGGTTATCAAAGTGAACACAGTTTCACCTTATTTACTAAGCTAGATGAACATTTGCTTTGCAAAGTGAATACGTACGTTGCCAAGTGAACAGCTTCCACTCATTTGGTAAATCAACCCAACTATTTGCATATATTTTAGTATTGCATAGGCTTAGAGGTTCTTGGGCTGGTCAAGAAGAAAGTTGACCATTAGTGATACGTTACTACATTCCAGTGGCAAACTATCGTTTTATCTTATCACAGGTTTGCGTTAAGGCTGTTGCTTATCATTTCTACTAATTATTACCAGAAATATGCTTTCAAAATCTGTGTCCATTGATGTATTGTCCTATTGTATGGCATAACCCCTTGTAAGTTTGAAGTTAGCGTTTCAGACTTTATTGGAATGAATGAATTTTGCATGCCTTCCATTTGCTGTTTACCAGGCAGGAAGATATAACCAGGTACAGATTCGTTTAGCTGCCTTTGCTAAATCAAATCAGATGATTCCTGATCTCATTATGTCTTCAAAGAGGTGTGGTTGTGCATGGTTATTTCAAAAATAAAGTTACAGCAACTTGGTCAGGGGGCCAAAGAAGAGAATGAAATCCAATCAAGATAGCAGGAAGAAATCTTCCAGACATAAAAGGTGAGACAAATATCTATGAAATGTCTAAGAGAAGGCAAGCAGACTGCACTGGGGGGGGGGGGGGGGGAAAGTAAGTTAATTAAAACAAGACGCAAATGTCCAGCCATAAATTCACCGTGTCCAAAGTGAAACATATTATTGCATTAATGGTTTAAATATAGAAACAACAAGCAAAATTTAGTTAATTGCAGTGATGGAAATTCATAAGCAGTCATTGCATCTGTAAGGTACTGTACTGGGTCACTCGTGTTTGCCTTTAGTGCCAGGAATCAGCACATTGACACTGCACAGGGATTATTTGCAAGTGGTAATAATGTCATTAACAAGTACATTATATTCCAGCATGCTGGAAAATATGTGTGATCATCCCTCCTTTTTGTTTTAAATGCAATATAATATTTATTTTGCATGTCCTGAAATACAAATCTATAAAAAAAAAAAAAAAAAAAAAAATCTTGTCATGGTCAACAGTCATGATAGGCAAGTTGAAAAATCCAGTGACCTGTGTATAGCCTACATTGGCACATCAAGTATGGCAGTGAGAAATTTCACAGCCGAATAAGTTAGTAATAAAACCCGGAAAAATAAAATTAGCACAACTGAAAATATTGGTTTAATCTATATTTACACCATAATACTAATTTACTCAACTTGCACCAAGGCTCTGAAGCTGAGCATAGTCACTAGGGCAGTCGAATTATGCCTGCAGTTACATTACTATATCCTCCTACTGAGCATTGCCTATCCATATCTATGGCCACTCAATCTGATTCGTCAGATTGTCAAATAATGTCTGTGGGCACCATTACTGTGAATGTCAATTTACACTTTAATAACAATCCTTAACCTAAGCCTAACCCTTAACATGTGTTCAACCCCAAATTCTTATATTCTCAAGATTTATTTGAAAGGGATCAGCTTGTTGTAAATCATCTTATCACTATTTGCCCATTGCATACATCAGCCTCTGCTTTCTGCTTTGCAGTACAACACAATAGTTGTGCTGTACTGATCCTGCTTACTGGAACCAATGTTCTCCTTAGGTTGCTGTTATCTTATTCCAGCTTTTATGCAGAGTGATAGCACTGTGCCACTAAAGCCTGGTACACACAGGCAGTTTTTTTTTTTTAAACCCAGTGGGCTGAACAAAAAACAAAACTAAAGAGCTTGCTGTACTAACCATGTAATGTTAGTAGAGCAATCCCCCCACTGAGCTATTGTGTTCTGACAGGAGGACTGCCCCCCCAGAACACACTGGTCAGCAATTGCAGCCATTGGCTGCAAACACATATTGGATGCCGAGCGTCTGCTTTTCCAGCATACCCATTCAACAGACATTAGAAGCCAGACATTAAACCAGCTTCTGTCGAATAGGCTGCTGTACACATGAGCTGAATGTCAGCTGGTTTCTGTTGAACAGTCCAATACTGTTGTAGGGGTGCGATTCCCAAAAATTTGATTTAGCCATCATCCCGAGATATATTCGGCCCATGTGTACCAGCCTTAAGAGCTCCCTTTAGTGGGTAATCTACAAATTTATATTGAATACAATGGCATCAATTTGAAAGATCATTCATGGTAAAATCACTTCAAGAACTTAAAGCAGAACTCCATATAAAAACAAACAGCTCAATAAAAGATTAAAAAAAGGGTTTTACTGCATTATTTAGCTTCAGTCCAGAGATTTTCCCAACAGAGGTGTCCTTAATCTGATGGTGAGCAGCATTCAATGCACTTCCCCTGAGTCCCGGTCATCTTGGCCCTCCCGCAGCCTGTTACCGGACAGTGAACACAGAAGCAGCACAGTAATGGTTGAGGTGAAAATCATGACATCATCTACCCGCTTCTCCACCTTGGGCATTTAGAGAAAACCCTTAATTAAAAAAAACAAACTAAAGAAAACCTTAGTTAGACTTACCGGTATTTGTATTTCTAGGAGTCTTTCAGGATAGCATATGGAGAGAGCGTAGCTACACCCACTTTGCCAGGAAAAACTGCAATCTTAAACTTTAAAAGGCAGGATACTTCCACCATGGGCTCAGTTGTAATCGAGTACCTCCAGCCATGCTGAAAAATAGAACAAAAACCGCCACAACATAACAGAAAAAAAACATAACCAAAGAAGGGTAATATGGAAGAAACGGACTGGATGGCGGCACTCCAATAAATTAGTTCTTTACTGAAGAAAAGAAAAATACATGAAGGATAATCATACCACAGCGGAGATGATGACACTGGCAGCTAAGGCGTTTCGCACCCAAGCTGGTGCTTAGTCATAGCTTGGTGAAAGCTATGTAAAGGTAATGACAACCCCAGACTGGTTCACAGATCGCAGTGCTGTCAAATGGTGCAGGAATTGGATCGCATAGGTGTGAACACCTCCTAAGCGATCTTATTCCAGTGCGGACCAAAAAAAGGTCCTGCCCCATTTTGCGATTTTAGACATACAGTTTGCATGGCTGAATTTGTATCGCACAGACATCGCATGTGATCTGCATAGCGATGCAGTGTGAATCACATGCGATGTCTGTCATCGCACAAGTGTAAACCCAGCCTCAAGGTGGTATGAATTGTCTTTAACAAAACATCCACATCCTCTAGGGACAGTTTGTATCTGGACGACTTCTTGTCCTTATCCTCTCTCTCCTCCTCATCCGAGCCCTTTCGGGGAGTTAGCCCCGCTAACTTCCTCCTCCTCTTAGTTACTCTTGTCTATAGAAACTGAGGTGGACGGCAGAGGACTGGATGATACATTACTCTGACTGCCAGACTGAAGTGCAGGATGCTTGCCCAAAAAGGAGCAGAAAGACTGAAACGTTTCCGCAAGCTCTTTTTGAAAGATCCGGGGGGTGCTGGGAAGCCCAAAGACATAAAAAAAAAAAATTGTAAGGTATGCTACCACAAATTCCCACTCCTGGAGAAAGTGTAGCACACCAATGGTTCCCCACATTGCTTCCACCATTGCAGAGGAAACACTACAACTGAGGTGGCAGTATCTTGCCTTTTAAAGATTAAAATCACAGTGTTTCTTGAGAAAGTAGGTGGGGCTATGCTCTCTCCAGGCGCTGTCCTGAAAAAAGATTTGGGGAACAAAAAAAAAAATATATATATATATACTGCTCAAAAAAAATGAAAGGAACACTTTGAAAACACATCAGATCTCAATGGGGAAAAATATCATACTGGAAATGTATACTGATATTGACTGGGTAATGTGTTAGGAACGAAAGGATGCCACATCATGTGATGGAAATGAAAATCATCAACCTACAGAGGGCTGACTTCAAAGACACCCCAAATAGTAAAGTGAAAAAATGATGCAGCAGGCTAATCCATTGTGCTTAAATTTCGTTGCAGTAACTCAAAATGGTACTCAGTAGTTTTTTTGGCCCCCATGTGCGTGTATACATACCTGACAATGTTGAGGCATGCTCCTTGTGAGACGACGGATGGTTTCCTGGGGTATTTCATCCCAGATCTGGACCAGGGCTTCTAAACACACTGAGGTGCAACCTGGCCGTGTCTGATGGACCGAAACAATGTTCCAGAGGTGTTCTATTGGATTTAGGTCAGGCAAGCGTGGGGTCCATTCAATGGTATCAATTCCTTCATGCTCAGGAACTGACTGCATACTCTCACCACATAAGGCCGGGCATCGTCGTGCACCAGGAGGAACCCAGGACCCACTGCACCAGCATAGGGCCTGACAATGGTTCCAAGGATCTCATCCCGATACCTAATGGCAGTCAGGGTGCCATTGTCCAGCCTGTAGAGGTCTGGGCATCCCTCCATGGATATGCCTCCCCAGACAAGCACTGACCCACCACCACCACCCATCACTTGTCATGCTGAATGATGTTACTGGCAATATAACGCTCTTCTTCAGACCCTTTTACATCTGTCACATGTGCTCAGGGTGAACCTGCTCTCAACTGTGAAAAGCACAGGGCGCCAGTGGCAGACCTGCCAATTCTGGTGTTCAATGGCAAATGACAATTGTGCTCCATGGTGCCGGGTAGTGAGCACAGGACCCACTAGAGGAAGTTGGGCCCTCCGGCCACCCTCATGAAGTCTGTTTCTGATTGTTTGGTCAGAGACATTCACACCAGTGGCCTGCTGGAGGTCATTATGTAGGGCTGTGGCAGTGCTCATCCTGTTCCTCCTTGCACAAAGGAGCAGATACCGGTTCTGCTGATGTGCTAAGGACCTTCTATGGCCCTATCCAGCTCTCCTAGAGTAACTGCCTGTCTCCTGTAATGCCCTCCATGCTCTTGAGACTATGCTGGGAGATACAGCAAACCATCTGGCAATGGCACGTATTGATGTGCCATCCTGCAGGAGTTGGACTGCCTGTGCAACCTCTAAAGGGTCCATGTATCGCCTCATGCTACCAGTAGTGACACTGACCCTGGCCAAATGAAAAACTTGTGACAAACAGTCAGAAAAGATGAGTAGAGAAAAAAAGGTAGTGACCTCTACCTGTAAAACCATTCCTGTTTTGGAGGCTGTTTAATTGTTGCCCATCTAGTGCACCTGGTGTTCATTTCATGAACACCAAAGCAGCTGAAACTGATTAACAACCACCTCTGCTACTTAACTGACCAGACCAATATCCCAGGAGTTTAATTGACTTGATGCTATACTCTGATTAAAAAGTGTTCCTTTAATTTTTTTGAGCAGTGTATATATATATATATATGGCTTTCATATAGTGTATACTGCTTGTAAAATGAAAATTCTGCATTCTGATGACGCTCATGATGCAAGCCTTGGACCCAAGACAAATTATTCTTTGCACATGTAAAAATCTGCATTTTTGTGTTTCTATTTCTATTGAACCGGCCAACATTAGGCCCGTGTGAACTCCAGTCGGTGGCTGGCTTCTGTCAGAGGGGCATGACCGAAAACATCTGCTGACCAGCTCCCGCTCTCGGCCAATGGCTGACAGCACTGAGCGGAGTGTTCTGGCGGAGGGGGGCTGTCTCCTTCTCAGAACACAATAGAACAGCAGGGGAGATCGCTGTACTAACAGCAGATTGTTAGTACTGCAGCTCCAACCTGAGCTGCTTTTTTTTTTTCGTTCAGCCCCCTGGGTTGAACGAAAAAAAAAAAAAAAAAAAAAAAAAAACTAGCAATGTGTACCAGGCTTAAATACTGCAATAATACCCAGGGCGTAGAGCGTATGCTTACTGAAAGTACACCATTTGTTCCAATAAATAAATAATGGCATTGCATCTTATCTTATCCAAATCTTTAGGCCACATACCAGGTCATTGCCTTCATATTCAGCCTGTAAATGATTTTACAGTTCAATTGTGTTCTTTGAACAGATGTACCCATATTTTAGGAAGATTCCTGACTGCTATTGTTTATTTGTAAATCGATAATTATTTCATGTTTGCAGGCTGCTGCATGGTTGAGTTTTGTCAATGTAAGTCTGTCTCAGACAAGGAAAACAATACTTAATAAGTCACTAGTGACCACACATTCAAATGTAATTCTATCTGTTTAGGAAAAATAGGGTATTGCTGTCTATTCCCATGTTTTTCGTACATTAGTGTATGTCAGCTTTTCCAAAAAGAGAGTGTATTGCATCTCTGAAAACCATTATTTTATTATTGGGAGAAACGTGTCCTATGTTGTAGATAAAAAAACAATTGTGTCAATCTTACAGACTGTGATAAAGACATTTTGGTTAGCATAGTAAGAATGTCTTCCCATTGCTCTTTCAAACATCAAATACAGGGATAGAGTAAATTTTGCTAGCTTTATTTTGACCTGTGTTAACCACTTAACCCCCGGAGGATTTGGCTGCTCAAAGACCAGGCCCTATTTTGCGATTGAGCACTGCGTGACTGTAATGGACAATTGCGCGGTCGTGCGACACTTTACCTAAATGAAATTGACGTCCTTTTTTCCCCACAAACAGAGCTTTCTTTTGGTGGTCTTTGATCACCTGTGCGATTTTTACTTTTTGCGCTATAAACAAAAAAAGAGCGACAATTTTAAAAAAATATCAATATTTTTCACATTTTTTTAAATGAAATTCTAAAAAAAAAAAAGTAAAAATCTAAATTTTTTAACATTTTAGGCCAATTTATTTTCTGCTACATGTTTTTGGTAAAAAAAATCGCAATAAGCGTATTTTGATTGGTTTGCGCAAAAGTTATTGCGTTTACTAACTACGGGAAAGATTTATGTCATTTTTATTGTTTTAACTCGTAATGGCAGCGATCTGCGTTTTTTTTTTGCGAGACTGCGACATTGCGGCGGACAGATCAAACCCTTGACTGATATTTTTGGGGGTACCAGTGACATTACTACAGTAATCAGTGCTATCAATATGCACTGTTACTGTAAAAATGACACTGGCAGGGAAGGGGTTAACTTTATTAGTGATCAAGGGGTTAAGTGTGTCCCTAGGGACGTGATTCTAACTGTCAGGGGGCGTGGCTTGTTAGATCATCATACGAGACATACGATCCTACATAGCAGGATTGCATAGCCTCTGTCATGATCTAAGGGAGAATGACAGACCGATGTGTTTACATCAGCCGTCTGTCTTTCTCCCTCTCCTGCGGGAGATCACGAGTGGCTGGCGGATATCAAAGCCGCCGGTCACACGCGCGGGGATGTCCGTGAACGAGCGGCTCGTGGGCGAGTGACGTACCCATACGTCACTTTGCCTAGGAGAGGCTGACTGCCGCAGTATTTAGTCGTGCAGCAGTCGTCAATTGAATAATTTGGCATGGTGTAGCTATAGACATCAATAGAAAGATTTTTCACTGAGTTAAAACTTAAGACGGAAATCGGACAAAATATCCTCCGATTTTTCTCTCTCTTGCTCAGCGTTCATTACCGTTTTTAGTTGACAGTGCATAAATGTTCACAAAATTTCTCATCCAAGCTTTGTTTTTTTTGGGGACATTTGTCCCTAGACTTCCGGTTTGTCAGCAACTTCAAATCATGCGCGGTCTTTCATATCCGATTTTTCATGGACGTACTGCATACACATTAAATGAAAATTGGTAGTCTGGGGACGGACGATAAAAATTTTGGTGTTTGTCCCTCCGTTTTTTTTTCATTGAAAATGTCGGCATCGGCTGCTGAAAGTTGTGTTCACACTAGCCGAAAATTGTAAGATTTTACCTCGGATGGGGATTTTCAGCAAATTTTCTACTAGTGTGTACCCCACTTTAGTTTGCCTTTGGTCAAATTGTTTCAGGACAAGGTTTGTGTACAACACAGATACCACGTCAATCTTGGCCTGCTGCCATTGAGGGAATATGCCAAGCCTAAGGAACTCGATGAGTCTTTATGCAACAGTGGGGTGTATTTAATTAAATTCTTATTGCCCAATTGAAGCCTGACAGCATTCTAAACATTTCCCACAAGATATAGAGTAATGCAGGTAGCATACACTTTGGTATAATAGTTAGTTTCCAGTTGGTGCAGTGGGTTTTGGTCCTACAGCTAGTGAGTGATTATTATAGGAGGACCAGGACTCTCAACCAGCCATGTGTTGAAAATGGGGATCTAGGACATACACTAGATCCATAGTTTGGGGGCTGCAAGATCTCGCAGATGCTTAGGAAACCCTAAGTTTATAAAATACTTCTAGGGGTTCCTCTCTTCTAGATTTTGGAACACACTAATATTTTTTGTTGAGAATGTCTGAGGGATCCAACATGGGGAGCTATTAAGAATGTAAAGTAGTTGTGGCCTCCATATCATTTTAAAATGATTAAAGTACATGTAAGCTTTAACAAGGAACTTCTCCTATTAGCTCCCTTTTAATCTTTTAAAATATACCATTGAAAGGGTATTATTATATCTGTTTAAAGTGCAAAAACATAAAAGCCGTTCATTCAGTAGAAATCTGATGAGCCAGGGGCGTTTAATGAAATCAGAGGGCCTGTGTGCAGAATCACAAGTTGGACCCTAGACACAGATGAAAAGACAGCGTAGTGCGGCACTGCAAAAGTGGTTTGCATTGCGCTAAATAAGGGGCATGGTTTAAAGGGTAGTGGTTACTTAGAATCTAAGATGACTTACTTAGTGCAGAAAGTAGTAGTGCTGCTGAATAGGGAATGTACAGAGCAGTATACAGAATGAGGTGGCAAAGATACCAAGTGTGATCCCCTACCCATTCAGGAGTGTGCTACATACAGAGTGCAGGGTTCATGAATGTGCTACGTACAGAATGCAGAGTGAGAATTTCAGGACAGCATAGATCAGGAGTGTTTTATATATACAGTGCATAGTTCAGGAGTGCGTTATGTAGAGAGTGCATAGTTCAGCCCTACGTTATGTACAGGGTGCCAACTTCAGCAGTGTTCTATGTGCAGAGTTTAGCAGTGTGCTATGTACAGTAGGCCTGCGGAATATAATCGCCGAATTGATGCATCACGATGCGACCCTTTCGCGATTCTGCATCGATTCGGGGTGACTGCAAAATCGTTTAGCTTGACGTCACTTCCGGGGTGGGCGGCGCTGGCACTTGATGAGAGTGGTGGCGGCGGCGGCGGCCGGGCTTGCGAACACGGAGCTCCTCGTGGGAGAGGAGAGCGAAGCCTGCAGAGCAACCCGACCCACGGACTGCTGTCCCCCCCAATGGACTGGCCGAGGAGGCCCTGCTTTCCGCCTGTACCGTGCACTGCACGAGTCCGAGCTCCAAATGCCCGACATGAGACTCATTACCCGGGACCTGTCTGTGTCCGAGCCCTACTCCATACACCTACCGGCTACCGCTACTTCACCCACAACTGGCTGCAGCTCTGCTACCTGGTAAGTCGGGGCACTACAGGGCCCAGTATTACTCCTTACCAGGGCCTGCTATAATACAACTAGGGGCACTACAGAGCCCAGCATTCCTCCTTACCAGGGCCTGCTATAATACAACTAGGGGCACTACAGAGCCCAGCATTCCTCCTTACCAGGGCCTGTTATACTACAACTAGGGGGACTACTACAGACTTTAATCTGTAAGCAAAGCAACGCTAACGCTTCCTGTTTTGATAGTGTAAACAGCACAATGTGCTGTCTATTGTATGTTTTGCATAGACGATTGAGGGGCGTTTTTAATGGCTCTCAAACCCCTGCTTTTAATGCCAGTGTGAACTCAGCCTAAGACAGAGTTAGTGTTGGCAATGCACCCCTTCCTCCTCCATGTAAAAAATAAAACAAAAGTTCCATGGCTGC
Source organism: Pelophylax lessonae (assembly GCF_965119305.1). NCBI lineage: Eukaryota > Metazoa > Chordata > Amphibia > Anura > Ranidae > Pelophylax > Pelophylax lessonae. The sequence goes on along the minus strand of NC_138769.1, from coordinate 476,406,588 downwards.
CAGCTACAGCCTCCTGGGCCACTGTGGCCTGATGAAATGAGGAAGCCCATGAAAAATGCAATGGACTGATATTTACTCCATGTGGGCAGTGTGTGTAAGGGCACAGTGGGCATCCTCGCTGCCCGACCCCTGGCTCCACTCTGATGTTTGGTATAGACCGCTGCCATGGCATTGTCTGATTGCACCCTGATTGGATGTCCCTAGAGAAGGTGGGTCTAGTGGCACAGAGTCAATTACTCTGATCTCCAAGATGTTGATCAGGAGCTTTGCTTTCCTGGATGATCAGGTTCCCTGAACTGTGAAAGATCGAAACACTCCTCCCCGACCATGAGACACTTGTTCAGGGATTTCATGTCCAAGATAGGATAAATACTCCCATTCTGTTTTGGTACCATAAACAGGTTTGAATAGAATCCTTTAAACCTGAAGTCTAGAGGTAGCAGAACCACTACTAGAGACAAGATATCGTTCAACATACTGTAGTTTGTAAATCTGACAGATTTTGTGTGGTTTAAGAGAAGAAAATGATGAGGGTTAGAGATTGGAACTTTGTGTTGTACCCCTCTGAAACCACTGACTGGCTACAAAGGTCTGGGATGTTTATGACCCAGAGAAATACAAATATCCCTCCACTCTTAAGCCCCGTACACACGTACCGATCGTCGGCATACAAATGTTCGTCTTTTCTCCCCGGGATGTCGGTGTCTGTTGAAAAGTGCAAAGACAGCACAAGGACAGCACAAGAATTTTGTCTGCAGACTTCAGCTGACTGCAGAAGTGATGTCATGTAATGGTTAACTTTCCCTGTGTTTTTAATTTTCTGAGCATGCCCAGTCTTGCAAATCTGCGGTCTGTCGGCCGAATTCTGTACTGACAGGCGAACAATCGTCCGTTCTGGTGTCCGCAGACAAAAATTTTCATGTTTGCACGAAAGACTTTTGTCCGCGGATTGTGCGCAGACATCTGTCGGAGGCACCATACTAACACGCGTACAATCGGCAGATCTTTCGTCCGCCGACGTTTGTATGCCGACGATCGGTACGTGTGTACGGGCCTTAAGACACAGTAAGATGTTTAGGACTGAGAAAGCAGTGTCTTTTACTGGAACAATCCACTTTTTAGTAAGTCCTTTTTATTATGCATATAGCTCCACAATGATTCTTAGAGGAGTGAAAACCTTTTCATGAGAAACCCAATCGTCAAAAAATACCTATTCTATTTGTTCTTTAGTGGGGAATGCCTTTGCATGTCTCTTAGTTCCCATCATAGTAAGACTGAGAAAAATCGATTGTGACTATACCAAGGCTTTTGCGTACAGCAAACGTAAGCATATATCAAATGGCATAAATATTGCTTGAAACTATAACATCAGGTGTATGGGAGAGAAATCTTCTATGACCTCCTCTAATACCACCTCCAGGTCATCTTCAAAGGTTTTCCATGTCTACCTTTTCTAAGGGAGGTAGTTCCACTTCTGATTCAGATAGTGAAGGTAGAGAAGAAGCCAGGCACTTTTGGGCTCTTGACAGTGATGGCTGACTTAAGGCTGTTATAGTTGTCTGATAAATTCTGAAAGTTTCAGAGAAACCTGCCTTGGTCATATAGCTCATATGCCGCTTGTTGTGTACCTGAGACAGAACTGAAATCAAATGCAAAGACCAGTGTTAAACTAGGCTCCTGCTCCGGTGAAAATAAAGCACTGTCACTCTGAGTGGTTTGAGTCTTTTGCAGCCAATCAGGAAAGCAAATATTAGCCTGACCTTTTTATACCTTTCCCATGCACCTGGTTTCTATTAATTCTATAAGTGAGGTTGTCCCCTGTGAGTTACTCATGAAGTAGGTGCAGAAATGGGGTAACCATGTCTGGAGGAGGATACACAGCAACCAATGTATCGACTGTGTTGTAGCGAAGTCCTTGTGACAAAAGTACAGAAGTATGCTGGGTGAAAGCTGTTGGTAATAGGGGCGACCTGCGGTGTGATGTAACACCTGGTAATCCCACCGAGACTAAGCTGAATGGTGGAAGTTTAAACGTTCTATAAGTGAATAAAGGCAAGCAATTCCCCATCTCTGGATAGTTTCTTATGTAAAAGCAAATACTATTCAAGAGACACTAATAAGTGTACTGCAAGCAGTGCAAACAATTAGGTACCATAGTTTCTATAGGGCTACAGGAACGAACCAATACCATGGCAAACCCGTCTTACCTTTCCACAAGTGATATCTCAGCAAAATTAACCACTTCCAGACCGCCCACTGTGTATTTACGTCGGTATTTTGACTTTAAATAGCGGTAGTATGGCAACAGATAGCTGTCCAAACCCTAGAATTATTCTACACGGCTTGCGGTCCTCTTTCACATAAAAGTGGTCCAAAGTGGCGGATTCACCCCAGGATCCCTTTTATGGGTGGTAGGAGAGGTGCCCACCCCCCTCCTGATGCTTCCTAGTCGATTTCCACGCTTACCGGAGCCATCAGTAGCGGGGAAAATTATTCAGTCCACTCTAGTCCCAGGCAGGAAGTCGAGTGAGGGCAGGATGGACCCACTCTATGGCCTTGAAGGATTGAGGCGCCATCATACGTGGCTTCCGCCAAACAGGCTTAAAGGGCAATTTTTTTCTTCCATGTAAATCGCCCCGTCCCTCTGAGCTCGCGCGCAGAAGCAAACGCATACGCAAGTCGCGCCCACATAGGTAAACGGTGTTCAAACCACACAGGTGAGGTATCACCGCGATCTTTAGAGCGAGAGCAATAATTCTAGCTCTAGACCTCCTCTGCTACTCTAAACTTGTAACCTGTAGAAATGTTTAAAACGTTGCCTATGGAGATGTTTAGAAACCAATGTTTGTCGCCATTCCATGAGTGTGCGCAATTTTGAAGCATGACATGTTAGGTAACAATTTATTTGGGGTAACATTCACTTTCACATTACAGAAAATAATTGGGCTAACTTTACTGTTTTTTTTTTTTTTTAATTAAAAAAGTGTACTTTTTCCAAAAAAAATTGCGTTTCAGGGCACTGATCACCAGTGCCCTGATTACTAAAGGTAAAAAAACACACACAGTGCCCGCCATCAGTGCCCCCCATCAATGCCCACAATCAGTGCCCATAGTGCTGCTAGTCAGTGCCCATCAGTGCCTGCTCATCTAGGCACTGATGAGCACTGACTGGCAGCACTATGGGCACTGAGTGTGGGCACTGATGGTGCTGCCCATCAGTGCCGCCCATCAGTGTCCACCAGTGCCATCCGCCAGTGCCCATCAGTGCCGCCTATCAGTGCCCATCAGTGCCGCCTATCAGTGCCCGTCAGTGCCGCCTCTCAGTGCCCAGCAGTGCCACCTCTGTGCCCAGCAGTGCCGCCTATCAGTGCTCATCAGTGCCGCCTATCAGTGCTCATCAGTGCGGCATATTAGTGCCCATAAGTGCCACCTCATCAGTGCCCATAAGTGCCACCTCATCAGTGCCCATCAGTGCCCATCAGTGCCGCCTCATCAGCGCACATCAGTGAAGGAGAAAAATTTACTCGCAGAAAATAAGAAAAACTTTTTTTTTTTTCAAAATTTTCTGTCTTTATTCTTTTTTTTTTTGTAAAAAATAAAAAACCCAGAGATGATTAAATACCACCAAAAGAAAGCTCTATTTGTGTGAAAAAAATGATAAAAATTTCATATGGGTACAGTGTAGCATGACCGCGTAATTGTCAGTCAAAGTGTGACAGCGCTGAAAGCTGAAAATTGGCCTGGATGGGAAGGGTGTTTAAGTGCACAGTAGGCAAGTAGTTAAAGGAGAAGTACAGCTGAAGATAATTTGACTGTACTTCTCCTGTGGATCACAGGAGTGCAGTTTGTTCTGCACACCTGTGACCCGTTTTCAGCAGATAGCAGGCTAAAGCCCGCTGTCTGCTGATGTCACAGAGCCAGACCAGGCTCGGGAAAGGCCAAAACCCATACTTCTTTTAATTAATGCAAAAAATATCAGTGAAGGACATAAATATTTTAATGAAAGTGACTGAAAATAGTTAAAGTGGATAGTGCTCCTATATGCATCAAATATTTAAAAAACAGTCAATGTTTATATTGGCTGTACACGAAGTGGAAGTACTGCAAAAAAAAAAAGGGATTCTTGACTTACCGTAAAATCCACTTCTCTGGTGTTCATTGACAGACACAGCTCTTCATCTTCATGACCATAGGGTTATACTGCTATCTATAGGAGTAGGATGCTAGGAAGAGACAAAAGCTTGAGCACACTGATGGTGCAATCCCTGGGGGTAACAAGCAGTGTCCGAAGAAAAAAAACCCAACTCCAAAGAGAGGCGGGTGCTGTGTCCATCTATGAACATCAGAGAAATGGATTTTACAGTTAAGTCAAAAATCCCATTTTCTCTTTTGTTCATTGACGGATACAGCTTTTCATCTTCATGACCGTAGGGACGTCCCAAAGCAGTGTCAAACATGAGGGATGGGAACAGCAGAAAAAAGCAAACTTCCCAAGGCATATCATAGGCAACCAGGTAACTGGAGCTCACCTGAAAGAAAACAATCTCAAAGAGGACAAGTCCTCTAAATAGCAGCCTGCAAAACTTTGCGGAAAAAAGAAGCATCCCTAAATGCCAACACATCCACCATATAAAACTTAGTGAATGTGTGTACAGACGATCAGGTGACCACCTTGCAAACCTGCCCACTGACGCTTGATGACGGAAGGCCCAGGAGGCATTAAGCACCCCAGTAGAGTGTGCCCTGACTGGGAAAGGAAGAACCTGACCCTTAATAGAATAAGCCTGAATCACAGTCTGATCTATCTGGAAATGGTCACAGCAGAAGCAGCTAGCCCCTTGCAAGGTCCATCTGTAAGGACAAATAGTGAGTTTGACTTCCAAAACTACTCCATAGCTGCCAGGTACACTGTAATTGCCCGAACCACACCCAGGGAATGCAAAGCAACTTCCTTGGGATGCTTAGGCTTGGGACACAAAGAGGGCAACACAATGTCTTCATTCAGATGAAAATCGGAGACAACCTTTCGAAGGAATGATGAACATGGCCGAAGAACCACCTTATCCCAGTGAACCACTAGGTAAGGTGCACAAGACAAGACAGCACTGCCAGCTCAGACATCCTGTGCGCAGAAGTAATAGCCACCAAAAAGGCCACCTTCTGGGACAATGTAAGCAGGGGAACCTCCCGAATATTTTTAAAGGAAGGGTTCTGGAGAACTGACAACACCAAATTGAGGTCCCACAGCGGCAATGGAGACCGCACCAGGGGAACCAAGTGTCTCGCTCCCAGGAGAAAGGTACACACCAAGGAGTGTGTAGCCAACGGAGTTGGAAGAAAATCACCAAGGCCGTGACCTTGCCTTTGATGGTACTCAAGGCCAGAAGCTGCTCGACCCCTCGCTGGAGGAAGGCCAAGATCCGAGTCGACAAATAGGAGCAAGGGTGAACTCCTAGGGATTCACATCATGCAATAGATGTCTTCCAAGTACGATGGTAAATCTTCCTGGAATACATTTTCTAGCTTTTAAAAGCATAGGAATCACCAATTCAGACAACCCTCTATCCTTGAGCACCTGGCTTTCAACGGCCAAGCTGTCAAAGCCAGCGACTGTAAAGCCGGATACAAGATCGGTCCTTGGGACAGCAGATCTTCCCTGAGAGGAAGTCTCCAAGGAGAATCGGCGACCAGCCGTACCAGATCAGCTTACCAAGATCAGCGAGGCGAGTCTGGAGCCACTAGGACAGTGATGGCGAACCTTGACACTCCAGATGTTTTGGAACTACATTTCCCATGATGCTCATGCACTCTGCAGTGTAGTTGAGCATCAAGGAAATGTAGTTCCAAAACATCTGGGGTGTCAAGGTTCGCCATCACTACACTAGGACGACTGGAAACCCTTCCACCTCGATCCTGCACAGGAATCTCGGCAGAAGCTTGAGAGGAGGAAAGGTGTATAGACAATACTGACTCCAGGGAGCCACTAGGGCGTCTGTGGCGTCGGCTAGAGGATCCCGAGACCGTGCCATAAACCTCTGTACATTTCTGTTGAAGCGTGAGGGCACCAGATCCACCTCGGGAGTCCCCCCACCGTAGACACAACTGATGAAACACCTCCGGATGAAGTGATCATTCTCCTTGGTCTAATACCTGTCGACTGAGATAGTCCGCCTGACAATTTTCCACTCCTAGAATGTGCACAGCAGAAAGGGCTGGAACGAACCGTTTTGCCCACCTTAGAATGCCGCCTGCTTCCTGAGCTGCCAGAAAACTTCTTGTGCCCCCTTGGTTATTGACATAAGCCACGGTGGTGGCATTGTCTGATTTAATCTGTACCTGGAGACGACTTGTCCAATGATCCAGACAGTCTGATCGCTCAGAGCTCCAGTATATTGATCGGTAGTCTGGACTCTTCCTTGAGACCAGACCCCCTGGGCACACACTCCCCTGAGGACGCCTCCCTACCCAGATAGCCTGGCATCCATGGTAACCACAGGCCAGTACAGGGGAAGAAAAGATTTTCCCAGAAGTGCCGGAGAACAAAGCCACCAAACCAGGGACTCCTCGTGTTTCCGGCTCAACAAGATCAAATCGTCCAGAAACTGAGGATTCTTGTTCCACTTCACTAGAATCTCCTTTTGCAGAGATCTCGTATAGAACTGTGCAAACAGAAGTGCCTAGAAGATAGACACCATCAGGCCCAGCACCCGCATTCAAGCCCGCAGAGATGACCATCTACTGGACAGCAAAAGCCGAATTGCCTCCTGCAACTTGTGGAGTTTTTCCAGAGTAAGGAACACTCTGGCCGAGGCCGAGTCCAGAGTCAGACCCAGATAGTTTAGGCTCGTTGATGGGACCAGAGCAGACTTCTGAAGATTCATAATCCAACTGAACTCCCTCAGCATTTGTAGAGTAATCTCCCAGTTGGCCAACAGAGCAGTCAAAGGCTCTGCTCGTAAAAGCAGATCGTCCAGGTACCCCAGTATCGCGATCCCCGCTGACGCAGTAATGTTAGAACTGGGGCCAACACTTTTATGAAGACCTGAGGAGCAGAAGCGAGAAGAAAGGGTAACGCCACAAATTGAGAATGCTCCTCACCCATGACAAAGCGGAGGAAGCGCTGATGGACAACACATATGGGGATGTGAAGGTAGGCGTCCTTGATGTCGATGAAGGCAAGTAAATTCTCCTGATGTAGGGACGCCACCACCGTGCAAATGGATTCCATTTGGAACGTCTGTACCCACACAAAGCAGTTTAGCACCTTGAGGTCCAGAATTGGATGCATCTCGCCCTCCTTCCTGGGAACCCGTAAACAGGTTTGAGTAGAAACCTTGAAAACGTTCCGACGTCAGAACCGGAACAATCACCCCTTGAAGTAACAAGTCTTTCACTGCCCCATAAAGATCCATAAGATAAGTGCAGGTTGGAAAGGAAGAACCTTTCTGGGGGATATGATTGAAACTCGATCTTGTAGCCAGAGCGAATGACTTTGTGGACCCAGTTGTCCTGAATTAGGAAGGTAAACAGATCCAGAAAACAGCAAAGATGTCCTCCCCCCACCCCAAATACGGATGAGGGCGCTCCTTAATGCAGAGGAATTTTTACCTGCAGGTTTGGCAAAACCTGCTCTCGGTTTGCCCAACCAAGACTTCTTGGAACCTCCAGTGAAGGCTCTGAAGGGTTTAGATCCCTTGTCTTTAGATCTGAGGGACAAAAAGGACAAAGCCTTCTTAGAAGCCTGGACTGCAGACCAGCATTTCAGCCAAATAATACGCCGCAAGACCACTGCTGAGACAGACCGTTTAGAAATCAGGGGAGCAGCATCCAAAGAGGCGTCACAGACGAACTGTAGCCCTTGGACCAAATGATCCGCCAGTTCCACAAAAGCAGGAGGGAACAGTTTCTCCTCCAGGTGCCGACGTAAAATTTTGGCGCTTTCAGTCATAGCTTGTGACACCAGGCGATGGTAAACATGGGCCTAAGTGCTGATCCAGCCAGAGTGAACATATGGCGGGTCAAGGCCTCCGACCTGCTATCAGCCAGATCTGAGAAGACCGGGGACTCTTCAACTGGTATTACAGTGGCTTTATTCAACCTGGAAACTGGAGAGTCCACTACAGGAGCTACCGTCCATTTTTTAAGGAGGGACTCCTCATAAGGGTACGGCATTGCAAAACACTTAAGGATTGCAAAGGTGCGTTTTGGGGACCGCCAATGCTTTGAGACAATATCAAAAAATTCAGGAAAGGGGTACACCCTCGCCGCTTTGGAGGACCTGTGGGTGCCAAAAGGTGACCCGCGCCTCTAATGCTGTGTTAGCCACATCTTCCATATGTAAGGTTTCCTGCATCGATACAATCAGGGCATCCACTAGCGCCTTTTCATATGCGGCTAGAGAACCAGAGGAATCATCCTTACTATCTGAGCACGCAGGGTGCGTGGACGCAGACCCCAAAGGGTAACTCGCATCTGTAGCGGCCGAATCAGACTCTAGATCTGATAAAACCGAGAAAGCAGGTCCAGGACCAAGTCCACTTTAGACACCAAGGACTCCAGTGCAGTCAGTTGTGGGGCCCTGGAAGGCCCGACAGCCTCTAAAGGGAGATCAGGTGGTGAAACATGCTTCAGGGACTCCATGTACAGAGCGGGGAACCCGTAAAAAAAAAAAAAAGTGTAAAAACAGTGCAAGGGACACCCCACTGCGCTGTCGGAAAAACAAGGCCCAGCACAGCACTACCTCAGTAATAGCAGAAAAAGGGGGAGAAAACCCCACAAGGCACTCACCACCGGTCAGCACACAGCCACGGCGATCAGGAAGAAGAATATCCCTGTATCACCACTAGAGGAAGGGCTTCCCACCGGTGAATCACCGCCCATCTGACTCCATAAACATGGCCGCCGCTATCTGCAAACGGAAGCCATAGGGAAATGGCCGCCGGGGCTTACATATGTACATAGTTAGGGAGGGTGAAAAAAAGATATCAAGTCCATCCAGTTCAACCTATGATGTGTGTGTGTTTGCTGTTAAGCGTACATTGTATACCCCTGTATGTTGTGGTCTTTAAGGTGCCCATCTAATAGTTTTTTGAAACTATCGATGCTCCTTGCTGATACGACGGTTTGCGGAAGAGAATTCCACATCCTTACTGCTCTTACAGTGAAGAACCCCCTGCGTATTTTAAGGTTAAACCGCCTTTCCTCTAGTTTTAGTGAGTGGCCACGTGTCTTATTGTATTCCCTTTCTCTGAATAGGTTTTTCCATATACTAGGGTTGCCAGTACAGTATTTGTACATGGATATCATATCCCCCCTCAATCGTCTCTTCTCCAGAGAGAATAAGTTCAGTGCTTGTAGTCTTTCCTCATAGCTAATGTCCTCCATTCCCCTAATTATTTTTGTTGCCCTTCTCTGGACTTTCTCCAGTTCCAGCAGATCCTTCCTGAGGACCGGTGCCCAGAACTGGACAGCATACTCCAGATGTGGCCGGACCAGAGTCTTGTAGAGTGGAAGAATAATATCTTTATTTCTAGAGTGAATCCCCTTTTTTATACATCCCAGTATTCTGTTGGCTTTGCTTGCAGCAGCTTGGCATTGCATGCCACTGCCAAATCTGTTGTCAACCAGTACCCCCCTAGTGAGTAGCTTGCTTTCTGGTACCCAAGTGCATTACTTTACATTTTCAACATTAAACCTCATCTGCCATGTTGTGTAGAGGCTACACAAATATGGCTGCCAATCTATAGCACACAGGGCTACAAGAAAATGGGAGGCGCTACGCAGCTCCCGGGGGTCCCAAGGCCGTAAAAACCAAACCCTAAGCAGGAGGGGGCCCTGGCAGGCGCCCCCACCAGGCCCACCCCCCCGAGGAGCGATCGCTCGGTTGCAAGTGGCACGCTCCCCCCACCCCCAGTGCAGCACCCCATTTAACCTAAAAAGGTATTTCCTCCCCGGGGGGAGTGTGGGCAGATAGGGGCACAGGTCACAATAGACCACTGAGTTGGGGGCGAGCCCAGGGATCCCAGGGAGGGGCCCTCTTCCACCCCAAAAACCTCCAGGGGTAGAAGGGGGACAGCTACTTACCACACCAGGAACAGGGTGGGCACTGCTCCGGACGGGATACCGCTCCATCGCAATGTGGGTGCTGTCGGTCAGGAGGAAACACTGCGACCCAGGCCAAAGCCAGTTTGTATGCAGTCTTGAGACGTTAAACTCGCACGTCAGCCCCCCCCCCCTCCCATCCAGTGGGGCTATGTTGTGGCCAACCTAGCGCGGAGCTGTGGTCTGCACGCGCTCGCTGGCCGGACTAGGGGGACCCCAAGGATCTAGATTATCCAGTTTGGCGCCCAGCCCGGCACTTGGATGTAGATTCTCACAGGAACAAAATAAAAAGGAAAAAATTTAAATTTAAAAAGAAAAAAAATTGCACATGGAGGGATCTGGCTTTCTTCGACTGTCGCAAGTATTTTTTGGCTGCTCGTCTGGTGGCTAAACCCCGACTAATTTATTGCATCCACTGTCCTGGAGGCCGCAGTAGGTATATCCTTAGAGCGCTTATATTGCTTGTTTTCAGAGGTACACAGGCACCTTATGAGCGGATTGCCTCCAAATCTCACTGTCGTGCAGGTCTGGAGGGTTGGTCTTGCTTGCGAGGGTTACCAAAAAAACGGCTGTTTCCCCAACTGCACCATTATGGCTTAACCACACCCTGCCACAAATTGACAGACTTACAGACCCATACATTTGGACTAGATATGGTGTTAGACTAATCTCACAAGTAGTGTCACAGCACTCGCTAATTACCCTATCTCAACTTATTTCCACATCTAATATTTGCTCACTTTATTTGTTTAGATATCTAGTTATTCCAATGCCCAATTCCCTCAATCTTTCTGTATAGTTGTCCAATCAGAATTTGAAAGAGTACTTCCTACAGAACGTGGTAAGAAGCCACATCAAACTTGTACTCCGTTTATTTCTGTCTTTGCCCCCTTATGAGGGTCTTCGGACCTGCTGGCAGAGTGACATCCTCCCTACATTGGACAATGATGACTGGGATTTTCCCTTTAGATCCCTAGTTTCATTACGGGATTGGCTTGTGCAGTTTAAAATCGTGCATACTACACTCCTCAAAGACTTCACCTGATGAACTCAGACATCTCTCCAGAGTGTTGGAGATGTGGTTCATCTCCGGGGGACTTCTCCCACATTATCTGGCACTGCCCCAAAGCAGCAGTTTTGACTTTAATATACTGAGTAACTTCCATCCCCATACAACCCTTCATGAAAACTACTTTACTGGGCCTCGTAGAGGATTTGGCACCGACTGTAGCTAAGAGAACATTAATCAGCCGGTTACTTTTTATGCAAGGACCATTACGATGCAATGGAAAAGGCCCTCCTCTCCCTAAGTCTCACGGTGGAAACGATTAGTAAATAGTATCCTTCCCTTATACAAAGGCACATACATGAAAAGGGGTTGTCCGAAGTAGTATGACAAAGTTTGGGGATCTTGATTGGAGAAACCTGCGACTGCCTTGGCTATGCCATCTCTACGAGTACATTCTGAACCTACCATGGGTATACTTGATTCAGAGATGAAGTACATGTTTAACATTAGCTCTTGAATTAATGTAAGACACTCATGTTTTCCTATATATGCAACACCACAAAGGTTTCAAGATTCAATAGGAACTTCTATGTATTTGCTCAGATGTCCTGTAAGGATTTTACACTCACAAATTGCACCTCTGATTATAATACTTTAAATTGTGTTATGTGTTTGTTTATTCCGTTTTGTGTTATATCAAACATTTTTTTTTTTAAATAAGAAAAATTGGCAGGACCAAAGATCCCAGCAAGGAACTAGGTCCTTAGTCCTTACTCCTGACTAGGCAGAAAAAAAACTGAATACCTATAGCAGGAAGTGGGAGTATACCCCCAGGGACTGCCCCATAGGCATGCTCTAGCTTTCTCTGCCTACTGTCCTACTCCTATAGGGGGCAGTATAACCCTACGGTCATGAAAATGAAGAGCTGTGTCGGTCAATGAACGAAAGAGAAAAGTTTATTTTTGTAGGAACATTTTATTGAAGTAGCAATAAAATCTTAACAGCTGTAATACAAAAATAAGAAAATGTTATTTATCATTGTAGCAAATGTTCCTGCACAACCAATCACTGATATGCTTGTAGAACACAATTTAATTTTGGATAGGGTAAGGTCACATTTTTTGTGCCATGTCCCATAGGGGAGATCTCCTTTACCTTCTTATCCCATAGCCAAAACAGAAAGTGAGGGGAAATCCCCCCAGTGAGGGAATCCCAGGGTGTTCAGGTCACAATAACTAGTGTCTCCCCATCGAAAGATTTCCCCTTACTTACTGTTCTGGTATCAACCCAAAATATGGGATTTATTTTCATGCCTAGCTACTCCTGTGGAGAGGAAGTAGAAAACAGAGAGGGTGAGTTTCCACAACAGGGGCATAGACAGTAACAAAAACTGACAGATGTTCTAATGCCTCTAGCCCGAAAAACTAAAGAAAAAAAAGTTTGTGTACAATGTGTTACTAAGCAGCATGGTAACTTATTTTTCTAAAATACAATATCAAAAACCTGAGCATGTACAGTATTCAATGCTGAAAAAAAAAAAAAAAAAAAAGCAGTGCACGTGTAAAATCACCTTTCCTACAGCAGCTGATACTAAACTGCATGTGCCAAGCTGCCCATTAAATAGCTGGCTGATCATAACTGGCAGGGAAATTATAAGGCTGAAAAAGCAATGTGTTGCTAATTCTTGCCTAGATTTACTATTTTGAAGCAGACCTATTTTACTGCTCACCTAATATCCATTGTTATAAAAGGAACAAAAAACAAAGAATAAATAACTTGTGTTTTCTTTAATTGTGCTAGAGAATAGTATTGCCATTCCCACCAACACATCTGATTAACATTTTTCAGGAAAGGTTTGGTTGTACCTTATGATTTCTCTGCAACATTAGAAGTTATATATAAAAATATAAGTTGTACTGGTCTGCATTTTATAATTCAAATAAATGAAAAAGCAGACTAATTAACACGTGCATATGAATGTAGGTGTATGCAAAGAGAAAAGCACAAGGTTCTATTAGCCATTTTCATTGCTTGGATCATAGCAGTAATATACCAGATCGCTTGCTATGGGTTACTGAACTTTGCACTGCCTTACTGAATATGTCCTTACATACTTCAAGAATTTTAGGGGGAAATAATCCAGTCAGGGCAGAACTGCTTTTAGTAATGGATCCACACGTTTGCAGTGTCACCTATTACCAGCACGAAGAATGCTGCAATGCACCTTTGCTTCACATTTCATCTTGGTTTTAATTTCATTCACAGGCCCACACCTTTTTAAAATAAACCATGCTTTCCTTACTAAATTAAGTGGTTTAAGCCTAAAGATCACTATAACCAAAAATTGTACACCTGAGCACCCCACCCCCTCCAAAATGTAAGTTTATTTTACAAGCTTTCAGAGCAAGAACACTTAAAATAAATCTCTTCTGCAGAAAAGAAAAGAACACAATCTAAAGGTTTCTACATGAACAAAAACACATGTACTTCTGTATTATAAAGAAAATATAATTGGTGGACATTTGCATTGATGGGATCTGTATTTTATAGCTGCTGCAAAGTCTGTGCTCCATTTCCAGAACATTTGTAAGGCTCAAAATCGCAATTTCTATTGAAGATGATGAATTTACTTGATTGCTACTGCATGCATTTTTATGTTATAATTAGAAGGCGTTAGGTATTCAGGCATTTGTCTACGGCAGTTAAGCCAACCAGCTGTTTAAACATGATACTGCAGCTGTAGCATGGTACTCAGTCAGCATAAACGAACATTCACAGAATAGCAAGCTCGGTATAAAAACTGCACTCCATTTGTACTTTGTAAAATGCTGGAGGAAGGGAACAGGTTGCTTATACCAATATAAAGGCCTTTAAATATTCACAACAGTCCTATTTGTTAAAGGGACAATCAGAACCCATAGGTGACTATGGTCTACTTTCCTAATCAAAACCAAATTCTATTTGGATCCTGGCTATCCTTGATGACTTCATGGATGGTTAAGATTATACAGTCTTCTCTTCTACACATCAACACACACATTGTCTACCTTCTAGTCCATCATAGCCCCCTTCCACGCATCACCACCACAGACTGTTAACATCTCACTTTCTGATCACGCTCCCATAACACTCATCATTAACTAGGGTGACGCTGAACCTAGACCCTGGTGCCTCACTGAAACACTCTAGTATGGCTTCAGCTACTATACCAAATTTGAAACAGACCATAAATTATATTTTGACACAAATGTGTCTGCTGACATCCAACTAGATATGTTGTACTCACCATTAGGAACTCTAGAGGAGGCTCAAATTAGTGTATATTTTAAAGATTGCCCTTAGATAGAACCCACACTTGTGGGTTCTGTTAAATCACAACAGCAGGTCTTACTGCTCCTAAAGCCAGCCATAGACCATTTGAACCTCGGCTGGTTCAGCAAGGACTGGCAGAGATTCAAACCATGTATGGGTAGGCTGAATGTATCCAAGTTGATCGATTAACTTGGGTACAACAAGCCTGTCGGATTTTACATGTGATTATTGCTAGCGCTGGGAGAATACAAAAGCTTCACAGGAGGAATTTTCCCCTCAACACTGACTGTGTTCATGAGGCAATCTCGTGACTTTCTTTTCTGCAACCTATTGTTGCAGGAACAAAAATTGCTCCCATCTATAGCCAACTTAGGTGTTCAATACAGAAACCCAAAGAAAAATCCAGGGCACTCTCGACACATAACACTAGTATATGCATGCTGACGTCTCCCCCTATACAAACTGATATACCAATCAATAGCTTTTACATTTTTAGAGCTCTGGCATCTCCCGCCATCCCTCCATAACACCCCTAGCTCTCCTGCACAGTGAGAGTGTGTGCATGTGGGGAGGAAAAAAAGGACAGATGACACCAGTCTGGGGGGGGGGGTCGGGATGGGGGCAGGGACACTGGAATGCGGAGGAAAAAGATACTACTGTATAAGGGGGGCGCAGAGGACACTACTGTGGGGGGGAGGGGGGGATGATGGGAAGGTGAGCAGATGCTGTGTTTTTATTAGGGGTCTGTTTTTTTTTTTTTTTAAAGGGTGTTCTCCTCTCACCCGGGGATGTTTGATTTCCTCCATATTGTCCAGGTATATCTGGAAGGTTGCCTACCTATTCCCTAGACCAGGGATCCTCAAACTATGGCCCTCCAGCTGTTGTGGAACTACACATCCCATGAGGCATTGTAAAACTCTGACATTCACAGACATGACTAGGCATGATGGGAATTGTAGTTCCCGAACAACTGGAGAGCCGTAGTTTGAAGACCCCTGCCCTAGACTGTCTCAGGGTGAAGAAAGAGTTACTACCTTCCTACATACAGTGGGACCATGAAGATTGAACTACCGAGAGGCTAAGAGCAATAGCAGGTACTTTGATAAATAAAAAATATAATAAAAGTTCTCTTTTAAATCAAAAGACCTTCTAGCGGGCCAATAGATGCAAGTTCTGCAGTACACCTTATTCACATAGATTGGTGAAGACTGGTATAGATTGGTATTTCCCAAACTATGGGTACCTATGGAGCACATGGTCGCCCTCTTTTATACTTTCCTAGTGTCTTAATCCTATCCTTTCAACTTTAACACTCCATCTAACGATGGGTTCCACCTGAGCATGGCCCAGTGAGCTTTCACTGCAAAACCTCTCCGCACAACCATTCCTCACTGCTCCCATTAATTGGGAATCATGTGTTCCCCTTGGAATTCACAACCATGCCTTCAACCATCCAAGAAACACGGGGAAAAACACTTTACAACTTGCTCTTGTCTTCCTTGCACACTTTAACGGATTCCGACCTAGCACCGTAGAAACATCTTTCCCACATCCTTTCCTCTACCTGTTGATCAACCTATTTCTCCTTTTCAACACGTGTATGGAACCAGTACTTGCCAGCAATATGCAACTGCTTCAACCTGATTCCAACTTCTCACTGTCCTTCCTAGTGAAAAGGGACCTACCTAAACCTACCTTTTCTCCTGAAGAGAGGCTAGTCTACTCTTTTCCTTATATAAAACAATCAAATAGCAGTTGAGTTAGTTGCAAGATAGTACAGGACTCCTTATACCCAGCATACAATCGATACAAACAATCAACCATTGACCGCACATGTCCCATCGACAGGTTACACATTTTGATCGTGCCTTAAGCTGACATTTCTAGGATCAGGTACATATCACACAGATATATACTGACATCACCATCCCCGAAAATCCTGCAATTTTCTTGCTACATTATAGCTCCTTCCCCATCGAAACCTACAAGTGAGAGTCATAATATATCTGGTGAACAAAGGTTGAGTCGGCATTCCTGCATTGTGGAAACAACCTACACCACTGACCATACAACGGCTTATTAGAATAAATGAGATTAAACACACTGAAAAACTCATTAATTCCATTAAGGGAATTTCTGTACAGCTTGATTCTACTTGGTAGACCAATACAGAAGAATACAGTTTACACTTGAGCATGTGAAAAGTCTGAACAACTCCTTGTGTGCAGAACCTCTAAACTTTCATTGGAGTTCCTTGGCACCTCCCCAACCCTGTGCCATCTCTAGGCCCCAATATCCCCCACCAATGTATTTTATCACTCCTTTCGCTCCCTGCCTCGATTTCAACCTTTGCCGACACTCAAGTGTTACTATATATCAAAACTATTTTGCATTAAAAAACCATAAATGAAAAAAGGTATAGCAAATAAAATATTTACAACATACATGACGCAATTAAGACTTTATTCAGTAAATTGATGTATTTACACTGTGGAAAATTGGATCAGATTGCATCAAAGAGGTTAAAAACAATTCTGCATGGACAATACTGAACTAGAGAGACTCTGAGTTGATTTTGACTAATTGTATCCTTACCTGTACCAGGACTTCAAGTGCAAGTGGAATAGCATCATGGGGACACTGATGTTACAATACACTACAATGTTCCAACAATACTGAGGAGTTGTATGGGTGCAAACTTTAGTCATTATAAAAAATTATCACAAAAAATTATTCTATCAGTGGAAAAAAAAAAAAAAAAAAAAAAAGGACGCCACTGGGGTTAGTTAAAAGCTTACCAGATCATGAAGAGCAAAGAAGCATAACGCTCCCAAGCTTCTTGTCACTGTACCAGGGGTCATTTGAGACTACTGTATTTAGTGATCTTTCAAGCAGTACATGAGCAGCAAGCACCTTAGAGAACTGTTCCCTTTGGTGGTCAGACACTAAATGCTGACATTCAGCTGTGTCCACAGCACCAAGATCTAAATGCAGAAGTTGTCAAGATGGTCCCAGGTTCAGCGACAAAATGCTCATACACAAACCCTAAAGCTGACCACGGGCATTAAATTGTGGTCAGCAGTCTCCCAATTTTCTTTTTTCTCCAGTGCTCGTAAACACGCAAGCTCATTTTCTGTGATCATGTGTTAACAGTGCTGAAGAGATTACCACTGCAATGACAGTGAAGAACCATTTTCTATCCCACCCAAGACTTCCACGGAAGGTAGTCCTCTTAAAAAAAAGAAAAAAAAAAAAAAAAAATCTGGAACAGTTGTCCAGACCTTCAAAATCCCAGAGTTTCTGCCATCCAATACTTATTACTTACAGTCCACTTTAGTACAGAAATAACAGTATAAACTGTCTAATGATCTGATAAGAATTTAACTTCAATTTAATTGAAAAATAACAGATACATAAAAAATATAATGTTACGGAGTTTAGAGCACAGCCCCTTTGAGAAATGATATTTGATATTCCAGACATAAAAAAAAAAAACAAAACAAAAAAAAAAAAAAAAGGAAAAAAAAAAAAACACTTCAACATGAAGCTACCATACAGTCTTGTTTTGGTGTGGAAATAGTTCATGCCGTTTAATCCGGGCTTTTTAGTGAGAAAGATAATTTCGGCCTGGACTTTCCCTTGCCCAAAATAATTTTTTGCTCTTCTTTTTGTTGTCGTTGTCTCTCTTGTTCTAATTTCATTCTTTCCTCATGTATTTTTCTTTGTTCTTCAACAATTTTCAATTGCTCCTCAGCCTAGGATTGAAGAAGTGGAATATTAATCAAAGCTTTTGTAAGCACAAACTCTACACCCTCTAAACAAAAATTAATTTTGTTTTTAACTTTTAGTGAGGAAGTTACCATTCCTGTCAGCTTTTTTATTTTGCTTGTCTGCATTGGGGAGATTTCCCATTATTTCCTATCCCTGTCCCCTCAATAGAGATCCAGACTACAATAAAAACCTGACAGAGGCGCCAACTTTTTTTTTTTTTTTTTTTAAAATAAAGTTCTGCTGGAGGCGAGTTGGGAAAACTGACACTACGTTCAAGATAGTCATTCAAGTGGTATATAGTGCCTTCAAAATACTTTAAAAGCATTCCTCATATACCTCAACATATAAAACTCTGCAATTAAAAAAAAACAGACGTAATTAACAGATAAATAAAATGATTTGCCTGCAAGTCATACAAAAAAAGAAAAAAAAAATCTTAACTCATTTGTTTACACATTGCCTTGTGATCCTGCAA
The DNA here is from genome assembly GCF_965119305.1 of Pelophylax lessonae. Classification (NCBI taxonomy): domain Eukaryota; kingdom Metazoa; phylum Chordata; class Amphibia; order Anura; family Ranidae; genus Pelophylax; species Pelophylax lessonae. Next base: position 476,387,920 of record NC_138769.1, on the reverse strand, counting down.
CCAAATTAGGTCCTAATAAATGCGGTGAGGATAAAGAAGAAAACTGATACTTGCCTCTTCTGCCACCCACTACTTCCCTGAAGGCAAATCACAATCTGATTTTTCTGCAGAAATCAACATTTGCTGGAATGGAAATCTCCTGGTTCCACCAACCCACACATCAGTACCATGTCCTTTTATTTTGCCAACAGGGTCATCTAATAATACAAGTGGCACTTTTTCACCACCTGAAAAAAACTTTGAACCACCTACACTTCAACTTTAGATGTGGACATCATGAACTTATCCATAGTAGTCTGTGCTTAGATTACACAGTAATAATGGTCATACGGCCAGCATTGATGCTTTGAGAGAGAAAGCCGATAAGTGAAAGCTGATGAAATTAAACAGTTTGGCATCAAAACTACCTGCTGAGGTTCTAAAAAGAGTGGTTGAATTTACAGAACAAACTCAGCTAGTCCAACACTCTAAGGGCAAGGAAAGAACAGATCAATAATTTCACCAACTTGCTACTAGGGACCAGCAACAACAGAACAGTTAACCTGGAAGAGAAAGAATGATCTAGAAACACCCCAAGGCACAACTGGTTAAAAACCTTTCAGATTGAGTTTACAAAGCCAGAGAAGGATGCCTTAGTCATGGGACTGAATTGACACTGTCACATTTCACACCTCACCTCCCACCCGGATCTTGAACAATCAACATCTACACATTTCATGGTAACTAAATTGAATCCTGGGATATCTTTCTGACACTTACTAGAACTGAATAGGTGGCTGGGAGAAGCTACATAACAAAGTAGATGTTCAGGCAAAACCTAAATAAACGCTAAACCTGTTCTCTGCCACATTCTAACAATCTATCCAACCCTGTAAAGCAAAAATCGCTATGCTTGCCTATTTTGCAGCCGATCTGGTCCGGTCCCAGCATCAGCTGTCAGTGACGGCTTCAGTGTGGAGACGGGTGCAAGAAAGACAGCCAACAACAGAAGTGTAGAGAGGAGTAACACCGCTCGGGTGAGTCTGTGTCTACAATCCAAGGAGGGTGTTGGACCTCGGCTCGCCACCGCAAACAGCATATATGAAGAAATTAGTCGCACACCACCAGGAGATTCAGTGAAGATCTTTATTGTACATGCAAAAGGTACAAGGTACAGCAGGATGGATATGGTAGACGTGCTTCACACTAATTCATTAGTGAACAAGCACGTGGAATTTGTACGAAACACGTCTACCATATCCATCCTGCTGTACCTTTGCATGTACAATAAAGATCTTCACTGAATCTCCTGGTGGTGTGCAACCAATTTCTTCATATAAGCCAACAGAAGCCCCATAGTAACTCTATGGGTGACATCGCTTTCCAGGCATTTCACAGCCATCGTCGGTCCTCTCCTGCACAGACCTCTTGCCGCTGGAGACTGGACCGGATCGGGTGCAGAATAGGTAAGTACAGCAATTTTTGCTTTACAGGGTTAGATAGATTAAGTTTAGCGTTAGTTAGATTTTGCCTGGACTTACACTTTAAACATCACAGAACAAATTCAGTTGAACGTGACCAACTACCACTAGCTGTTTGATAGCTCACTTTAAGGGTTACTAAATCCAGGACCCTGCCATTTACTATATCTGGTAGCCCACAGTACATGGAAATGCAATTATTTTAGTAAATATGAACTGCTAAATATCTTTTCTCATAAGCAGTATATAGCAGTCTTGTGACTTCTATCAGTTTCTGGTTAAAACTTGGAGGATTTTTCATTCTCCTCTGACTGTCCTATGAGGCTACATGACCCCTAAACCTATGTCTATACAGTTCTAATTGGCCTTGTGCTGATCACATACACCCTCCCAAGAAAAAAAAAAAGCATAAGCATGTTGAGGGTGCCCCCAATTCTCTGCACTATAAGGAGATGGATTGGGGACTGTGTAAGAAGGGATCGGAGAAGATAGGATCAAAACAGCCTTTTCAGTCAATGCAGCAGATTAATCCCTTAGATTCCACAGTGAGAGAGAGAGAGTGTGTGTGTGTGTGTGTGTGTGTGTGTGTGTGTGTGTGTGTGTGTGTGTGTGTGTGTGTGTGTGTGTGTGTGTGTGTGTGTGTGTGTGTGTGTGTGTGTGTGTGTGTGTGTGTGTATATATATATATTTATATTTATATATTAGTATAAATGCTTTACTGCATAGAGAGACTGATTTTACTATTGTGGGTTTAGTAACACTTTATTCTGAACAGGCTGAACTCAAATTTATACTATTTTCTCAAATACCTTCAGTTCCAATTTTAAGATGAATAGCAAAAATGATATTTCATGCAATTTAGCACCAATATATTGTGCTACTCATCTTTACAGAGGACAGACTCAAACCAGCCATTGCCCTGAATTGACTCACAATTTTAATGTTCCAGCCATAGTTATACCGAGGTAGGCACAAAATATGGAAAAGGCGCATCTCCAGCTAAAACATTTGTGGTGCAATAACAAGTACTTGGAAAATACAAAAATTGTTTCCCAAGTACTTTGCATAATCTTACAGGTGTAAGCAAATGTAATAGTAATAATTTGTGTTTGAGAAACAGGTCATTGCTTCCTGTTACTGTGCTTCTAACTGAATAAAGCAAGCAAAAATTGTCAGGCGTCAAAGCCAGTAGACACATCTGGACACTTGTAACAAAATTCTTCCAAAACATTGCTCAATGAATGCACAATAATTGGAAAGTGTATATGGCCTGCCTTTAACAAAATGTGTTTTGTCAAATCTAAAAACTACCTACAAATGTGAATAAGATTTGACTAGATTAGGTGACTATTGCCTATGGGTGCTTGCAGACACCGCCAACTAACACTGGTGGGAAAAAGTCAGGTTATGAACCCTATACAATTACTGTTTCCTTTAAGATAAGATGAAGGTACCTGCGTGTGCCACCACCCCAGAAAATGTGGCTGAGAAAACGGTTGATGTTTGCAGCAGCACAAACACACATGGGTGCCAGACAGACAGATCATGCTTGCCTGCATGTCTGTCTGCTGTCTCAAGTCTGTGGGAATCCTAAACAAAGCCTACTAAGCATCTATTCAAAATAGAACAAACCATAAACTTAGAACAAAAACTATGGTTTCTAGGAGTCAGGGAATAGATGCCAGCTGTTATTCTTAGAAGTACTGGCTACCTGGCTCCTGGAATTTATACAGCACTGTATAATCCACAGACAATTTCCAAAGTTTGATTTCTACATATCACAGAAAGAAATAAAATACAATGCATGAGGTTTTAACAATCTAAGAATATTATAGACAGAACCCTTACCAATTTAGCTTGTGCTTCAGCAATTTTACGGTTATTTTCTTCAAGTATTCGCTCCAACTCCTCACGCTTTGCCCTTTCTTCTTCCTATATGGAGGATATAAAGAGATGTTAGAAAACTGCAAGACTTAAGTGTTCCATCTTCCTCTACTTTTCCTCAATCCCTATTAGGACTTACGGGGCGGCACAATAGCCACCAAATACTTTCCATAACACATCAAACTGCAATCATCACTAGCATACAGTTTTCTAACACTAAGTTCAGCCTAACCCTCCCAATCCAAAGAGCAAATAAACCCTCCCTATCCTGCCCTGCCAGAACTGTTTTAATTACAGTCAGACATATCAACAAGGACAACTACAAAACCGGGTAGTGTATATGAAATTAAAGGAAAAAACAGAAATATATAAAGATAAGGGAATAGTTTTTCTCACCAATAATGTATACCTACGTATTATTTACCTATACTCCTTTATCAGCATTAAAAGTTGAATATTTACTGTCTTGTCCAGTGTCCTGCAGAGTGTGATCCTCAGCTGCCATACGCGCCAGCTTCCTCTTTAAAATGATTTGTACTGTTAGCTTGGCAACACCTGCCATCAGCAGCTCAACCAATTTTATGAAACATACAAGGAAGGCTGAGCTGAGGAATGCAGATGTTTATCATAAGAGGAAACAAAAATACGTAATTCATCATTCCTAAGGCAAACAAGTAATAACAAATAATACATTTTATTGTTAGTCAAATGCAATCCGTTCTGAGGCTTTGGGGAAAACTTAAGTGTAAGATGCAATGCTTTGACGGTTTAAAAGGTGCAATCCATACTCTTGACAATCAAATCAAAATGTTTATGACCGGTTTTAGGAATAATTTCTTTCAATGTAATATTTGAATACCAATTGCATTGACCAAGAATGACTGCAGATAATTCCTAGAATTAGAAGGGTGCCCTCTATAAAAAAAAAAATTTATTTGTAGGAGTGCACCTTTAAAACTAAGTTCATATTAAAAAAAAAAAAAAAAAAAATAGATAGAAACATTAACTTGAGCAAAATAAGAAAACTTTTTTGGTTAAGTTCATGTAAAATAAAACTTCTCTAGATTGTTGAGTACACATTGGGGTTAAAGAAAAAAAAAAACGGTACATAAATGACACATAACAGGCTACTGCTTATTGTTTTCAGACTTCATTTTATTCAACCCCAGTAAATTAAGGCAGGGGAGCTAAAAGAGAAAGCAGAGAACCACCTTCGCTTAAAAACAAAAGATGTTGTACAGGGAAAGATTTGGCTGGTGACTATATATAGAGAAATACAATAAGTGTACTACTCACAGTCAAGCACTACCAGCATTACAATTGGGACTGCATAGATGAATGCCATACTCTGGCTCTAAGTGTGTGTTAAACAGTTTGGGCCTCAACCATTTACCTTGCCTACAGAACAAAGCAACAGGTTCACATTAATAGCAGTCACACCAGTTGCATATATTTACTATCCTCCCTCTCAACCCTTACCAATAGAACTCCCTACCCCAATCTGCCTAGCTATCGCCTACCCTTTTAGATAATCCCAGAAAACCTCTCTTCAGAGAAGCCTATCCCACCTCCACCTAAAAACTGTACTTCCACTATCTCCATTAGCTAATCCCCCACAGCTATTGCCTTTTGTATCATTTGCCCCTCCCGTTTAGGTTGTAAGCTCTAATGAGCAGGGCCCTCGGATTTCTCCTGTATTGAATTGTACAGTCATGTTGTAAAGTGCTGCACAAACTGTTGGCACTATATAAAATCTGTATAAGAATAAGAGAGGAAGTCTTATGTAAGCCACATTCCAGACCTAAAGTTTATACAGGACTAATAAATCTCTCCCCCCATCCTCGTGTGACAGAGCAGGTTGCCTGAGGAGCCTATAACAATGCAACAGCACTGTCACATGGAAGGAAAAGAAGAAAGTTACCTGCTTCTATTATTCAAATGTACCCAATATTTTTCTTTGTCCTCAACAGCTGAACCAAGCAGCGGGGAATTTAGGAAAAAACTTTAAGCATGTGCTACTAAGGGCTGATATTAAAGTGAATCTCTTGCTTTCCTCTACATAAGCAAAGCACAGCTTTGATATGTATACACACACACACACACTCACTCACACTCCATTCTAACCTGAAGACTTCTGAACCACAATAAATGCAGAAGATAGTTTTTCTATATTCCAACACATGCAGAGGGGGAATTCTGGAATATAAAGTTTCCTTATTGGAATTCATTAGAAACAAAGGGGACTTTAGTTGCAACTGATATAAACTACAACTGCTTCACAGGTTGTTTTGTAATTACAGATAATTTTAAAAAACGACTTTTCCATTTTCATCTGCAGTCAACCATGATTCGATAATTACAGCAGAAATCTGAAATTTCACTTCCTTCCAACAGTGTACTGTTTGTGGACAGGATTTCCATGAACTTTAAAATGTACAACATCAGTAAGTGGCTCACTGCAGGTCTCAGATTTGCACCGAACCTGGGGTTGAAACAGAGGCAGCCGTTCATCACATGGCATATGGCAGCTGGGCTAAGTCCTTAGGTCTACTGCACTGGGAGTTTTTACAAGTTTGGATGTTTAAAAGGATGCCAGGGGCATGATATTTTTCATTAAAACGTAAAGGAAAATTTTACCACGTGGCAAGCATTTTAGAAATTTAGAACTGCCTTCCTTAGTACTGATAGAGCAGAGAAAGGCATGGGTTTACAATAACCTTTGGAAAAAAACAGCCCAGCAATGAAATTAGTATATTGGAAGGAAATTTACTTTGACAAAGCGGTAGGCTTTCAGACTATCACATATAAAATGTGCTTGTGCCCCATTATGTATTAACTTGTGATAAAACACACAAGCTGCACAAAGGAAATATTTGAAAAATGCTGTTTAAGGATTTCCAGCTTAACAAAGGGGTGTCAATCTTTTAAAATTGACAGATAAGAAAGGTTGTCTTAATGGCTTGTGACAAGAGTATATAAAACAATAGTAGTCAGTAGCCAATTACGGTCTCATGTGGATACGTTTACTGTTTATGCTCCACCTGTTGGAAAGCAATGTATTTAAACTTAAATGAGGGCAACTTGATATCTTCCAAGAGATCTATGAGGAGGAAAGGATGTTATGACTAGTTGTTCAATATTCGTTAATTATGAGCTGGACAAACAAGTGGGAAGAAAAACAAAAGGTTATTTTGAGAATAATAAGCACATTGAGAGGGGTTAGTGCTTAAATGAAGGAAATAAAAAACATCCTCCAAGGCAGGAAAGCTAAATTAACTTAGCTCCTTGTCAGTTACTGTAGCATTTAGGCCAACTGTTTGAGTCCTTTACAGAGCTTGGCACATTAGCTGTCAGCAGCTACAGTTATTTTTTTTTTCTTCAGATGAATATCTTGAAATAGGATCAAATGTTCAAAACACCACAGCCATGGCAAAAGTTTCAAGTGCATGTCAACAACTCTTCAATACCCCTAAAATGGCATCTTTCAGGAATAAAGTCTCAACAGTTCAACCGATTACAATCCACATGTGATGCCAATCCAACCCAAAGCAGAACAAAGATATTCTTTTAAGAACTAAATAACTGACCCAGAAATAAGCGGAAGCAAATCTGTATATACTATCTGAAAACTAAGAACAACACAAAAGAGAAAGTTTTGCCATGGACTGTCACTACTTTCCAAACGACCGAGCGTTACCTCTCTGGCTTTCTGTGCAGCTAGCTCTGCCTGCCTCTGTCGCTCGAGTTCTTCGAGCAACTGCTTTTCCATGATGCGTTTAGCTTCCTCAACCCTGCGCAGAACTTCTCGTTCTATTTCATCTTTCCGCTTCTCCAATTCTTCTTCTACACGCTTGGCGACCAGCTCTTCCACACGACGCGCCGTCTCCTCTTCTATGAGTTTTTCTTCAATTTCTTGCTGCCTACTAAATAGAGAAAAGATGCATTAAAATATAGAACTTTTGCCTACTGATACACAGACAAGCTTCAACACAAAAGTACAATATCTACTAACGCAAACTAACTCACTATGACATCATTTTGAGCGGTCAAAAGATCATCAATTTCAATAAGGAAATTAATGTATTTTGAATAGATTCAAGGCTTTTTCCTATTCTGTTCAATAAATGTTTTCTTTTGCTTTAATGAGCTTTTCTTCTGATCCTAATGCAATATTTTATGTAATTGTTCTATTATGTAGTCAGAGATTTAACCGGAGCAGCACAATCCAGGTATGGTGTCCATGGCAACCTTCTGGCCCGTCTTCTCTCCTTCCCGGCGGGCATGTAATATGTCAGGCATGTGGGAAGTAACCCGGACCATTGTGGCCTCCCTACATTGACGTGGGTTGCGTTTCACCTTGAACCACGACCCAAGTGCGCATTTGTTATAGTCCCCAACGCTCGCCAGGGGAGAGGGTTTTGGCTGACTTGCAATTGGATCTGGGCGACTTGTGCTGTTTCTAGGTGAGCTCAGACGTTCCCCACTAGCTAATATTTAAAAAAATGTTCACTGTGTGTATATTTTAGGCTGTATACTTATTTATTGGTATCACCCATTTACATGTTATTTTTAGAGAGTATGTATATACCTATCCTGAAGAAGAATCGGCTCACCACGTTGAGGAATATACACCTAACATGAATTACTGCACTTTGTCTTGACTATAAGTATTTACTAGAATAGATGATATTCCAATGTTGTCCCATGTTACATTAGCCTTCTTTGTCTTACGAACTATTGTCAGATTATTTGTCTGTGTTCTTTTTAAAAATATTTAGCATTTAATAAGTTTTGTATGTTTTTATAAAAACCTCTTGTTATGAGATTTCTGAACCAAAAAAAAAAAAAAAAAAAAAAAAAGGTACCAAGAAAGTCCAACCACCCTTTTGAGTTTTCCCTATCCTTTTTTGAGACTGTTTTCTTGGGGACAACAGTCTCTGTCCTTCATCTTTTCCAATTTTGATGCGTGTCCCATTGTGGAGATTTCCCTTCACTTCCTGTCCCAGAGGCAAACAAAAGTGAGAGGATATACATGCTAATTAAGGGAATTCCTTGGGACCCCCATTGAAAGATTGTCCCCCCTATTACCTTTCTGGGGGGACAACCCAAACATTTGGGATTTCCTTTTACTTTGCTGGACAAGATATGCCGGACCTTCAGAGCGCATGCACCGCTGGTGTCAGCGGCTGCATGCAGGGTGAATATCTCCTAAACTGTGCAGGATTAGGAGATATTCATTTTACCTACAGGTAAGCCTTATTATATATAGGCTGACCTGTAGGTAAAAATTAAAAAGCGGCATATACTACCAATTTCAGTAATCATGTGACACTTTACATAATTCCAAGAGGTGCCCGCCAACATACCCAATAACAGCATAAGCTGGGGAAAATGCCTTGTCATTTACAGTACATCAGATGAAATTCGTGACAACTATAATAGGGCACATCTGTTTCAGCAACAGGGGACCTTAGATTGTAAGCTTCTTTAGTGCAAGGACTGATGTATATATTAGTATGTGAAGAGAGTGGCATAAAGTGTCAGGAATATATGAGTATCTGTAATAATAAACAACACTCAAATCTGCCACTGGTGCTCATACATCAGGGTCTCTGGATGATACGAGTGCATAAGCCCATACAACAAATTGTAAACCTAAACCAAATTTAGGGTCTCTGCTCCAGCATCTATGTCCCCCCATTCAGTGAGTTCCACTGAAGGTGCAAGTCAGGCAAAGTCAGCTCTGACTCCATGTAATCCACAGAACAAATGGAGAAAAATCTCAGCCACACACACCATAGAAACCCAGCGTGTAATAAGTGACAGCAGCACTGTAGCGTACAGCTGCCCATAGTAAAGCAAGGCTATACGCAGGTATGTGCTATACGTGTAAGAAATGCACAAGGGCGTAAAACCCTGTCTATTCAAGTATAGCCATGAATTACTTTGGGCAGCTGTATGTTGCAGTGGTGTCTCCCTGATGCAGAAATATTTCCAATTTGTGTGTACAGCCTCATGAGCCCATGTGTATGATGCATAGGGGAGCCCATATTTATATGCTATTGACTTCATGCTTTTGAAGTCTCTGCTGTGGCCTAGTCCTATTCTCCTATATATTTAAATATTCCACAGGTCCTCACATTCCAGGGACATCTCAGTGCATCCTTTCCCATGTATTGGAAACCAACTTATGTTTTTTTTTTTTTTGGCTGCACACTGTTGACATTCCAGCTGCAGGCTAGTCTTATCTTGATGGGGAATTCCCACCATGTATTGGAGCTTTATATTGGTCCAGCTCCAGAAGTTTAAATGGTTGCAATAGGAACCTTCTATGTCAAAACATCCTTCCCTATGTAGAGTCTGATTCATTTGTCATCTGCTATTGGCTGCACACTACCTGTTGCAGCCTTGTTCTATCTGCTCAGGGGTCCTACCTCCAACTGTAATCAAGCAGATTCTGTATTAATCCGGGTTGTTATAAGGACATTTTATATTAAAGCATCTTTCCACATGTCTAGGAGGCCCACTAGTATGAGATCTGCTACTGGCTGTGCCATGTCCCATTTTTTTTTTTATCAAATTTATTTTAATAAAGTGCTTCTGGAGTAAAAATATATCCAAAGATAGTTTTCTATTTAAGAAGCTTTAATAATTGACTTTATTCAGCATGAAATGGAGCTTAGCCATGTAGCATGAGGCTGTATATTGTGCAATCTTTCCATTTTTGGTAAACTCATTCAATGAATCCAAGCTCTGCACGCTGAGATAACATGCATTCACACAATTTCACACTATCAGCAAGAATAAATCCTTACATTAAAAGAACACCTGTCATTTCAGTGCCTGTTATCGGGCATCCACTCACCTGCTGCAGCCACGTCCCTCACCTCGTCGTGTCACTGCCGCATCACCAGCCGTCCCATTAAAGTGAATTGGACTGTCGTGAGTCAACAGCGGGTCAGAGGAGGAGCCGCTGCGGGACAGAGGTGACAGTTGCTCTTTAAAAATTATGATTTAAATCGAGTTGATTTAAATCAAGCCTTTTTACTACTGATTTAAATTGTGATTTAAATCAAATCCACCTTACATATTCCCATGGGTTACCACTTTCTAGCTATTAACTGGGCACAGTTCCTGCATTGGTCCAGATTGTTAGAAGGACAGTTAATATCAGATCATCCATCCCTATGTATGATCAGAAGGCCCACTCATTTGTGATCTGCTATTAGCTAGCAACTACTGACAATCCCTGCTGAGGTCCAGTCCTACCTTCACTGGGATTTCCACCCTCCAGCTGTAATGGGCGAACTGTATTGGTCCAGCTCCAGCACTTTTATTCTGAGGACCTTCTATGTGCAGAGCCAATTTCCCCCATGTATGTATAAAAAGGCCCACTCATCTGTGATCCACTATTGGCAGCACACTTTTGAAACACATGCCACAGCGTAGTCCTATTTGCCCAGGGACCCCCAACCCAGCTGTAATGGGGCACAGTTCCTGTATTGCTATAAGTTGCTGAAAGGACTATGTCAGTGCACACTTACCCATGTATAGGGGGCCCACTCATCTATGGTCTCAGGTATGGCCTATTCCCATCTTCCCAGGTATTCCTCCAGTTGTAGTAAGGCACATTTCCTATATTTGTCCATGTTTTTATGAGAACCTACTTTATCAGATCTTCCATCCCCATTTATGTATAGGAGGCCCACTCTATGGACATATCTGTTGTGTCCTATCTGCCCAAGGATTCCCACTATGCAGCTGCTATGGGACATTGTTCCTGTACTGGTCCAGGTTGTTATGGGAACCCTCTACAGGTCCTTCTCAAAAAATTTGCATATTGTGATAAAGTTCATTATTTTCTGTAATGTACTGATAAACATTAGACTTTCATATATTTTAGATTCATTACACACAACTGAAGTAGTGCAAGCCTTTTATTGTTTTAATATTGATGATTTTGGCATACAACTCATGAAAAAACAAAATTCCTATCTCAAAAAATTAGCATTTCATGAAAAGGTTCTCTAAACGAGCCATTAACCTAATCATCTGAATCAACTAATTAACTCTAAACACCTGAAAAAGATTCCTGAGGCTTTTAAAAACTCCCAGCCTGGTTCATTACTCATGGGTAAGACTGCCGACCTGACTGCTGTCCAGAAGGCCATCATTGACACCCTCAAGCAAGAGGGTAAGACACAGAAAGACATTTCTGAACGAATAGGCTGTTCCCAGAGTGCTGTATCAAGGCACCTCAGTGGGAAGTCTGTGGGAAGGAAAAAGTGTGGCAGAAAATGCTGCACAACGAGAAGAGGTGACCGGACCCTGAGGAAGATTGTGGAGAAGGACCGATTCCAGACATTGGGGGACCTGCGGAAGCAGTGGACTGAGTCTGGAGTAGAAACATCTAGAGCCACCGTGTACAGGCGTGTGCAGGAAATGGGCTACAGGTGCTGCATTCCCCAGGTCAAGCCACTTTTGAACCAGAAACAGCGGCAGAAGCGCCTGACCTGGGCTACAGAGAAGCAGCACTGGACCGTTGCTCAGTGGTCCAAAGTACTTTTTTCGGATGAAAGCAAATTTTGCATGTCATTTGGAAATCAAGGTGCCAGAGTCTGGAGGAAGACTGGGGAGAGGGAAATGCCAAAATGCCTGAAGTCCAGTGTCAAGTACCCAGTCAGTGATGGTCTGGGGTGCCATGTCAGCTGCTGGTGTTGGTTCACTGTGTTTTATCAAGGGCAGGGTCAATGCAGCTAGCTATCAGGAGATTTTGGAGCACTTAATGCTTCCATCTGCTGAAAGGCTTTATGGAGATGAAGATTTCATTTTTCAGCACGACCTGGCACCTGCTCACAGTGCCAAAACCACTGGTAAATGGTTTACTGACCATGGTATTACTGTGCTCAATTGGCCTGCCAACTCTCCTGACCTGAACCCCATAGAGAATCTGTGGGATGTTGTGAAGAGAAAGTTGAGAGACGCAAGACCCAACACTCTGGATGAGCTCAAGGCCGCTATCGAAGCATCCTGGGCCTCCATAACACCTCAGCAGTGCCACAGGCTGATTGCCTCCATGCCACGCCGCATTGAAGCAGTCATTTCTGCAAAAGGATCCCCGACCAAGTATCGAGTGCATAACTGAACATAATTATTTGAAGGTTGACTTTTTTTGTATTAAAAACAGTTTTTTTATTGGTCGGATGAAATATGCTAATTTTTTGAGATGGGAATTTTGGTTTTTCATGAGCTATATGCCAAAATCATCAATATTAAAACAATAAAAGGCTTGCACTACTTCAGTTGTGTGTAATGAATCTAAAATATATGAAAGTCTAATGTTTATCAGTACATTACAGAAAATAATGAACTTTATCACAATATGCTATTTTTTTGAGAAGGACCTGTATATCAGATCATCCTTCCCTGTGTATAGGTGGCCCCCTCAGGTGTTGTCCCTGTTGTGGCCTAGTCCTATCTGCCCAGGGACCCCCCTCCAGCTATTATGGGGCACAGATCCTGTACTGGTCCATGTTGTTATGGGAACCCTCTATATCAGATCATCCTCCCCTGTGTATAGGTGGCCCCCTCAGGTGTGATCCCTATTACGGCCTAGTCCTATCTGCCCAGGGACCCCCCCCCCTCCAGCTATTATGGGGCTGTACTGGCCCATGTTGTTATGGGAACCCTTCTATATCAGATCATCCTTCCCTGTGTATAGGTGACCCCCCCTCATGAGTGATCCCTATTACGGCCTAGTCCTATCTGCCCAGGGACCCCCCTCCAGCTATTATGGGGCACAGATCCTGTACTGGTCCATGTTGTTATGGGAACCCTCTATATCGGATCATCCTTCCCTGTGTATAGGTGGCCCCCTCAGGTGTGATCCCTATTACGGCCTAGTCCTATCTACCCAGGGACCCCCCTCCAGCTATTATGGGGCACAGATCCTGTACTGGTCCATGTTGTTATGGGAACCCTCTATATCAGATCATCCTCCCCTGTGTATAGGTGGCCCCCTCAGGTGTGATCCCTATTACGGCCTAGTCCTATCTGCCCAGGGACCCCCCCCCTCCAGCTATTATGGGGCTGTACTGGCCCATGTTGTTATGGGAACCCTTCTATATCAGATCATCCTTCCCTGTGTATAGGTGACCCCCCCTCATGAGTGATCCCTATTACGGCCTAGTCCTATCTGCCCAGGGACCCCCCTCCAGCTATTATGGGGCACAGATCCTGTACTGGTCCATGTTGTTATGGGAACCCTCTATATCGGATCATCCTTCCCTGTGTATAGGTGGCCCCCTCAGGTGTTGTCCCTGTTGTGGCCTAGTCCTATCTGCCCAGGGACCCCCCTCCAGCTATTATGGGGCACAGATCCTGTACTGGTCCATGTTGTTATGGGAACCCTCTATATCAGATCATCCTTCCCTGTGTATAGGTGGACCCCTCAGGTGTGGTCCCTATTGCGGCCTAGTCCTATCTGCCCAGGGACCCCCCTCCAGCTATTATGGGGCACAGATCCTGTACTAGTCCCGGTTGTCATGGGAACCCTCTATATCAAATCATTCCCTGTGTATAGGTGTCCCCATCATGTGTGATCCCTATTGCGGCCTAGTCCTATCTGCCCAGGGACCCCCCTCCAGCTATTATGGGGCACAGATCCTGTACTGGTCCATGTTGTTATGGGAACCCTCTATATCAGATCATCCTTCCCTGTGTATAAGTGGCCCCCTCAGGTGTGATCCCTATTGCGGCCTAGTCCTATCTACCCAGGGACCCCCCTCCAGCTATTATGGGGCACAGATCCTGTACTGGTCCATGTTGTTATGGGAACCCTCTATATCAGATCATCCTTCCCTGTGTATAGGTGGCCCCCTCAGGTGTGATCCCTATTGCGGCCTAGTCCTATCTACCCAGGGACCCCCCTCCAGCTATCATGGGGCACAGATCCTGTACTAGTCCCGGTTGTCATGGGAACCCTCTATATCAAATCATTCCCTGTGTATAGGTGTCCCCATCATGTGTGATCCCTATTGCGGCCTAGTCCTATCTGCCCAGGGACCCCCCTCCAGCTATTATGGGGCACAGATCCTGTACTAGTCCCGGTTGTTATGGGAACCCTCTATATCAAATCATTCCCTGTGTATAGGTGTCCCCATCATGTGTGATCCCTATTGCGGCCTAGTCCTATCTACCCAGGGACCCCCCTCCAGCTATCATGGGGCACAGATCCTGTACTAGTCCCGGTTGTTATGGGAACCCTCTATATCAAATCATTCCCTGTGTATAGGTGTCCCCATCATGTGTGATCCCTATTGCGGCCTAGTCCTATCTGCCCAGGGACCCCCCTCCAGCTATTATGGGGCACAGATCCTGTACTGGTCCATGTTGTTATGGGAACCCTCTATATCAAATCATTCCCTGTGTATAGGTGGACCCCTCAGGTGTGATCCCTATTGCGGCCTAGTCCTATCTGCCCAGGGACCCCCCTCCAGCTATTATGGGGCACAGATCCTGTACTAGTCCCGGTTGTTATGGGAACCCTCTATATCAGATCATCCTTCCCTGTATATAGGTGGACCCCTCAGGTGTTGTCCCTGTTGTGGCCTAGTCCTATCTGCCCAGGGACCCCCCTCCAGCTATTATGGGGCACAGATCCTGTACTGGTCCATGTTGTTATGGGAACCCTCTATATCAGATCATCCTTCCCTGTGTATAGGTGGACCCCTCAGGTGTGGTCCCTATTGCGGCCTAGTCCTATCTGCCCAGGGACCCCCCTCCAGCTATCATGGGGCACAGATCCTGTACTAGTCCCGGTTGTTATGGGAACCTAGTGGATAGAGGCCCAGTTCTGTGTTCCCCGATGCGGCCTAGTACTCACATCCGCCTCTGGCGCTCATACTCCATCTTCTTCTCCTCGTCTTCCCTCTTCTGCTTCTCATCCACGCTGCTCCTCTTACTGAGGTTACGGCCGAAGATATCGATGCGGTCGGGGGGAGTGATGGGCCTCTCCCGCTCCCTCCTAGAAGCTGTGTTCGAGCGAGACCTAGAGCGAGATTCCCGCCGCCTGTTCCTTTTACTCTCCCGGGACTTGGAGCGCTTCTTAACTCGCTCCTTCTCCCGGGAGCGGCTCCGCTTTTTATTATGCTTGCTACTTTTGGCGTGCTTAGAGCGTGAAGAGCTCCGACTTCGGGAGCGACCCATGGCTCAGCACTGCCGGGGCCACACACGGTCAGAGAGGAACGGAGGCCTGGTGGTAGACACTAAGGGACGGAGACAAGATGGCCGACCCCCCCAGTCCTGCGCCACTGTACCTCGCACCCACAATGCAACAGCACACGTCTATCGCGCATGCTCCGAGCATCCCACAATGCACTGGGAGAAGCGTCTTCCACACAGGCGGGGAGGATGTGCGCACGCGCGGCTTTGTGCTGGTAGAAGCTGTGGCACTGTGTGATTGTGGAGGGGTTATGTAACAGAACAGTAGGCAGGAGCCGAGGACTAGGATGTCCTTGGAGGTGATTATCAATTCATCCTCTGTAGGCTCTTAACTTGGGTACTGGCCTCTCACTGCTGCCATTTATCATTATTGTATTGTCTTTGTTACATTTTCTTGGAAGCTGGCCTTAGAGTATAGCTATATATTATAATATAGTATACTAAACTAACCTTTTATTGATGTCTGTGCCCTTCTGAGAGAGATTTCCCTCTCCATTTGTTTTATTTACCCTTATCACCAAAAGTGAAAGTCCCAAATTGTGGCTTGTCTCCAGAACATTAACCCCTTTGTAGCCGGTGTTCTATCAGAATATCGCTACCTATCAGATTCTGCAACTGGAAGTGACATACGTATTAGAACAACTTACTGCGCATGCGCCATGCATTCCAACATGGGCACTGTGCGTTCCAATAGGTTTCCTAAGGTGACAGGACACGAAACAGACATCTTACACCCACCTAATGCCTCGTACACACGCATCGATTATTGGCTGGGAATTTTCGTCCAACATCCGATCGGCCGATTTTCGGCTTGTTAGTATGATGCTTCTGACAACCGACTGACTTTTCGGCAAAAAAAAATCTGGTGTGCAGGCTATAAAATTTTTGTTGGCCGTCAACACAGCGGCCGATTTTCCGTCAGTCAGTACAGATTTCGGCAGACAAAAATCTGATGAGCAAGACTGGGCATGATCAGAGAAGAAAAAACACACGGAAAGTAAACCAGCACATGACATCACTCCTGAAGTAGATTTTTGTTGGCCAAGAAAATTGGTGTGCAGTCTAGGCACATTCCAACCGACAAAACTCTGGACAAAAGACGGACGATCGGTCAGCCGATAATCGTTGCGTGTGTACGAGGCATTAGTCTTGAATTTTACATTTATTTTAGCAGTAAACTCACCTGATATCCTGAATCACAGTACAGTAAAACCTTGGTTTGAGAGTAACTTGGTTTAAGAGCGCTATGCAAGACAAGCAAAATTTTCAAATAAATTTTGACTTGATATACAAGTAGCCTCAAGTCACAGCTGAGTATAAAGGAGAAGAGAGGCGCCTTTAAGTGTAGCAATATGGTTAAATTTAATGAAGGTTCAACATTTAGCAACTCACATGGTTGATGATTGGAACAGGCACATCTAAGTATGCAGGCATCAGGGGTAAAGCTGTCCACATAGACCATCCTCCGCACCGTCATCTACGTCACCCTTTCCATACTGCCCCTCGCTTACAGATCGCTTTACTGCAGGCTGGTCTTCTCGGTCAGGATTACAGACTGGCAGCCGGCGGTGAAGACGATAGTCTATGTGGACAGCTTTACCTCGGATGCCTGCATACTTAGATGTGCCTGTTTTATTCATCAACCATGTGAGTTGCTAAATGTTGTACCTTCATTAAATGGAACCATATTGCTACACTTAGAGGCGCCTCTCTTCTCTTTGATACCCTGTAGCTCCTGCTGGAATTTGCTTCTAATCCCCTTGTGGAAGCGGCTATTTCTGGATGGACATTTTATGGTTACACAACCTATCACAATGCTATAATATTTTTATATGGACTATAAATTGAAGGATTTATAAATAAATGGTTGTGGAACTAATCATCTGAGTTTCCATTATTTCTTATGGGGAAATTCGCTTTGATATAAGAGTGCTTTGGATTACAAGCATGCTTCCGGAACGAATTATGCTCGCAATCCAAGGTTTTACTGTATTACATTCATATTATTATTGTATTCTACTAAGTATAGCGAGAACCCTGCAGGCAGAAGGTGGTGACGGCCATCTTGGTACACTCCGCACTGCATAGTGACAAAATTATTATATAGGGAAATAGACTATTTTACTCAGTCACGGTGAAATATTCTATTTCAGTACATAAGAGGAGTTTACAGGTAAATAAGTGTAAAATTCACGACTTGCGTGGGTGTAAGATCTCCGCCTCTGCTTTGTGTTCTGTCACATTAGGAAACCTATTGGAACACATAGCGGCCATGTTGGAACACATGGTGCATGCACAGTAAATTGTTCTCATCCGAACGTCACTTCCAGTTGCAGAATCTGATAAAGAAAAAGGAACGGCTGCACTCCAGATGAGGTCAAAATCCAGGTTTATTGACTGGACATCCCAATGTGACAATTTGTGGCAAGGTAGACACGTTTTCACACACTACAATGTGTGCTTAATCGTTACCATCATTAGTAATGATTAAGCACACATTGTAGTGTGTGAAACGCGTCTACCTTGCCACTAATTGTCACATTGGGATGTCCAGTCAATCAACCTGGATTTTGACCTCATCTGGAGTGCAGCCGTTCCTTTTTCTTTATTGATTAACCACGGAGGCGAGCCGGGGCGTGCACCGGTGTGTGTCATCAGGCTTTCATACCACCTTGAGCAGTGACTTTCTTTCTTTTGATTGCAGAATCTGATAGGTAGCGGTATTCTGATAGAACACCGGCGCCTCCCGGCCCTTTAACCACTTTACCACTAGAGCATTTTGCTGTCTTACGTCTGGGCCACTTTTTGCGATTCGGCGCTGTGCGACTTTAACTGACAATTGCGCGGATGTGCGACGCCATACCCAAACGAAATTTACGTCCTTTTTTTCCCACAAACAGTGCTTTCTTTTGGTGGTATTTGATCACCTCTGCGATTTTTACTTCTTTTTGCGCTATAAAAAAAAAAAGAGCGTAAATTTTGAAAAAACAACAATATTTTTCACATTTTTTATATGAAATTCCCCCCAAAAAAATGTAAAAATCAAATTTTTTTTAAATTTTTGGCCAATTTGTTTTATGCTACATATGTTTGGTAAAAAAATTCACAATAAGTGTATTTTGATTGGTTTGCGCAAAAGTTATTGCGTTTACTAACAAAGGGAAAGATTTCTGTCATTTTTGGTGTTTTTTTTTAACGCGTAATGGCGGCGATCTGCGTTTTTTTTGCGGGACTGCGACATTGCGGCGGACAGATCGGACCCTTGACTGACATTTTTGACACTTTTGGGGGTACCAGTGACATTACTGCAGTAATCAGTGCTATACATATGCACTGTTACTGTAAAAATGACACTGGCAGGGAAGGGGTTAATTTTATTGGAGAGGGAGGTGTTAATGTATGCCTGGTGCTTACTGACGTGTGGGGGGGGGGAGGTGACTGCGTGAGCCAGGGACAGATCGGAGTGTTCAGCTATGCTGAACACTCAGATCTGTCACTCCCTGTCACTTGGGAGATCCGCCCGCTTGTGTTTACACAGGCGGGCGGATCTCCACACTAGATCCCCGACGATCGCCGCTGCTCCTCCCCTGGCCCGACTCCCGCTGTGACTGAATACAGCGGGAGCGAGCCTCCGGTGGCGCGCGAGCGCCGCCCACAAGGGGGAGTGTCTGACGACGTAGGTCTACGTCGTCAGACGATAATGAGCCACTTTGCCGCAGTAGTACTATGGTACTCAGTGGCAAAGTGGTTAACCGCTTCCACCCTGGGGGAATTCCAACATTCCTCTCCTACATGTAAAAATCTTTTTTTTTTTGCTAGAAAATTCTCAGATCCTCAAACATACAAACCCGATTCCAAAAAAGTTGGGACACTGTACAAATTGTGAGTAAAAAAGGAATTGACTTATTTGCAAATCTTAGAAGAGGGGATGCCACACAGTGGTAAACATGGCCTTGTCCCAACTTTATTTAGATGTATTGATGGCATGAAATTTAAAATCAACTTATTTTTCCCTTAAAATTATATATTTTCTCAGTTTAAACATTTGATATGTCATCTATGTTGTACTCTGAATAAAATATTCCACATCATTGCATTCTGTTTTTATTCACAATTTGTACAGTGTCCCAACTTTTTTGGAATCGGGTTTGTATGTATTTATATATGTGACAGGGGCTATATTTTTTTATTGTTTATTTTATTAAACAAAATTTTATTTTTACACTTTCCCTTTACATTTTTTCTGCCGGCATTTTTCAGGTATCTTCACAGAAAGCCCAGGATGTCATATGACGTTCAGCGGCATGGAAGTGGTTAAGGAGTTCAGGATGCCGGGAGGCGGGGTTTAGGATCATGTGACCACCGTTATTGGCTGTCACCGCATTTACATGATTAGAAAACTCTCAATCGTTGCTTTTTGGTTTGCCACCCATAACTGTGCTGGGAGTGCACAGCTGTATTTACACTAATTTACACAAATATGCGGCCGCTCGGCGCCAAGGCCCACCTGCCGAGAGGTCACACATTTGTGTGGCTGGTGCCAAGGGGTTAAAGGAGAAGTATAGCTAAATCTATTTTGGCTATACTTCTGTGTATCACAGGAGTGCAGTTCATTCTGTACTCCCGTGACCCGTATTCAGCTGACACGGACTGATGTCACTCTGCCAGTCCAGGCTCTGCTCAGCCCCTCCAAAGTCAGGGATTCCCCAACTTTGTAGCTACTCCAAAGAAAATTGCGATGCTTAGCATCTTACTGCTGCGCTCAGAAACAAGGCTCCCAGACCACTCCTGTCTCGGGACTCATACTTGGCATCCCCAATGGGTAGGCCTTGCTGCCCTCTACGACTGGGGTGGTCGACATAGTACTGCAAACAAAAAAGGGGGCGCACCAGCCTAGCGCATTATCCTCAGTAAGGCTTTATTAAATTGAAATGAAAAAAAGTATCTACTCACAAACAAGCAGCCGTCATTGAAACTAAAGAATGTGGACTCTACAACTATGGACCCCGTCATTTGTATTTGATATGCTGGTTCACATCATTTGTTGGTGAGTAGATACTTTTTAAATTTCAATCTAATAAAGCCTTACTGAGGATAATGCGCTAGGCTGGTGCGCTCCCTTTTTTGTGTTTTTGTTTGCATTCCCCAACTTTGGCAGGATTTCCACTCACTTCCTGTTTTGGCTCTGGGACAGGAAGTGAAGGGAAATCTTCACAATAGAATGCATGGCAAAAAAAACTGACAAGGATTTATAACCTTTCCTTTGGCTCAAATCGCAACTCATTCGCACCAAACTCGTACAGGACCTTTTTATGTCCGCACCAGAATCGGATCGCATGAGTGTTCAAACTCATGCGATCCGATTCTGCAAATTGTGCTGCATTTTGCAAACCGATTTTGTGGTGTCGTTAACATACACTTTGCAATTGGTTCGCATGAAGAGGTTGTGAATTTTGATGTGGTGCAAAATCTGCAGCGAATTCGCACTGCATCCAGGGAACATTTGATTCACAGACTAGCCAGAAATTCACAATGCCAAACCACTTAATATACAGTATAGTGTAGACCACAGCATACCCAGTCTAAGGTGGAACATTCAGTAATATTTTATAAGAATGCCAATCCCCCTTGCGACTAGATGGCCATAAGAACAGCCTTCAAGTCTCTATGGCTTTTGTAGTCTATCCAGGTAAAGTATAGGAGCTTTCACTTTTCTAAGGAGGGAGAAAGGGAATCCGAAGGGTAGGCTATGAAAATAGTAAAGTACTTCAGATCTCTCATTTTGTTCAGATGATCATACCTTCACACTCATCTCTCACTAGTCTTTCTCTCTACAAAGGTATATGCAACTCTGACCCGCATGCCCCAGGAATTATATCGTGCTTGTATAATCATCTCACATCCCCTTCATGGCCAGCATGCCCTCCTATACTGCTCAATGGTCTAGAGACCTGGAGATTAACCTGGAGGCAGAGGATTAGGAAGATATTTGGGCGACTACTAAATCTTCCTCTTAAACATCGTTGCACTTGAGACCAATTATAAAGTTATGATGCAGTGATATTTGGTCCCGGTAAGGATCTCTGAATTTCAATCAGGATACCCTCCTGTATGTTTTCATGCCTACGGCCAAGAAGGCACTCATGCACATATCTGGTAGACCTGCTCTGTTGTACAACAATTTTGGGCTAAAACTTTCACAATGGGAATTGATTAACACTACTCCTGACCCAGATCCATCTCTCGCGCTGCTGAACCATAATTCTCTGGACTTTACCAGAGCCCAGTTTCCTCTTATCCTGCAGGTCATGACAGCAGCCAAACAAAAAATACAACAAGCCTGGAAGACCCCTGTACTGTACACTACTGAGACTAAACATAGAATAACCCAGGAGATGATCTATAGTAAAATTGAAGTTACCAACCAAGACAAAATACCCAAGCATCTCAAAATCTGGCAACCTTGGGTTGACCACTTATTACCTCCTGGTTTTGATCAGTCTCTCCACGAACCCTGAACCATCACCCATTGTTTAAGCTCGGTCCTGCGCCGGCCAGGGGAGCCGACAGCCTCCTCTTCCTTTCCTACTTTCCACTCTCTTTCTTTCTTCTTTCTCTTGATTTATTGTCATAATTCCATGCCTTAACCCACTAGAACACGAAATAGTGAGTTATTACTTTATTACAGTGCCTTGCGAAAGTATTCGGCCCCCTTGAACTTTGCGACCTTTTGCCACATTTGAGGCTTCAAACATAAAGATATAAAACTGTAATTTTTTGTGAAGAGTCAACAACAAGTGGGACACAATCATGAAGTGAAACAAAATTTATTAGATATTTCAAACTTTGTTAACAAATAAAAAACTCAAAAAATTGGGCGTGCAAAATTATTCAGCCCCTTTACTTTCAGTGCAACAAACTCTATCCAGAAGTTCAGTGAGGATCTCTGAATGATCCAATGTTGACCTAAATGACTAATGATGATAAATAGAATCCACCTGTGTGTAATCAAGTCTCCGTATAAATGCACCTGCACTGTGGTAGACTCAGAGGTCCGTTTAAAGGGCAGAGAGCATCATGAAGAACAAGGAACACACCAGGTCCGAGATACTGTTGTGGAGAAGTTTAAAGCCGGAATTGGATACAAAAAGATTTTCCAAGCTTTAAACATCCCAAGGAGCACTGTGCAAGCGATAATATTGAAATGGAAGGAGTATCAGACCACTGCAAATCTACAAAGACCTGGCCGTCCCTCTAAACTTTCAGCTCATACAAGGAGAAGACTGATCAGAGATGCAGCCAAGAGGCCCATGATCACTCTGGATGAACTGCAGAGATCTACAGCTGGGGTGGGAGACTCTGTCCATAGGACAACAATCAGTCGTATACTGCACAAATCTGGCCTTTATGGAAGAGTGGCAAGAAGAAAGCCATTTCTTAAAGATATCCATAAAAAGTGTTGTTTAAAGTTTGCCACAAGCCACCTGGGAGACACACCAAATATGTGGAAGAAGGTGCTCTGGTCAGATGAAACCAAAATCAAACTTTTTGGCAACAATGCAAAACGTTATGTTTGGCGTAAAAGCAACTCGCTCATCACCCTGAACACACCATCCCCACTGTCAAACATGGTGGTGGCAGAATCATGGTTTGGGCCTGCTTTTCTTCAGCAGGGACAGGGAAGATGGTTAAAATTGATGGGAAGATGGATGGAGCCAAATACAGGACCATTCTGGAAGAAAACCTGATGGAGTCTGCAAAAGACCTGAGACTGGGACGGAGATTTGTCTTCCAACAAGACAATGATCCAAAACATAAAGCAAAATCTACAATGGAATGGTTCACAAATAAACATATCCAGGTGTCAAAATCCAGACCTGAATCCAATCGAGAATCTGTGGAAAGAACTGAAAACTGCTGTTCACAAACGCTCTCCATCCAACCTCACTGAGCTCGAGCTGTTTTGCAAGGAGGAATGGGCAAGAATTTCAGTCTCTCGATGTGCAAAACTGATAGAGACATACCCCAAGCGACTTACAGCTGTAATAACAGCAAAAGGTGGCGCTACAAAGTATTAACTTAAGGGGGCTGAATAATTTTGCACGCCCAATTTTTCAGTTTTTATTTCTTAAAAAAGTTTGAAATATCCAATAAATTTCGTTCCACTTCATGATTGTGTCCCACTTGTTGTTGATTCTTTACAAAAAAATTACAGTTTTATATCTTTATGTTTGAAGCCTGAAATGTGGCAAAAGGTCGCAAAGTTCAAGGGGGCCGAATACTTTCGCAAGGCACTGTATATCCCTTGTTCACCGGTGCTGACCACTTTGCATTTTCTTAGTTACTGACTTCAATGTAACTTGTGTTTTTCTTTGTTATAAGCTCGAAAGGTCTTGTGCCTCTACTTTTTGGAATGTAAGCTGTATATCCATTGTGCAAGTTCTGTACTGATGATTTTATTGGAATACTTCCACTGCGTGTATACTGTATGTTATACTTCACTATGGAGTAAACTCTATGTTCTTCTTCATAACTTCAATAAAAAGATTAAAAAGAAAATAGTAAAGTAGTTTGGGTAAAATAATCATTTTAATAGCTGCAATTTCATTTATCCATGATATGTGATGGGGTGTCCAGATTATTTAATTGAATAGGACTGGGTAATTAGACTCAAAGATGGAATGAGGAGAGGATGTCAGATAAGAACAGTATTTAATGTTCTGTGGTTAACACAATAATGATATAAAATCTTAAATTCTTCAAGAGTCTGAGCATTCAGGTTTAGAGGAAGCATTTATGATTATGAATCATTCATTTTGTAGCCTGACACACCTTTAAAAGCATCTGTGCAAAACTGGGGGAGTGATTAGGGGCTGCGTCAGAGTTAATAGTATGTCATCTGTGAATAATGACAATCTGAAAGATCGATCATGAATTGAAACCCCCTTAGTGGTGGTTCACACTATAGTGATGTCAGACATTGCATGTGATTTGCACCGCACTGCTTTGCAAATCACATGCTATGTCTGTGCAATACAAATTCAGCCATACAGATTGTATGGCTGAATTTGCATCGCATTCGGACAAAAGTCGTGTAGGACCCTTTTTTGGTCCACACCAGGATCGCATGGGATCGCACCTATGTGATCTGATTCCTTTCTGAATTGACAGTTCGCACTGCGATATGCAAACTAATCTGGGGGTGTCATTAACTTTGTATTGACACTCCCAGCAGTTCGCATATGGCAGTGTGAACTACCTGCGAGTCGGGAGCGATGCGGGAACCCGCAGTGGATTTGCAGGGTTCCCACATTGCACCAGTGTGTACCGGCACTGAGTGTCCTGTGTGTTGCAGATCATGGCAGCAAAAGGGTCTATGCAAAGGACAAAAAGAAGAGTGGATAGAGCTCCTCCCCGAAGGAGTCTGACATGGTCTGGGGAAGTTTTACAGATGGGAAAGGTGTGACATAGGGTTCCTGGGTAATTTTCAGAAGTTCTACCTGGATTTCATGCATTGGAAAGAAAGGGCCAACTGAGATGGTCAAATGCTTTTAAAGTGATTCTAAAGTATACATTTCTTTTTAATAAAAATGGTATACAGTATTTACCTGCTCTGTGCAATGGTTTTGGCCCTGACCTTCCTCGTCTGGGGTCCTCCACCTGAAGGCTTTGAATGTGTGGATGGGGGGAATCAGATAAATCTGATAAATGAAAAAAAAAAAGTGATCAAGTAAAAGAAAACTGTCTAAGTAAAAAAACATGAAAAACCATTTTCAGCGATTATGAGCCGACCACCTAGGACTTTATTCTTAACCAAGGTTCCTCCAGAGCTTGCTAGGTGTTTCTTGAGCAATAACAAATTCTGTCAATAACCACTTTATCAATCTTTTTAGCTTTCTGAAAGCAGGGCACTCTTCTCACAGATTAACAATATAAGGGAGCTTCTCCTACTGACCAGTAATAAAAAATACCACTGCCCTTTTCCACTGACCTCCTATAGAAGGGGGGCATTTCTCTTTTCAGCACCAATATAAGCACCACAGTTTTCATTGTCTATGTTTCTTTTAATTATTATTACGAAAAATAATTATGTCTTATAGAGCATGGAATGTTACAAAATGATGAGGAAGGCTGACATGAGGCTTTCCTAATCGGTCCATTCCTTCGCCAAGCATCAGATATTCTGACTGATCAGGGCATGATTCAGCTATTTATGGCCACCCTTAGGATCAGATAAGATGCAATTGACAGAATATGTGAAAGGGCTTGACCAAGCTTGCATGTCAAAGAGAGAGTATAACTACTTTGGTCAGGTCACAAAACTTGAAAAAGCTTTTTCAGCAATTATGAGCACTTCAAACAAAAGTGTTCATTATACCAACTAGGGTATTCCTAAATGGTCTGTTAGTTGGTCAAACTGTGTGCCTGATCAGGGCATGATTCAGTCATTTATGGTCACATTTGGGCTAAGGGGAAGAAGATAAGATCTAACTATCAGAATATGTGGGAGGGCTTGACTAAGCTTGCATGTAAAGGACTGAGTATCTTTACATGTTTGACATAAATTAGGGCTTAACAAATTTGCTTTGAATCTAGGAGCCAGCTAAAAAAGTTAGCGGCCAGTCTTACCTTAAATCCCTCCCTCCTAGAGTAAATCCCCCCCCAACCCCCCCCCCCTCCTAGCATAAATCTTCCTCCCAAATCCCCACTCCTAGCATAACTCCTTCCCACAAATCTCCCCTCCTAGCACAAATCCTCTCCCCCAAATCCCCACTCTTAGGGTAAATCTTCCCCCCAAATCCTCTCTCTTAGTACAAATCCTCCCCAGCACAAATCCTCTCCCCCAAAATCCCCCTTCCTATCACAAATCCCCTACCCCAAAACCCAACTCCTAGCATAACTCCCTCCCCCAAATCCCCCCTCCTAGCACAAATCCTCTCCCACATATCCCCACTCCTAGGGTAAATATTCCCCCAAATCCTCCCTCCTTGTACAACCCCCCCCCCAGCACAAATGTTCTCCCCCAAATCCTCCCTCATCAAAAATCCTCTCCTCCAAATCCCCACCCTAGCATAAATCCTCCCCTCAAATCCCCCTCCTAGCACAAATCCACTGACCCAAATCCCCACTCCTAGCGTAAATCCTGCTCCCAACTTCCCCCTCCTAGTACAAATCCTCCCCCCAAATTCCACCTCCTAGTACTTATCCCCACCCCTTCTAGTACAAATCCCATATCCTAGGACAAATCCTCCTGCCCAAAATCCCCCTCCTAGCACTAATTCTCCACCAAATCCCCAGTACCAATGCCTCCTCAATCCCCCCGAATCCCTCCTCTTAGCACAACCGCCTCCAAATTACCCTTTCTGGCACAAATCCCCCCCCCCCCATTCACCTCCACTAGCACAAATCTCTCCCAATCTTTCCTTCTAACACACACCCCCTCCCTCCCATTCCTCCTTTTAGCACAAATCCCCCCCCCCCCCCATTACCCTTCCCTTCCCAGCACAAACAGCCTCCCATCACCCCTCCTTCACAAGCCCCCCCCCCCCCTCGTTTCCAATCTTACAGGGGGGGATTACAGTAGCGAGTAGGTGCAGGCTCTCTGTGGTCTCTCCCCTTCTCTCATAACAGTACTCCAGATTACACAGGATCACTCTAACATCAGTCATTACATTGCTTTTATCTGCCCCCTATCTCTTCCAAAGACTACTTATCTACCAGAGGTGTGGGTTGGGGGCGGGTAATTAGGCCGTGTACCGTTAGAGCTAAGAGTGATCCTGTGTGAACGGCTGTATGTAGGAGGGCTCCACTGACAATATGGGAGAGAGCACAGAGAGCCTGCACCTCCTTCCGGCTCTCTCCTCTCTGCTGCTGACACTTCTCCTGTCCCCCACCCCTAGTCCCAGCCCTGAGTGGGGGAATTGGGGGAGAAGTTCGGGAAGGTGGGCTGTTGGGGGCCAGGACATAGTTTATGATTGTCGTGGTGACCTGGAACCTAGGATTTGTTGAGCCCTGAAATGTATACCGTCTGCACACTCTAAAGACAGCTAGAGAGGCCTAGATGTACTCGTTTTCAGGGGATCCTGCATCCCATGGAGCCTAGGAATGAACCTATGTTTGACTTCTATCAAGGTGTGAAATTTTTGGTTGTAGTGTAACTTCTGACATCTATTTGCCATTTTAAGTGAAAACCTTAAATATATTCCTTAATAGCCACAAAGCATATAATTGAGTGACCCACATACCTTTACAAACCCATATATTACCTTGTAAAAGTAGCAGTGACATCATCAGTGAGCTGCACATAGCCTGTGCAGAGAGCAGAGCTGTGGGAGGCATCAGTAGGCTAACCTACTACAGGCTACCTGCAGAAAACTACCGTATACAAGGAGAGCAGCAGCGACTGGTCTTTATTACAGTAAACTATTGCACTGAGGCAAAGTTTCACACTTGATTCCTGCAAAGATTTGAAAGTACTGTATTACCCAAAGGACACCAAGATTTTAAGAATACAGACATAGATAATATTTTCTTATCCTGGGGTTCAGCGTCTATTGTTTGCTTGAACTGTAAAATGTGGAGAGGTTCTAAACAAACTAAAATTTGAAATAGTGATTCTAAGAATTTTCCAGAATGAATTGTTCATTGGCAAGTTCATTCAATATGCAATGGGACATGAATCAGTGCACACAAGTCTTTGAAAAGTGCTGGCTAAGCGTTGTCATGTGTTATGCAAGCAGGAATACAGTATAATATAATTCAATCAGGGCCGTTTGAAGGAATTTGGGGGCCCCAAGCAAAATGGACATGGAGGCCCCCCCCGCACACATGCAGAGCCTACAGGAACCACAGCATAGCCATACAGTTTAAGTTCACCCACACTTTATATAAATAAAAAATGAGTACAGTGCAAATACTGCTTGAAAAAATATTTGAAATTTGAAAATTTTCAACAATTGAACATTTGCAAAAAACACCACTGTACCATAGAGAAGGAGGGCAGTAGAAGGCAAGGCAGACTGGTATCCACTTAGATCTCTGATCATCTTATACAGCTTTATATTTTTCATTAAACTTAAGTGACCCCTATACAACAAGTTGCCAGATATTATCGCCTCTCCCGTTCCCCCACCATGTGCCCTAGATGAGTGGTCCTCAACTCCGGTCCTCAGGGCCCACTAACAGGCCAGATTTTAAGTATTACCTTGGGGAGATGCAGACTAGAGTACTGCAATCACTGAGCAGCAAATTTTATCACCTAGGATGTATATCAGTTATCTTGCAAACCTGGCCTGTTAGTGGGCCCTGAGGGCCAGAGTTGAGGACCACTGCCCTAGATGATACCAGGGGGACTTTTTTCTTATGCTATGGGACTATCCAGCTGTCTGTTAACAGGTAGGTATTGTTCCCAATTGGACAATTGGTCCAATTTTTGCACGAAAAAATGGAGTGACAGACTGTCAGTGTGGTCATACCTGTCGCTGGCCTGGTCCGGTCCACGTGTGTGAGGGATATGATGACTCGTGTTGTGTCTCTCTCTGGTGAAGTTCGCGGGCCTGGTGGGGTGGCGCCACTCCCGCGCGCAGCACCGGCCTAAAGTGCGAGGCTGGTGCGCACTTCGCAGATGCGCGCCCCAGCCGCGCACTCTCCCCCTAGTGAGCCGGCGCCGCGTGACGTCATGCCGCTCCTCCGCTGTGCGCACGCCCGCCGGCCTGTCACAGGCCACCTGTGTGTTGTGAGGCCGGCCTGTGTGTGTGAGGCGCGGCGCGCGGTCGCGTCGTTTGTGTTTTGGGTTTTTGGGATAATGTCAGTCTGTGTCTTGGGTCTTGGGGCCCCAGGCCAGCTCGGGGCCCCAAGCAATTGCTTGTTTTGCCTGCCTTCAGTATGAATACAGAATATAAACCTGCGTTAATGCCCTTTTTCTGATTCATCTAAACCTCATGTCAAACACAAAGCCCAAGGGCCGAATCCAGCCCGCCAGCCCATTTCATTTGGCCCTCGCACCTCTCCTGTAGGTGCAGTATCCCCTTTGTCTCTGTCCCCACCTTGTCTCAGCAGTCAGCAGCAGACAGGATGACAGAACTCCTCTGCCAAATCCTGTGCCTCTGATGCAACAGCATTCCCTCGTCTACGCCTCCCCTGGTCTCAGCATTTAGCAGACTCTGGTACTCCTCCAGATCCTGCACTTTCTGCTTCCCAGTTCTGCCCCCAGCTTCTTCCTGGCAGCAGTGCAAGAGGGGTACACTGTGATGTAAAGGGAGGGTGGGGAAATCTTGACTTTGAATGGTGAGGGGGGAGGGCTCTTGACATCTGATGTAAGGGGAAGGTGGTGTGCTTTGGACATCTAGCCTTGCAGATACAACCGGCCCTTTGAGGGCAACCATAATGCTGATATGGCCTGCAATGAAATTTAGCTTGACACCTCTGATTTAAACAGTCAACCGACCTGAGATTAAGGCAAGCAGGCCATTACATGCATGTTTTCATGAGAAGTATGTACATTAGCCTTATGTGTCCTATTAACCTGGTGTCCAACTAGTGGCCCTTTTACCCTCAGGGGGATTTTGGTGCTTACTTAAGCCAGTGAAGAAAAATATTATTTAAGCTGGGTACACACTATTCGTTTTTATTTCGGGTTTGCACGAAAAAAACTGTCAGCTCTGATCAAAGCTGCTGTACTAACCATGCAAAGTTACTAACCCCCGCTGACCTGTTGTGTTCTGACATGAGGATGGCCCCCTGCCAGAACACTCTGATCGGCGCTTTATGCCATTGGCTGAGAACACTGATCGGGAGTGGGTCAGATGCTGATTTTCCAGCATGCAAGTCCGACAGAAGCCGGCCGCAAACCGACATACACACGGGCCGAATGTCGGCTGTTTTTTTTTTTAACCAACCGCTGTCTGCCAACATTCAGCTCATGTGCACGGGGCTTTAAATTTGCTTCTAATAAATAAATGATTTTCTTTATTTCTTTCACACTGCCTTAACCGGCCAAAGAGGGTTCGACTCTTTGGTCAGTTCAGAAGGGACCGGCTGAGATTCAAACCCTCTCTGGCCAGGCTGAATGTACCAAAGTCAATCCATCGATTGACTTGGGTATACCCATCATGTTGGATTCTTAGCATTAGGTTATTGCCAGCAGCTTTTGCCACTAGCACTATTCACTGTGTTCTCCTGGCAGGGACAGCTCCCCCGCCAACCCACCAGGAGAACACCATAACTTTGTGGGGGGATTCCCCCAATATCACTGACTGTATTGAGGTTGCAGGAAAGAAAAGCGCACCATCTATGGCCTGCCTTACCTTTTCTGTGCTATCCATCCATTTTCTCTATTTATGTTTTCGTCCTATGACCTCTTATAATGTGGACGCATATATTTGTAAAAGGGCTGTAATAGCAGTCTCATTTAATGTTTCTCTAGTCTACGACTCTCTTCTGAAGCATGTTTCTAGCCTCCAACAACTCCTATAGCATGTGTCTCTGACCATTTATAATAGCATGACCACAGTCAATTCCTGTTGAATATGCCGAAATGTATTTTCAGATGTAGTCACTGTTTAACAGCTCTACTGTATTCAGGCAGCCATGGGTGCCTGAATACAAAAGCCACCAGTGTAGATTGCTCCATTCATACTTTTAGTGTAGATGCAGGAATCAAATGTTTTTCAGCCCATGAGAAAATCAAGGCATCTATGGCCAGCCTAAGTTAACCACCACCACTGTTTTATTAGTTTGCAGTATTTGCCTAGAAAAGTTAAAAAAAAAAATAGTTTTTATGTAAACAATACCAATTTACTGTGGCTATTTGTGCTGTATTTTCTGCTTCCAGTGATTGCACAATAAAACTGTACCTTCATTATTTAAGCACTGATAATCATATCCAAGCTTTTTAGGAAAAATTACATAATAATGCAGTTTTTTTATTCTTTTTTTGGAGGCAAGTTACCGTTGGTATTAAAATACAATTTACGGCCATTTGTAGGTCAGAAGGGAAAGTTGATGTAATGTGAAATTTAATCAAACGAAGGCCATATATCATAATCCGACTCTTCCGTCTCCATTTCACATAATGAAATGAGGATTACTGCACAGTTCATTATAAGACAATTTACATTCTTTTAAAACCTCAGTATTGCAGATACTAGCTTCACTTTTGAGCAGGTTGGAAACTCTCTACTCTCTACAAATGCAATTTTCAGACGTAAAGATAATTTTTCTTTCTGCATGCTTTACTTACTTTTGATATACTTAGAAATGGCATGGATTTTTAATGTTGCCTATGAAGTCTATTTGGTCTTTGTTTTTGTATATGTCTAATATCCCTGAATAATTTATATTTTCTGATTTTTCTACGCTAACAGTAAATCTGGCTTGTTAATTGGGAGTGTGGGAGGCCAACCTCCTAGTGATCAGGGACCAGCTGCAAGAACCAGGAAGAGATAGCCAGCTTCTGATGACTTTAGAAACAAAGATGGTGGCACGGGACCTTGGGTGCAGTGGCCGATCACTACAGATCACTACTTGATTTGCTAGGCATTTATATTTTTCATGGATAAGTCAGTAAAAAAGTAAGAGTGGATTTAAAAAAACACATAGGGGGGTTAAGTTTCTCTTCAAGTTTCAATGTGTAGATCTTTTTGATTTTGTATATGTGGCTGGATGCTTACTTGTGAAAAAGGATGGAGGATGCATACAGTATACCAAAGTAAAACTATGCCATTATCGTTATCATAAAGCAGGGGTGCTCAGCCTTTTTAAAAAGTGAAGGCCATGTGATTCTAAAGGTTGTACCTATTCCACTATCTTTATCACAAAGCAGGGGTGCTCAGCCATTTTTAAGAATTAGGGCCACGTGATTCTAAAGGTTGTAATTTCTTTGAAAAAAAAGTTGTACTTACCTGCTCTGCGCAATGGTTTTGCACAGAGCAGCCCCGATCCTCTTCTTTTTGGGCCCTCATCAGCAGTCCTGGCTCCTCTCCCTGCCGAGTGCCCCCAAAAGCCTCTCCCCATTGGCTCACTAGCTGTGATTTCAAAGGAGAGTATACACCTCTCAGGTGGGTTTGTATCCACAGTCTATTGTGGGTGCTGGACCTCGGCTCGCCACTGCAGACGAAGTAATATGGAGGAAATGGCTGCACACCACCAGAAAACTTGATTGAAAACATAGTTCTTTATTTGTGCATATACAAGTACAAGGTACAGCAGGATAGAAATGGTAGACACGTTTCACATGACTCAGCCTGCTTGTTCACTAGTAGTGAACAAGAATGCTGAGTTCGTGTGAAACGCATCTACCATTTCCATTCTGCTGTACCTTGTACTTGTATATGCACAAATAAAGAACTATGTTTTCAATCAAGTCTTCTGGTGGTGTGTGGTCATTTCCTAAATATAAAAAAGTATATGACAAACAAACAATCAGAGCAAATCTCTTAAAAAATGTGTAAAACCTTAACATAAAAGAGTGTATTACAATATATGTTCGGCTGCAATCACCAGTGATGTGTATTCACTCCACAAAAATGATCCAAAATAGCAAATAAAAGTGCTGCGTCAGAAATACAAAAAGTGAAACAAAAAATATATATAATAAGTCCATATATTTAATGATAAATTCACCGTTAAGTCCACTCAAGTGAATATATAAATACAGGCTGTGCCAAGTGCTTCTCCATCACCCGTGATAATAAGCTTCTCACCTCACATTCTAAACCCCTGTTTCACCAGCGGGTCAGAATCAGCTGTTATCCTCTGGGGATAATATCAGTCTGGTAGGTGTAGATGTAACTCTGGGCTGGCTTCTCAGGTGTTCAATAAAACTCCACAAAGTGCCTCATATATAAAAAAAAAGAAAATGCAACATCTAAAAAAAAAAAATGGAACTCACAAAACAAGCACTTCAGCAGTGCGGGCTGTACAGGAGTTTAGATATCACTAATGTCCGTAATGCGATGTCAACAGACAGGCTCCGCTCCCTATACCCGCTACATCAGGCGTTGACTTCTTCGGTAGGGAGACCCTTACCGAAGAAGTCAACGCCTAACGCAACGCTTATAGGGAGCGGTGCCTATCTCAACTGACAGCAGCAGGAGCCAACGGCTTCCACTGCTGTATGAGACAATGAAGAGAGAGACCCGAGAGGGCCATTGCTCTTATGCATATCGATGGATCGAGATGAGGCTCAGGTAATTATAGGGGGGGGGTGCACCCAGAAGTTTCTTTACTTTAGTGCATAGAATGTATTAACCGCTTGCCGACTGCGCACAGTATATTTACTGCGGCAGTCGGCCCCGGCCAGGCAGAGTGACGTAGGTCTACGTCGCTCGCCTGTCACTCCTTCCAGAGCCAATAGCGGGCGGGCGCGCGCCCGCCTCGGCTCGTTCACGGAGGAGTGCGGGAGTGTGACTGGCGGACCCGATGTCCACCGGTCACACTACGATCGCCGCTACAGCGGGAGAAAGACAGAGCGGCTTGTGTAAACAAGCCACCTGTCAGTTCTCCCTGTGTAAAAGTGAAGATCAAACAGTTCTACTATGTAGAACTGTTGATCTTTGTTTTTACACTAGTAGACCTGTCCCTGCACAGTTAGAATCACGCCCCTAGGACACACTTAACCCCTCCCTGTCCAATACTGTTAACCCCTTCCCTGCCAGTGTCATTTTTGCAGTAACAGTGCATATATATAGCACTGATTACTGCAGTAATGTCACTGGTACCCCCAAAAGTGTCAAAAATGTCAGTCAAGGGTCCGATCTGTCCGCCGCAATGTCGCAGTACCGCAAAAAAAATCGCAGATCGCCGCCATTACTCGTTAAAAAAAAAAACACCAAAAATGACAAAAATCTTTCCCTTTGTTAGTAAACGCGATAACTTTTGCGCAAACCAATCAAAATACGCTTTTTGCGATTTTTTTTACCAAACATAGGTAGCGTAAAACAAATTGGCCGAAAATTTTAAAAAATTTTGATTTTTACATTTTTTTTTGGGGGAATTTCATATAAAAAAAAGTGAAAAATATTGTTGTTTTTGCAAAAATTACGCTCTTTTTTTGTTTATAGCGCGTGATCAAAAAATCGCACAGGTGATCAAATACCACCAAAAGAAAGCTCTGTTTGTGGGAAAAAAAGGACGTGAAATTCGTTTAGGTACAGCGTCACACGACCGCGCGATTGTCCGTTAAAGTCACGCAGTAAAAAATCGCAAAATAACCCCTGGTCTTTTAGCAGGAAAATCCTCCGGTGGTAAAGTGGTTAAGGTTAAAAACCTTCTGCCTTCAGAACCACTTTAAATCATTTGGTAACCAGTCGCGGGCCACTATGAAATTATAAGGTTCCAAATTTCAAATGTTTTATTTTGAAAAGCATAATGAAGATTTTAAACAACCAATAGGGTCAACATTTTCCATTGGACCAATCCCTGTTGGATGTTTACCCACTGCCTAATTACAATCACAAAAAGAAGTGTATGACACTAGTGTGAACACTAACTTTATTTACTATTTTCAAGGACTCTATAGGCTTAAAGTGATTGTAAAGTCTGTTTTGTTCCCCTATAAAAAAACAAACATGTTATACTTACCTGCTCTATTGTAGTGGATTTTCAAAGAGCAGCCCAGATCCTCCTCTTTTCGAGTCTCTTGTTTGTGCTTCTGGCCCCTCCCTCCTGTTAAGTGCCCCCACAGCAAGCAGCATGCTATGGGGGCACCCGAGCTGAGTCACAGTTCCCTGTGTCCATTCAGACCTGGAGCCCTGACCCAGCCCTGCCCCCTCTCTACCCTGATTGGCTAGAAGACTTGGACAGCGGGGGGAGCCAATTCCTGCAATTTAGTGCAGATTCCCGAATCGCACACTGGTTCACAATGACATCTGCGAACAACTGGGGTGTCATAGTTTATGACACCCCCAGATAATTTTGCAGACCGCAGTGCAAACTGTTAAATGGTGCAGGAATTGGATCGCATAGGTGTGAACACCCATGCAATCCGATTCCCGTGCAGACCAAACAAAGGTTTTGGTGGGAATGCAATGCGATTTCAGCCATACAGTTTATATGGCTGAATTTGCATCGCACAGATATCGCATGTAATCTGCACAGCAATGTGGTGCGAATCACATGCAATGTCTGTATTTGCACAAGTGTGAGCCCAGCCTAAAAGGGAAAAGAAGAGCATTTCAGACAATGGAGGTTTTTAATTGGATGAGGGCATGACAGCTCCTTACCTTAGGAGGCAGATGATAGGGCTGCTGCTCCTCTTTCCGGGGCCGTTGCTTCTCCTCCCGGTCGAACAGCTACAGGATTTCTGCAAAAAACTTGAATTTCCTATGATAGATATTTCTGGCTGGTTGCCTAACAGGAGAGAAGATTTACAGAGAAGATCAATGGCAACTAGTACCAAGGAAGGGCTCTAAATTTAAGAGACAATAGAAAGGAGATATGTAACCTTATGAGACATTGAAAAGAAAATGCGGAGTAAGGTAGTAAGCAATAGAAATGGAACATTTGAACATCGGGCGCGTTCTGAGCATCACCTTCCCAATTGAGAGGAAAGGGATACCCAGTGGGCACACCAGACAGGGCACCACCCCAGGTATATAAGAGTAGACAGGTAGGGAATATCAAAATCTCCTTTAGGACGAGGGTTAAGTGAAAAAATCCAATGCTTCAAAACATCAATATTGGTGAAGGGAGGGGGGGAGGTCAAGGGAAAAGAGGTTATTTTGCCAAAAAGAATGGAATCTTCCTGTCTTTAATCTCTTCTTTGTCTCTGCAGACTGACCCTTTTCTCCCTAAACTTAAGGAAGCACCCCAGGATCTGAGCTCACCAGGAGGTAAGAGGAGATGGTGGGGGCTGGGGAGAGGAGGGTGAGAAAGAAGAAAGAAAAAAAATATGAAAACATTACATTTTTTAACTTATAACGTCTGAGGACTTAACACTCCAGTGAAGAGACATAAGTTGTTAAAAGAGATTAAACAATACTCTGCAAATGTAGTCTTTTACAAGAGATACATATTTCACATGATGTAAATATTAGATTGTATTCCAAATGTCACCCGATATGGTACTATGGAGATTCTACAACAAAAAGGGCAAAAGGAGTTGTGATAGGGTTCACAAAAGATGTAAAGTTCTTTTTAGAAGAAAGGAGGGTGGATCCAGAAGGGCGATATATATTTCTTAGGGGAAGATTGCAGAAGGTGGAATGTACCCTAGCAAATATATATTGCCCGAATAAAAACACGACAAGGTACCAGGGGGAGGTATTGGAAAAGCTAGTAAACTTTAAAAAAGGTAAATTGATCATAGCAGAGGATTTTCATTTCTGTATGGATCCAAGAACAGACAGTACGTCACATGCACTGGGGAAGGAAACCCGCCAATTAAGGCTGGTGAAGAAAAAATTATATCAATCTCAGACGATGGATGTATGGAGAATACAACATCCAGGGGTAAAAGATTAGACATTTTACTCCTTAGTGCATGGGACATATTCCAGATTAGATTACATAATGGTGGACCATAGATGGTTGGACTCAATAGTTAAAACATCTATAGAAATAATATCGTTGTCGGACCATGCCCCGGTAATAATGAAAATAGTGGAACATCAAAACAGGACAGGTACCTGGAGGCTAGATGAGGAATTGATACAAGATAAAGAGGTGGAAAGCAGAATAAAAAAAGTTAAAACAATATTTCCTGTTAAATGAAACCTCTTAGGACTTCGGAGGCCATGATATGGGAAGCGCATAAAGCTTATATTAGAGGTATTCTGGTTTCAATTGGAGCTAAAAAGAAGAGGGATAGGATAAGTAGTATAAAAGTATTATTAACAGAAATACATGAGCTAGACCAACTACATAAAAGCAGATTTGGAAGTACAACATACCTTAATATTAAAAAGAGAACAGCTAAAAGAGCTAATGGAACAGGAAACAAAAAAGGTATTTAATAGAATGGTCACAGAAAGATAACAATGAGGAAATAAACCCGGGGAAATATCTAACAAAAATGTTAAAAAATAAAAAATCAATAAACTTTATAGGGAAAATTAAAGACAACAAAGGAGAGACGGTCAACAACGAAAATAGCAGAAGTATTCCAGAACTATTATAGCTCCCTGTACTGGGTAAGACAAAAAGGGTCACGGGAAGTTGAACTAAAAAGAACGCAGATAATATAAGAATATATTAAAGCAAATCTTCCCAAAATATTAGTAGAAAAATTACAAGTACTAGAGGAAATGCTAACACAAGAAGAGATTGAAACGGCATTAACCCTTTTACTGCCAGGTCCATACAGCGTGCGGACCTATATACAGTAACTGCTTCTAACTGGCCAGGTCCGTGCGCCGTACGGACCTCACATTCCTCATATTCTTCCTTGTGTTATGAGGTCATGGTCACTTCAGTGACCATTCTTCAACTCTGCTGAACAAAACCATAGCTCTGATCAGCAGATCACATTCCACTGATGATCAGAGCTATTTCCAAAATGTGTCCCCCCCCCCCCCCGCCGCTAAAACAATGACATGTGTCATTTACCCAGCTAACTAATCCCTACAACACCTCTGTCTATCTCTCTACACTAATCCCCCCACACCACCACACCGATCTTGAACCGCCCCCCCAGGTCAACAAACACGATCTTCCCCTGCAGCTTGCGGCTCACATTGGCAAAAAATAATCTATATTGGAGGGGGGCACTCTGACCCCCTTGTACTGCACTGCATGCCCATCCCCTGGGGCCCCTTCCTGCACTGCAGCCAGCGGGAACCAGGGAGGTAAAGCCAGCCAGCTGCTGCTCACTTGATTGTCAGGATGAAGGGGGGGGGGGGGGGGCTGGTAAACATGTGCTTACCAGCCCCTTCCTTTCCTAGGGGAACATAGTGAGCGATCGGTAACGATCGCTCCTATGTTCAGCTGTCACTGTGGCATAGTAAACAGTGTTTACTATGCCACAGTGTATGAATGAATGGGAGCCACTATGCAGAGGCTTCCATCCATTCATAATTATTGCAGCTAAGCCTGCAGAGAAAGGGACTGAACTATTCAGTCCCTTTCTCTATCTAAAACAAGAGACAAGTTTAGACCCCTAATGTCTCTTCAAAGCACCCCCCACCCATAAAAAAAATAGTAAAAAAAAAAAATAATATTAATATTAAATTGTATCTGTTTAAAAAAAAAAAAAATATATATATATATATATATATATATATATATATATGTAAAAAAAAAAAGAAGAAATCCGCTTGCTCAGCGGGGGATCGCTCTGCTGATCCCCACTGAGAAGGCGGATGACAGGTCCGTCTCCGCTTCGACGCAGAGCAGAGACAGACCCAGTCCCGCTCTTCTCTGTGGGGAGATTGGGTGAAAACAGAGTCCCTGCACATTTTCATTTGATCAAATCTCATCCGATCCACCAAGCGGATGAAAAATAGGACCACCACCCATCTGTTTCTTGCGGGCAGGATAGTGGCGGATGTCAACGGACATGTCGTCTCTGGCATCTGCTGCTCCATAGGGGGGAATGGAGGACCCAATCAGGTCCGCCTGAAATTGACAGGTGGACCTGATTGGACAGCCCATGTGAAAGGGGCCTAAGGGTAGATTCAGACATGTGTCTAAATCGCCCTTTACTCTGAAGCCAAAGGTTACTGACAGGCAGTGAGAAAGCAATGCAGTGCCTCCTCACCACCTGTTTTAACCCGATTTTTGCTGACAAATGTGCCACAACTGCATGCATCACATGCAGTTGCGGGTGTTTGCGTCGCGCTTGCCCATTAATTTGAATGTGTAGCGATCAGCAGACAGCATCACTACAAGTCAGGTCAACTTTGCCATGGGTGCAAAGCATTGCAGCCCAAGCATGTAAACACCCCCATCCGCTGCCTATTGCAGCTTGAGGGGTGTGGTTGGTGGGTGGCAGAAATGCAGCTCAATCGTACATTTTTGCTGCCTCCCAACTGTGAGGCTAAACAAAGCCTAAGGCATTGTTCACATGGGGCATACTACTACAGGCCTATGTTTAGCTGCAGAGGGATGCACAGGTGTTCCGTGCATCCCCATGCAGGCAGTCCTATTGATGTAAATTGGGACACAGCAGCTACACAGGATTGCACAGGTGTTTTCCGTGCGTTCTTGTGCATGCAGTGCCATTCACGTCCACTGAGACTCAGCAGTGCAAGGACACAGCCACTACTCCGAACTTGACATCCATGTGGGTGCATGTCCTGAACTCACACTATCTGCATTTGGGTCCATGCACCTACACCTGCATGGATGTCAGATCGGTTCTTGCAGCTGCTGCTTCCCAATTTTCCAGAGGGGAAGGATGCTACTTATTTTCCAGCTAAAGACCAATAGCTTTTTTAAATGTAGACACAAAGCTATATGCAAAAGTATTGGCCTCCAGATTAAAAGAGCTTATGCCTGATTGGATCCATGCAAACCAAACTGGATTTGTTCCAGGAAGGGAAGGCAAGGATAACGGGATAAGAACCTTGTTCCTTATGCAAAAGATGAGAGGTAGAATTCCCCAGCGCTACTCCTGTCAATTGAGGTCGAAAAGGCATTTGACAGGGTGGACTGGGGATTCATGATAAATACAATAGAGGCTGTGGGAATAGGCCCAAGGATGGCCCAATGGGTTAAAACATTATACAGTCAACCTACAGCATCAGTAAAGGGGAATGGGATGCTGTATACTTAGTTTGAAATGCATAATGGAATAAGACAAGGGTGCCCCCTGCCTCCCCTCCTGTTTTTGCTGTCACTGGACCCGTCATTGGCAACCATACGAAAGAGCACAGATATAGGAGGAGTGAAGATCGGAGATGAAGAGCATAAGGAAGCGTCATATGCCGATGACGTTCTGTTCTATGTAACTAACCCGAGAATTACACTGCAAAATCTAATAAAATAAATTAAAAGGTATAGTGAACTTTCAAATCTAAAGACCCTGTAAAATCCAAAATCTTAAACATAAATATGAATAGAGAAGAATAACTAGCTTTACAAAATGAATTCCCATTTTCCTGGGGGAAAAAAGTTTTAAAATTTCCAGGGATAAATTTACCACTGTCTTTAAAGAATTTATATTATGAAAATGACATCCCACTACTGAACAAAATTAAAATGGAAATCAAAAAAGATAACAACAAGGCCACTCTCTTGGGTAGGACAAATAAATATGGTAAAGATGATGATAGTGCTGAAAATCCTCTATAAATTTCAGATGCTACCAATGTATCTACTAAAATATTAAACACAATGATAACAAAATTTATATGGCAGAATAAGAAACCAAGAATACAGCTCTCAGTACTAAGTAGAGGGAAGACACAAGGAGGTTTAGCTACACCTGGTATTAAAAGTTATTATAATGCTGTGGTATTAACACAAATGGTGGAGTGGACAAAAATAAAAAGTAAAAACAATGGGTAAAAATTGAAAGTGCACTGAGTAAAACAAGGTTAAGCAATACTATTTGGGTTCCATAAAAATATAGAATATGAGACGGAGACACACATGAACTGACTAAGAATGTGTTTAGGGTATGGGATTTAAATTATAAACAAATAAAATGGGAATATATTTCACCTCTAGTTTCACTCACGGGGACAAATTATTTTATATCTGGTAATGGGGCATAATTTGAAGAATGGATAATAGATTAAAATACACAGATTAATGATATAGTTAAAAAAGGAAAATATGTTCATATCAGGAACTGAAACATAAAAAGGAATTGATGATGTTAAATGAATGGCGGTATTTTCTGTTAAGACATTTTGTGACAACTTTAGCTCAGCCAATTAGATCAGAAAAGATCTTTTTTCATTTGAACGCCTATATGTAACATGCAGACGACACCAAAACGTTGTACATCACAAGATTTATAAAATACTCATGGAGAACACAGAGCTGGGAACACTGCCATTCATTGATAAATGGGAAAAAGAGTTGGTATCACGTCTAGAGGGGCAACAAATATATAAAGTACTGAGAGCGGCCCACAGTACAGTAGTGGATAATAAAACAGTAGAGATTAATTATAAATGTTTGTCTAGGTGGTATATAATGCATGTTAAAGTACACAAATATCAGCCAGAAAAAACCTCGATGTTGGAGTATGGAAGGTACTATGGCACATGTATATGTTCCATATATGGTGGAACTGCCAAAAGATATGGTACTATTGGCAGAAAGTGCAACAACTTATAGGGGAAATTACAAAAATGTATATGGCAGAGGACCCATGGGTCTGCCTGTTTCATAACACAAAAAAAATACAATGAAATAATATAAGAACACGGCTGTACCTTATTAAATAAATGCAGCAAAAGGGGCAATACCAAAGAAGCGGTTAGACCCTGAAGGCCCTACGATGAGGGACTAGTTTAAAAGAATAGAATATATATACAAAATGGAATATTTGAGCAGTAGTGAAGAAGACCAAATAGAGAAATTTTCTGCTGCAAGGAAAAATTGTGTAGAATTTAGGAAAAATAGAAAATATACGGAGATACGGAATTGATGGGAGGAGGAGAGATAGAGAGAAGAAAGAATAAATGGCAAAATACAGGAAGGGTATGAAGGGGAGGGGGGAAAGGGAACTAGGGACTTTTTTTTTATGTATATGAGTGTTTGAAAAAGACATATCTGTTGTTTACCACTTTTTATTGTATTTGAAAAAAGAAAGGAGTAGTAAAAAAAAAAACTAAAATTTAAACAAAATTCTACTAGTGAATACCCAGCTTTAGGATGAATAGTTATCAAGAACCTAATGTTTAAGAAATGTCTGCAATGTGAATTCAATATTATTAATACATTGCTTTATATACTTTAGCAGCCCATAGAGGATTCTTTTTTTTATTCATTCAACCAGTGGGTTGAAGAAAAACAAAAAAAGACTTGATCCCCCCATCCACACATTCATGGTGGAAAGGGGCAACTCCCATGCTGATTATTTTTATTCTAAGGACAGTGACAATTCGCCTCCATCAGAATACACTGCTCAGTGCTGCCAAGTGGACTGCTAGAGACTGCTAGAGATCACTACCATTGCAGTCCCTTTACAAATCAAGGCTTCCACTAGTGACTGCTTGGGTGAGTGGACCGCAGGTTGGGTGCTAGGGACTTGGGCTCAGTTCACACAAATGCGATGCAGGAACCAGCGTGATTGCAGTGGTTCCCACATTGGAACCTGCACTGAAATTGCGCTCGTTCCCACATCACATGTCTTTGGCAGGCAGTTCACACTATCCTATGCTCTGCCCCTACACCTCCAGATCGGTTCGCAGATTGCAGTGCGAACCGCCAAATGGTGCAGGAGTCGGATCGGATGGGTGTGAATACCCATGCAATCCGATTCCAGTGTGGAGCATAGAAAGGGTCTTGCACCATTATGGTGCGAATACGATGCAAATTCAGCCATACACTCTGTGTGTCCGTGATTCCAGTGCGGACCAAAGAAAGGGTCCTGCACCATTTTGGTGCAAATGCGATGCAATGTCAGCCATACAATCTGTATGGCTAAATTTGCTTTGCACAGACGTCATATGTGATCTGCACAGCAGTGTGGTGCGAATAATATGTGATGTCTAACATTGCACCAGTGTGAACCCAGCCTTAAAGAGTATTGTTGGAAAATGTTATAAACGGTCAGATTAACCAAAATGCAATTCCATTGATCTTTTACAGTGCTTTTTTCGACATTAAGTTTTGCTGTCATCCTTTCATATGCAGGAGATAAAACAGAGGAGAGGTGTATTAAATGTTGCTTTGTGTTTGGCATAGTGCTATATAATGAGTGCAGTTTTTCCTGTAATTGATGGGGTACTTCAACAAACACTTTTTAATTTGAAAAGTCATCTTAAAAAGACTTCAAATTAACACTATTTTCTTTGCACTTAAAAAGACATTTAGAATCTGCAGTGACTGGAGTGATCATGGTTCCTTGTACCTTTAATTAATTTTCTTTACTTTTCCGTCATTATTTGTAGGCTTGAATTAGTTTGCAGTTTGGCTATTCACTTCAAAATATTTAATCACATTTTAATGGAATCAGTTTGTAGAATCGCAGTTGTCTTGGTTTCTTTTCTATTGAATTTTAATTTCCAATTTAACTGTTGCCGTTTCTTGGCAGGTAATTCTTATTTGAATATTTGATTTCACGTATAAGACCTACAAAAATAAAATGCTTCATGTCAGCTTTATCATCCAATAAACTGTTATTAAGCATTTGAAAAATGATTTATATGATGTGGGAGCTGTAAACTATGATAATTCTCTTCTGCCTCTGCCTGTATAATTAGCTTTGGAATGCCAATCAACCATTTGCTTATGCAGGCTTACAGCAAGTGATTAGTACAATTATGAGTGTTATGTATCTATTCAGGCCCAGCTGTTTTGTTATTGCAGGATTTGTATGTGTGGCTAGAGAGAGAGAACAGATCTGTCCATACTGCCTAAACACTTCGAGCTTGTTCACACCACGTGCATTGAGCTGTGTTGATCTGCATTGATCAACACAGGCTCAACACAAGGACACATTGGGGTTGATTTACTAAAGGCAAATTGACTGTGCACTTTGCAAAAAAAAAAACAGCATTTTTGTTTGCACATGATTGGATAATAGAAGTCAGCAGAGTGCATCTGTACTTTGCAAAGTGCAAAGTATTTGCCTTTAGTAAATTGACTCCATAGAAAACAATTGTTTTCTGTGTGCCCTGTGCACACAATAGATGCGTGTTGATGTATGTTGTGTAAAAAGAAAAAAAAAAAAAAAAAGAAAAAACATTGTCAATGCAGCACATCACAATAAGCTGTTGTGCAAAGAGTTGAATGAAGTGTCATTTTCTGACGTTAAAAAACAAAACAAAAAAACACTGCAATACACTGTAACAACACATCACAGGGCCCCTACACAATGCACACCAGTATGCACATGTTAAACAGGCCATAACGCACACCCACTGGGGTAAATGGACCCTAAAGCCTGGTACACACTAACAGTTTTTTTTTTTTTTCGTTCAACCTGGCGGGCTGAACGAAAACAAAACTGAAGAGCTTGGGAGAAGCAATCCAATGTTAGTACAGTAATATC
This sequence comes from Pelophylax lessonae, assembly GCF_965119305.1. Classification (NCBI taxonomy): domain Eukaryota; kingdom Metazoa; phylum Chordata; class Amphibia; order Anura; family Ranidae; genus Pelophylax; species Pelophylax lessonae. The sequence goes on along the minus strand of NC_138769.1, from coordinate 476,343,245 downwards.
CTCCGCTGAACTTTTGTGTTCTGACAGGGGGACGTCCCCAGCCCCGCCAGAACACACCGGTCAGCGCTCTCAGCCAATGATTGGATGCCAGTAGGAAGACCTTTTTTGACCATGCCCCTTTGACAGAAGCCGGCAGAACAGCCAGTTTCTGTCAGACCGGCTGGCATACACAGGGGCCGAATGTCGGCCTGTTTCTATTGAGCCAGCTGATGCCGCCCGACATTCGCCCCATGTGTACGGCCCTTTAGTCCAGTTGCAGAAAGATTTATGATAGAATTAAACAAATCTACTCAAACAGTGTAAAAATGCAGGAGGTGGTAGCTAGATGTGCCCACGTTGTTGACATTTAACAACCTACATACTGCTATGTATTTAAAAGAAAACCTTGCAGCAAAAATTTAGGCTACCATTACATAATGCTAGTTGCTGGGCAGTCATACCTTTTCTTTTTCTTTCATGAGACACCAAGACAGTGCAAGTATGGAGCAATTAAAGTCATAACTTCTGATCTGCATACATGTTGCATGTCAGTGACACAGAGAAAATTAAATTGGCATAACAGGCAAAAACATTTCTATAAGGTGGTTAGCAGTGTCAGCCATGATATGACTTTATGACAATCTTTCCTAAATACATCTCTTCTGTTAAGCACATCCTCTTCTTACTATATAAGCAAGACTCCAAGTACTTGAATGTTCATATTGTGTTATAATTTAAAGGAAACTTGTGCTGGAAGAAATACAGAGGCTGCTATGTGTGATCTTCTTCCAAAAATGCTAGATGCTGGGTTGTTGTGCCGATCCAGTGGCATCAGTACTTTCTAAGTCACCAGTGTAGAACAAGCATGCAGATCAGACAAGTCTAAGAGAAGTCAGCATTCTTATTCTGCAAACTTATTCTGGGTCGGCAATGGCAGCCATTATATTTGTTCAGTTCAGCATTCTACAATGGATATATGATGCCACAAAGGCAAACCCACACAATCAAAACTCCATATATGGTAAAAAAAAATGTGATATTAGAGGGTTGTGCACAGATACTACACATACAACTAAGGCAGGCCATAGACTTTGTGAAAAAAATTAGCATGATTCCCCCATCAGCACAGAAAACACTGACAGTGAATCCCTCCTGCCGAGCAATTGTCTTTCCCCGGCTGGAGGGTGGGGGGGGGGGAGCCATCCCTGCTGGGAGAAGACAGTGATTATTGCTAGCGGCTATAGCAGCTTAGGCTATAATTGCAAGTGAATCCAGCAGGCTGGTTGTATCCAAGTTGATCAATCGATGAACTGGCTGGGATTCGAACCGTTTATAGGTGGCATAAGTCTAAAGGTTGTAGGTTAGTGGCTAATCCTGAAATGCTGTGAAAATGTCCCTAGTGGCATCTTTACATGCACTTATGAAGTATAGTAATGGCTAACTTAGAACCCAGCTGAACGTTATGTTCAAATCAGTTGAATACATTTTAGATACATCTGGAAGAAAAGTACATTCTTTAGTAAGCAGACACAGACATAGAGTAGAAAAGGCTGTTCCCTGCAATGCATGGTGCAAAGAGGAACCCTTGCTTTCTGTGTGGAAGCAGTGGTCTCTCAAAAGTGGTTTGACACACTCCCTGCTAAGTCTCTAGCACAACAATTAGTAAAGATCATGCTCCCTGCTTATTAACTGAAGGTATTTTAGTAGTACAAAGTGACAATGTAGGGGCTGATGTGAAAGCTATAACAATCACTCCCAAACATCTAAAGTGCTTAAAGTGAACCTGAACTCAAAAAATGAAGATCTGGTATGGTACAGGAAACATCTAGAAATTTTAATTCTGCCTAAGAAGTATTTTGCCTTGAACTCCTCCAGAAAATAGCAGTGTATTCCCTGGTATGTGCCTAGACATTATTGTGCCTACAGCCTAATTTTTGTATATACCTGAAGAGTGAAATCTAAGGCACAGTACGTGTCTGGTTCCTTGCCTCTGGAAATTTGGAATGCCTTTTAATGATGTTGGTACTGTACTGCTTACTGCTCTCCATGGTGGAGGCCTCCATGGACTCCATGGTGACTTTTGGTTAGAGCTCTGTGTGTACAGTCACTTAAAGCTATTCCTGCCATTTCCTATGACCTTGGAAAAAACATCAAAGAAAGCTATTGGTTTAGGAAGGACCACAGGTACCTTCTGATATACGCAGTGCCTGATCCGTCAGCTTTTTCCAGGGATTTCATATTTCTAGCAAAGGCACATCAGCCTAGAGCAGTGATGGCGAACTTTGGCACCCCAGATGTTTTGGAACTACATTTCCCATAATGCTCATGCACTCTGCAGTGAAGTTGAGCATCATGGGAAATGTCGTTCCAAAACATCTGGGGTGCCAAGGTTCGCCATCACTAGCCTAGAGTCACCCACAACATCTGGGACTCTTCTAATGTTTTAATTGCTCATAATGTTTATGTTTTTCATCCCTTGGACAGAATTACTGTGTATGTGGTTATGTGCTAGTACTAGATCTTAAAGTAGCTTTTCTTGGTTTTTCTGATCCAGAAACACAACTACAGCATCACTCTGTTCTGATCATTTCTTGTTTTTTTTACCTGCTTATGCCACCCAAATGCCACTAATAACTTTCATTTCATTATGAAGGGGTCTTGTGACTTCAGTATTAAATTCTACTAACATGCATATATGGCTGTATAGTTCATCATTTTCTGTAGGCATCTGCGAGCCAGGCCTTCTTGTCCAACATCAATGCCTGACCTCACAAACGCGCTTCTGTAAGAATTGTCAAACAATCCCCATAGACACACTCCTAAACCTTGTGGACAGCCTTCCCAGAAGAGTTGAAGCTGTTATAGCTGCAAAGGGTGGGTCAACTCAATATTAACCCCTATGGACTAAGACTGGGATGCCATTAAAAGTCACAGTCCAATGTGCAGGCGTTCCAATACTTTTGACAATATAGTGTATCTCCCGTTGCGCTATTATTTTCAGACAGTGGGAGTTTTCCCTGCCATCAGAATATAATGATTACTGCTGGTAGCTATAGCAGTAATAGCACAAAAAAACCAACAGGCTGGTTGTACTGAAGTTGATTGATAGATTGATTTCAGTACAACCAGCTTGCCCATATATTAATTGAAATCTGGCTGGTTCCTGCTGAACTGGGCGAATTGCAATTCGCCTATGGCCAGCTTAAGGCTAGCTATACACATAAACATTTCTCTAGTTCAGCCTGTGGGATGAACAAGAACAGTCAAATATAGGGATGATCGAACTTTTCAAAAGTTCGGTTCGACCAGAACACCCGAACTTCCCGAAAGTTCGGCCCGGATTTCAGAACCCCATTGCAATCAATAGGACCCAAACTTCGGTAATCAAAAAACACAATTTTGAAGCCCTAAAACCCAATAAATGCCCCTAAAAAGTGCCTAGGGTTCTGGGTCATGCCCCAGGGACTATTAATCACACAAAAAAAGTTCTTAAAAATTGTCATTTTTGATAGAGAGCCAATTATTGAAAAAAAAAAATGAGATTTTTTGATTTTGGATTTAGTGTCTGGATGGTCTAAAAGGTGTACCTGTGAAGTTTCAGCTCTGTAGCATGTCCAGAACCAGAAAAAAAAGATAATTTTTATTAGAATTAATATAGAACAGGGATATGGCTCTGCTATTTTCACACCTTGCCGGTTTAGTAGCAAGCATTTTTTTGGGCATTTTTTGGGGTCTTTTGAGGCAGGCAAAACATCTGAACTTGTGTATAGGGGTATATATACACACATACTTATATGTATATATACACCTAGACATATATAGGTGTGATAGTAGCAGAAATCTATGCTTGCGCTAATTAAATAATTAACACCAATATGGCTCTGCTCCTATCACACCTATATATGTGTAAGTGTAAAAATACATATAAGTATGTGTGTCTATATACCCCTATATATACCCCTATACACAAGTTCAGATGTTTTGCCTGCCTCTAAAGACCCAAAAAAATGCCCAAAAAAACGCCAGCGCCAAAAAAAAAAAACGCCCAGGTGTGTCATTGCAGGCTTTTTTTTGGGGGATTTTTTTGGGGTCTTTGGAGGCAGGCATGACATCTGAACTTGTGTATAGGGGTATATATACACACCTACACATATATAGGTGTGAAAGTAGCAGAACACTATGCTCGCGCTAATTAAATAATTAACACCAATATGGCTCCGCTCCTATCACACCTATATATGTGTAAGTGTATAAATACATATAAGTATGTGTGTGTACATACCCCTATACACAAGTTCAGATGTCATGCCTGCCTCCAAAGACCCCAAAAAAATGCCCAAAAAAAAAAGCCTGCAATAACACACCTGGGCGGTTTTTTTTTGGCGCTGGCGTTTTTTTTGGGCATTTTTTTGGGGTCTTTGGAGGCAGGCAAAACATCTGAACTTGTGTATAGGGGTATATATACACACATACTTATATGTATTTTTACACTTACACATATATAGGTATGATAGGAGTGGAGCCATATTGGTGTTAATTATTTAATTAGCGCAAGCATAGATTTCTGCTACTTTCACACCTATATATGTGTAGGTGTATATATACACATATAACTAAAAAGTGCCTAGGGTTCTGGGTCATGCCCCAGGGACTATTAATCACACAAAAAAAGTTCTTAAAAATTGTCATTTTTGATAGAGACCCAATTATTGAAAAAGTAAAAAAAAAAAATAAGATTTTTTGATTTTGACTTTGGATTTAGTGTCTGGGGGGTCTAAAGGGTGTACCTGTGAAGTTTCAGCTCTGTAGCATGTCCAGAACCAGAAAAAAAGATAATTTTTATTAGAATTAATATAGAACAGGGATATGGCTCCGCTATTTTCACACGTTGCCGGTTTAGTAGCAAGCGTTTTTTTGGGCATTTTTTGGGGTCTTTTGAGGCAGGCAAAACATCTGAACTTGTGTATAGGGGTATATATACACACATACTTATATGTATATATACACCTAGACATATATAGGTGTGATAGTAGCAGAAATCTATGCTTGCGCTAATTAAATAATTAACACAAATATGGCTCCACTCCTATCACACCTATATATGTGTAAGTGTAAAAATACATATAAGTATGTGTGTCTATATACCCCTATACACAAGTTCAGATGTTTTGCCTGCCTCCAAAGACCCCAAAAAATGCCCAAAGAAACGCCAGCTACAAAAACGCCCAGGTGTGTTTTTGCAGCAGGCGTTTTTTTTGGGCATTTTTTTGGGGTCTTTGGAGGCAGGCAAAACATCTGAACTTGTGTATAGGGGTATAAATACACACATACTTATATGTTTTTATACACTTACACATATATATTTTATACTATCACACCTATATATGTCTAGGTGTATATATTCATATAAGTATGTGTGTATATATATATACCCCTATACACAAGTTCAGATGTCATGCCTGACTCCAAACTTGTCCTCAAAAAAGCCCTATAAACGCCTGCAACCAAAAAGCAGGCTGACAGGCGAGAAGCCATATCGCTGTTCTGGCACTTAACACTTTCCCTATAGAAACTACATTTTTGATTCTAACTAAAGTGAAAAAAAGCACTCTAACTACACTAGATATCCCTTTCCTCACACTAATAAATGCTAAATGACACTTTGAAGCAGAAGTAACAGAACTGCTTCCATTCTCTTCCATGTCCCTGTATTACAATGCTAGGAATTTGGCGGGGCTATCTTATATACTGAGGGGCGTATTCACTAATGATTGGCCTGTGGACCCCCTAATCACTCCAATCACATTCCTAGCATTCTCCTGCCCCCTCAATTGGCTTTTACTAATGGTTCTGGTCCAATCACGGGCTTTTAAAGCGCATTTCCTGTCCCATTGCATTTTGGTCGGTTCTGGTTGCCGAATTCCGAACTTTTTCAGCAAAAAGTTCGGAATTCGACCGAATCTCAAACAGCCAATGTTCAGGTCGAACCGATGGTCGACCCGAACCGTTCGATCATCCCTAGTCAAATAGATCCTCCATACACACTAAACAGCGCGGTTGACGGAATCTTCCCTGCCCATTATTTTCAGCAGCCCGCGGGGCCTTCAGAATATCCAAATAGTGACTGCATCCTATTGAATGCAATCATTTACTAGGCAACAATTTTCTGCCCGACTCTTTCGTTCATTGAAAAATTGAATTTTGTGGTGCCAACAGGGCAACTGACAATTTGAATTCCTGCTGAATGGGCCAAAATTTGAGATATTTATGACTAAGAACTCAGTGTACCCCATGCTAGTGGCTGTGAAAAAAAATTGCTACATCAAGCTTTTGTATATATTCTTCTTATTCGCTATTCCATTGGGCTATTTAAATCTGAAAAAAAAGGGTTTCTAAAAAAACTTACCCTTTAAAGTAATCTTGCATGTATTTCATGAGAGTTGTGTATTACTGTGATGTTACTGTGATGTGACTTACCGCACAATAGCAGGAAAATCTTGTAATCACTGTACAATGGTGTTTTTTCTTGTCTTAATTATAATTTCTTCTATAGGTGTCGACAGCTGTAAACTTGTAATGTTTCTTAGAGTGAACTCATTTCCAGCTAATTGTTAAAATGGGTTATATGTTGCCTTTCTAATCAACAGCATCTTTCCATTACATTTACACCATGCAAAGCAAGTATACTAAAACAAGCTATTCACATGGCTGAGTTCACATCCAATGTAGGCTTAAATGAGAAGCCCTTTAATTACCTATGTAATTGTCAGCTGCAATTGTCAATTTGCTTAACTCCCATCTAATATCTAGAATTGTAACAACGCATGACTTCCTATACTGTTTAATTACTTCCTGAACTTGCAATTTCCTTTCACTGATCACTGGTGTCACATAGAAATACATTTTTAATCTCTTAGAAGACGTTGAAATGCTTATTAAAGATGTTGTGATTATACTAGTAGTTCATGTGTCTCAATTTTTAATTGTTGGTGCACTATGCCTGATCATTTTAAAATGTCCTAAATAAAGGCAGTTTCAGTCCTCATTGTGTCAAAGTTTAATGGTGTAGTGATGGTATCATACATATGACACAATATACAGAAACTGCTTCCTAAGTATGCATTCAACCCTCACTACCCATGACATGTATATTGCCCTGCAAGTACATTATGCACTTGATAAACAATTTTTTTTATATTACAGGAAAACATTTCTAAGGCAGAGAAGAATTATAGATGCACATTTAACTTACTCACTTTCATGTGCATTGTGGTGAGTTTTGAATGGACTGTCTAAGGGTCCTTTCACACGAACGATCTGATCAGATCTGCCTGTCAGTTTTTTATGGCGGACTTGATCGGATCCTCCATGCATCCCTAGGGGGCAGCGGATGTCAGCGGAGACATGTCCGCTGACACCCGCTGCCATTCGCATCCGATCCTGTACGTGAAATCTGGACGGATGAAAACCCTATTTTCCATCCGTCCAGCGGATCAGATCGAATGGGATAGGATGAGAACGGACAGGCGGTACGTTCTCATCTGATTCCCCCATAGAGAGCATCGGGGCTCTGACACCTCCCTCTCTGCACACAGAGCGGAGACAGAGCTGTCATCCGCCTGCTCAGCGGGGATTGGCGGATCGATCCCCCGCTGAGCAGAGAACGGACCTCGTCGGCAGCACAGCGTGTGAAAGGACCCTTAAAGTGATTGTAAAATCTCTTTTTTTTAATACTTACCTCCTCTGTGCAGTAGGTTTTGCACAGGGCTGCCCAGATCCTCTTCTCAGGTCCCTCGTTGCTGCTCCTATCCCTCCCTCCTGTCGAGTACCCCCACAGCAAGCAGCTTGCTATGGGGGCACCCAAGCCGAGCTGGAGCTCCGTGTCTCCATTCAGACATGGAGCTGATGTTCAGCCCCATCCCTCTCTCTCGATTGGCTAACTGATTTTGATTGACAGCCGTGGGAGCCAATGGCACCGTGGCTGTTTGTCAACCAATCAGGAGAGATAGTCCCGGATGACCAAGGGGCTTGTGGACATCGCTGGACAGAGATGGGGCTCAGGTAAGTATTAGGGTATTAGGGAGGGGCTGGGGCGGCTGCTACACACAGAAGGTTTTTTATCCTAATGCACAGATGCATTAAGATGAAAAAAACCTTCTGATTTTACAACCCCTTTAACCTTTTCGCTGCCAGAGCCGTTTTTGCCTTTTTTGCACAGATGTTTAAAAAATCATTTTTACCCTAAAGATGATGTAAAACCCCCAAACATTATAGGTTTTCTGAAAGCAGACACCCTAGAGAATAAAATAGTGGAAGTTCCAATTTTTTATATCACACAATATTACCACAAAGGTCTAGGAAACGCAACATTTCAGTGAAAAACACATTAAAGTGAATTTTAGGGCAAACAAACGCAATAAATGACCCAACTTTTTGGTAAAATATAAAAGACGAGTAAATAGATACCCAAAATTATTATTATTATACAGGATTTACATAACAGTTTGCGCAGCAGGCCTCAAAATTTAAAGTCCTGGGCTACTAGCAAGGCCTTAAGGGTTACTCGCCACCAGTTGCCTCACCCAACCCCTACCCTGCCCCGCCCCTAATTAAGCCCCTAAACACGCCCTCATAAATTATCTCATAAAATTACACTGTTGAATGTTTTTGCATGAATGCAGAAATTACAAAAATAAATATTAATAACAACTTTATCAGTGCCCATCATTGCAGCCTCATCTGTGCCCATCAATGCAGCCTATCAATACAGCATCGTCAGTGAAGCTTGTCAGTGCCGCCTCATTAGTGGCCATCAGTGCAGCCTCATCAGTGCCCATCAGTGCAGCCTCACCAGTGTCCATCAGTGCAGTCTGATCAGTGCCCTTGAATGCAGCCTCACCAGTGCCCTTGAATGTAGCCTCACCAATGCCCATCAATGCAACCTCACCTGTGCCCATCAATGCCCCCTCACCAGTGCTCATTAATGCAGCCTCACCAGTGCCTATCAATGCAACCTCACCTGTGCCAATCAATGCAGCCTGATCAGTGCCCATCAATGCAACCTCACCTGTGCCCATCAATGCAGCCTGATCAGTGCATATCAATGCTGCCTCATCTGTGCCCATCAATGCAGCCTTCCCTCTACCCATCAATGCAGCCTCACCTGTGCCCATCAATGCAACCTCACCAGTGTCCATCAATGCAACCTTACCTGTGCCTATCAATGTAGCCTGATCAGTGCCCATCAATTCCCATCAATTCAGCCTCATCTGTGCCCATCAATGCAGCCTCACCTGTGCCCATGAATTCAGCCTCACCTGTGTCTATCAGTGCAACCTCACCTGTGCCCATCAATGCAGCCTGACCAGTGCCCATCAATGCTGCCTTACCTGTACCCATCAAAGCAGCCTGATCAGTGCCCATCAATGCTGCCTCACCTGTGCCCATCTATGCTTCCTCACCTGTGCCCATTAATGCAGTCCAATGTGTGCCCCTCAATGCAGCCTCACTTGTGCATATCAATGCAACCTCACCTGTGGCCGTCAATGCAGCCTCACCTGTGCCTGTCAATGCAGCCTCACCTGTGACTGTCATTGCAGTCTCACCTGTGCCCATCAATGCAGCCTGACCAGTGCAGGGGAAGAGAGAGGAGAGAGACAGGAAAGCCGGCCGGATAACCACAGAGCAGGGATAGCCCCGCTGTAAGAGCTTTCATTTGAACTGCCGGGCGCTCACCATCACACACAGTCCTGCCTCTTGGATCGGCTTCTATGATAGACCTCACAGGTCCCGTCATTGGACCGGTGTTCTGTTTGTCAAAGGAGCCGGGCCAGGAGGCGGCGCTGTGTGTGACAGGGAGTGCCCAGCAATTCAAATGAAAGCTGTTACAGCGTGGCAATCCCTCTGTAATTATCCAGCTGGCTTTCCTCTTCCTCTCCTCTCTCTTCCCCTGGGCGATCGCTGGGCGAATGGTTCCCGAGGGAACAGCCCCACACTCACCCTCAATCATTTTCCACTCACAAAATGCAAGCACGCGGGTGGAGAATTTGAGGGTTACAGTATATATACAGTGCCTTGCAAAAGTATTCGGCCCCCCTGAACTTTACGACCTTTTGCCACATTTCAGGCTTCAAACATAAAGATATAAAACTGTAATTTTTTTGTGAAGAATCAACAACAAGTGGGACACAATCATGAAGTGGAACGAAATTTATTGGATATTTCAAACTTTGTTAACAAATAAAAAACTCACAAAATTGGGCGTGCAAAATTATTCAGCCCCTTTACTTTCAGTGCAGCAAACTCTCTCCAGAAGTTCAGTGAGGATCTCTGAATGATCCAATGTTGACCTAAATGACTAATGATGATAAATAGAATCCACCTGTGTGTAATCAAGTCTCTGTATAAATGCACCTGCACTGTGATAGCCTCAGAGGTCCGTTTAAAGCGCAGAGAGCATCATGAAGAACAAGGAACACACCAGGCAGGTCCGAGATACTGTTGTGGAGAAGTTTAAAGCCAGATTTGGATACAAAAAGATTTCCCAAGCTTTAAACATCCCAATGAGCACTGTGCAAGTGATAATATTGAAATGGAAGGAGTATCAGACCACTGCAAATCTATGAAGACCTGGCCGTCCCTCTAAACTTTCAGCTCATACAAGGAGAAGACTGATCAGAGATGCAGCCAAGAGGCCCATGATAACTCTGGATGAACTGCAGAGATCTACAGCTGAGGTGGGAGACTCTGTCCATAGGACAACAATCAGTCGTATACTGCACAAATCTGGCCTCTATGGAAGAGTGGCAAGAAGAAAGCCATTTCTTAAAGATATCCATAAAAAGTGTCGTTTAAAGTTTGCCACAAGCCACCTGGGAGACACACCAAACATGTGGAAGAAGGTGCTCTGGTCAGATGAAACCAAAATCGAACTTTTTGGCAACAATGAAAACGTTATGTTTGGCGTAAAAGCAACACAGCTCATCACCCTAAACACACCATCCTCACTGTCAAACATGGTGGTGGCAGCATCATGGTTTGGGCCTGCTTTTCTTCAGCAGGGACAGGGAAGATGGTTAAAATTGATGGGAAGATGGGTGGAGCCAAATACAGGACCATTCTGGAAGAAAGCCTGATGGAGTCTGCAAAAACCTGAGACTGGGACAGAGATTTGTCTTCCAATAAGACAATGATCCAAAACATAAAGCAAAATCTACAATGGAATGGTTCACAAATAAACATATCCAGGTGTTAGAATGGCCAAGTCAAAGTCCAGACCTGAATCCAATCGAGAATCTGTGGAAAGAACTGAAAACTGCTGTTCACAAACGCTCTCCATCCAACCTCACTGAGCTCGAGCTGTTTTGCAAGGAGGAATTGGCAAAAATTTCAGTCTCTCGATGTGCAAAACTGATAGAGACATACCCAAAGCGACTTACAGCTGTAATCGCAGCAAAAGGTTTGAAATATCCAATAAATTTCGTTCCACTTCAAGATTGTGTTCCACTTGTTGTTGATTCTTCACAAAAAATTACAGTTTTATATCTTTATGTTTGAAGCCTGAAATGTGGCAAAAGGTCGCAAAGTTCAAGGGGGCTGAATACTTTTGCAAGGCACTGCATATATATATATATATATATATACACATATATATAAACTATTTTTTGGTGGCAGAAAAGTTCCCATACACCCATGATACAATTTGTTGGATAGACTATTACTAGGATGTTGGCACCATGGTAGCCTTCAATCACACAAGCTATCTTCTGCTATCTATCTGTTTAGTGTAAAAAAATATATGGCACCATAATCACTTTATCAATGCTCTTCTTTGTTAAAATGCTTGCTGTATGATGACACGTTTCTTTGAGAAATGTTTTCAAGTCACTGATGAGTATGTATGAGCAATACACTATCCTTTTAAAATTCTGCAGTAAACTTTTACTCTTCAAATGTATCTTTTATGGAACACACTTCACCTAAGTGCATCTGTGACTTTATTATCAAAATATTTTTATTTCACAAAAAAAAGTATCTTTGGACTGTCCACAAAGAGCTTTGGAATACAATGATCTTATCTTAATAAGCTGCTGAGGTAGAAGGATCTTTTTTTAAGTGTTTGTTCTAAAGACCATTTTCGATCCTGATTGTTATTATTGATTGAAATTATGACAGTAAACATTTGACATTTGATAGGGTAATAAGTTACAAGAAAAGGTAACGAGAATGTGAGTCATGATTTACTGAAGTCTATGATAACCTCAAACTAATATGCTTCGCAATGTTACTGCATTTTTTATATTTGTACAGCGTCTTTTTTTACTTTTAAGGATTCTTTGAATAGAAGAGTAATTTGCCAAGTGGGTAACTGACCCAGCCAGGGGAATAATGAGAGCTATTAGGGCTCTACTCTGATATTATTACAGGGATTGTATCTTAACCAAGTGCCACAGGAAAGAGTAAAACAATGTATACAGGCTTTGTTTAATTAGAGGCAAATGGTGATGTGCAACGTGTTTACGACTTGAGTGGTGCCTGACCACCCACACTCCTAACTAACCAGCCAGAACTACTCTCATGAACTACTGGCCATGCATGACTAGATTTGTCTTGTTCAGTCTACTTAAATATTCTGACTGTACCTAAATGGACTCAGGGAGCAGATACCAAATAAAACTGAAACGTGATTTACTGCTTAGAAAGTTTCAGGAGGGAAAGTTACACGAGTGTTTGTGAATGCAGTAAAGAAGTCAGAATTCTTAGACCCCCAATGAAGGGGGCGTGTATTTGGCACTGAAAATGTGTTGACTTGATTTTGTTATGAATCGATTTTTATCAATAAATTACCTTGGACTCTTGGACATTTGTTTGGCACTCTCTTTGGACTGTATGTGTGTAGCTATTTTCTTAAATTAGCCATGACATCTGTAGCTGTTTGAATACCCAAGCAGTGACTGCATCTGATAGGATGATCATTTTCCAATATTTGTGATATGCAGACACAGGCGTTGATTTACTAAAACTGGAGAGTGCAAAAACTGGTACAGTTTTGCAAAGAAACCAACCCACTTCCAGGGTTTATTATCAAAGCCTAATTAATCAAGTTAAAGTTAGAAGCTGCACTAGATTTTTCACTCTTCAGTTTAGTAAATCAACTCCAGTGTGGAGTAAGGCTTGGTAAGTCTAAATTGGGGTAAAGATCAAGTAGGGAAAGGAAGTCCTAAAAGTCTCACAGCACAGCAAAACCCTGTGATTTGGTATATTACAGGCTCAGCCCAATCCCAACCAGGTCACACCTGGTTGGAGCCCAGGCTGAGGCTGTCATATACCTCCTTATGGGGTTTTGCTGTGATGTGTGACTTATAGGACTTCCTTTGCCTACTGGATGTTTTGAACTAGGACGAGCTCTGTCCCTGTCGGCACTCCTAGCGTTTTGTGATGCAAGAGCACCTGGTAAAGCCTTGAATGGCACCAGTCCTTTATTGTTGGGGAAAAGATCAGTTGCATGGAACCTCTGGGAATGTAAGTGATTAGTCCTTGGCCCCTGCTAGTTATTTTTTGGACACAGATTCCACAGTATTGATCTTCTTTAAGATCTACATTATGTTTACTTTACTTTGAAAACTGAAACCAACTATATACAGTACAAGGTAAGGATAGCTACCAACATTAAAATATTCACCCAACCTTTTACAGCTCAACGCCTGCAAAAACCCACAGACTGATCATTCTTGGGGGGATGGGGGGGGGGGGGAGTGATCAACTAGGCTAGGTTTTCTGTCTGCAGGCTTTTGCTTTACCTGACATAAGTTTGCACCCCCCTTCGTTCCTCTATAGGTCAAACACGCCAAGTCATCTGATACAAATGTACATTTGTATAATGATATGCACACACTGTTGGCCACCATCTGAGGTCTGTAGGCATTTTCAACTATACGTCTGTTTAATCTTATTACATTAATGTACTTTTAGGTCTGTTCTATATTGTTTATATAGGGTAAGTGACATTATCTTTCTTTTTTGTGATCTTTAAAAACTGATAGCATAGGTTTTCGATTTGTTTACAAAGCATTTTCTGCTCCTTGACATGCCTGTATGTCATTTGTCATCATTGTAATCACTTCATCTAAATGAAACTCCATTTTAGAGCCTGGGCACAAGTAGTTAGGTTAGAGGAATGTGTGTTATCTGATCATGGTGGTGGTGGTTGTATCACTGTTTTCTTCCCCGTGACTGCTGTTTTCCATTGAAAGTCTTAAAAGACAACCGCTTGTGCATTAAACTAAATAATGCATAAATAAATGAATACATCTTGCAGAGTGTTAGCATATATGTTGTACTGGTTAAGGTCTTATACACATAGGACACACACACATTACATTGATTTTCTATATAAACATTTAAAAAATCACGTTTACTTGTAAGTACATATTTACATATTAAAACGTATACATATTTTGGCTTTAGAAAAAGGTTTTTTGAGCATCATGCATGCAAAAGCAGACAACAGCTTTCAGATGAGTGGATCTGCTGCATTTAGTGGAGCAGTTAAAGTGTATCTATAGGCGACACAAAATAAATTACATACTATATATGATGCAGACAGTCAATAGCATTAAGAAACAAGTGTTTGATACACTGTACCATAGTTCTATTAGCCGTTGATCCTGCCAGTAGATACGTTATTTTTCTATTAACTGTAGCAAGTCATGCTGTTGAGCAAATGTGGCAGTTACAGAAAACCTCAGTCTCAACTGCTAAATGGTCAGAGTAGAAAATTTGGGTTTACATACACTCTAAAGATGTTAGATTCCACAGGATAGCCCTTCATCCTTGTTGGCCCATTACTTAATGCATTCCTTTTTCTTAGTACACCTCCCATTAATACACCCACCCATACCAATTACTGCACCACTGGGAACACTCCTCTAGATACTCCATTTACTGCCTCATGTAACACTTTTAGGAGGCGCAGGGGAAAGCATACCTGTATTCTGTACTGCCTTGGTAGCATTCCTGGTCCAATTATTGAAACAGAAAAAACAAACAGAATCATCTCTAAGGGTAAGAGCTCATTGCTAAGCACACTTGCTGCTATGATGCCAAGTGAGCAGTTTTCGGTGCCGAGCATGCCGCTATAAGTATCATAAAGTTTTAACCTTAGAAATACCAAGTTATGTTTTTTATGACTTTGGTTACTTATATGCACAGGTTTTTGGTTACACAGGTGGCTTTTTCCAAATGGGTTCACAGCTGGAAGTGGCTTGTTTCACCTAGCTTCAAGACACAATCCACTACTTTTATTTGGGTGCTTCTTATGTACGCTGTGAGGCTATCCGGAACCTCATGGTGACCACACCAAGATGTGCACGTAGGCACACAGGTGCGCCTGCCACAGATCTTGGTGGCTGATGGCCTACCTAAACCTGAGGCCTGCATACTGTCATCGCTGGATAGTGTTCTTGAAAGCCTGCTTGATCCTGTTACTGACATGGCTATGTTTGTCACTTTTCTGGATTCCGCTTGCCTGCCCATGTCTGCCGCTTACCTGTGTTACTGACCTTGACTTTGACTTTTGACTAATATTCTACATTCTAAATGTATACCTTTCTGCCAGAACATTGTCAACTCTTGCTTGTCTCTGACTTGGAATTTAATTGTATTTCTTTAACTATCTGCCTGGCTGTTACCAAATTTGGCTTGTGACTTGATTTCGTGCTTCTACTCATCAGACCTCAACACATGCAAGTCCAACTTCATTGACTCAACTACTTCCTGACACCTGTGCCCTTCCACTGCCCTAGCAATCCCTGCCTCCACTTTCAGGGGTGCTTAAATGGGAATTGTGCAAGAGGCCACCCTCGCCATTTTGAGCTCCACTGATGGGTACGGCACAGAGGCTCTTGTGACAGAACTAGCATGGTCAGCACTCCCTAATTTATTGTAAGTGCTGTATTGGTGCAGAAATATTGGTAGTGAATACATGTCTAGAATACAACACAACTAATTAAATGTGGACATCCCTAACTGTATGTTTTTTTTATGATAGTCTAACTGAATGCAGCATAAATATGGTAATTGGTACTTGGACTGTATTAGTTTATCACTTATGTTAAAAAATGACTGTTTTCCCCTCCGTTCCCTGACCATTCCCCTTACCATTTCCCGGTCCCTATTTCCCTCTCTTTTGAGTTCACAGTGTTAGCTAACACTCAATGTTACTCGCATATGTACATATACATCTCTTGCAAATACCTCAGAATGATCTTGTGGTTGCAACCCTTCATTTTCTTACATTGTGTAATTGTGAACTTGCTTGTTTCTTTGTTTTAGCCGAAACTTCAATAAATATTATAGAACCATAAATGCAGACATCAAAGACAGTGTGTACAGCACCATAGAACACAACAATTTTTTTAACTTCTCAAATTTGCCAGTTTAAAATTAGTGTTAAATGTGTTCTAAATCCCTGTGTGCATGAGGGATTATTGGAATACCCACAGGTATTTGGGAATGACACTCTATCTGGATTGTTTCACTGGAGGCTGCATGTTGGGTAAACATTCATTAGTTTGAGAACACAGATCACACCATGCTATTGTTCATTATTCCTGGGAATATCCAACCAAGATGATTGATTCCTCACTTGAAATAAGCTTTAGGGTGCCTGGAAAGATAGCAGAATGCCAGTAGCCAGTGGGTCCAGATTAAGTAACTACAGGCTGGCCATAGACATAAGAGGACTGTTGGACATGCAGGCATGATTCACTCTCCCAGAGGATTGTGTATTGGTTGACTGTTACATAAATACTTGTGTGATAAATGTGTATATTTGTTTGAATAGAGCTAGCAGCGGGATTTCATCCAAGCTGCTTATCCCTGGGGAAATAATAGTGATTGGTCATCAACCTACATCATTAGTCTCTTCCACAACCCAACCTTACTAAACCCAACTAATGCCCATGGCTGTGAAATTGGCCGCATTTAAAAACCAGCAGCTGTAGCAGGGCACAGTTTTTCCTTAATTCTAATTTGTACAGAGGACTAGTGGTTTGATGTATAACTGGTCAAATTGAAGTGTTAGGTACACAAATTACCTTGTTTTCCCAGACCTTTCACTCTCTACATAAAGCTACAGAAGAGAACAGTGATTAATGAGATTGTACACCTATTTCAGCACATTGACATCCTTGTTTATTTGACCCTTTAAAAATCTAAGTTCTAAAGCTTCCCTTGGCAGTAAACTGGTTAAATCTTGCTTATCAAATCTTTTCTAACTCCCCTCTTATAGGATTCTCTCCCAACCTTTTCCCCTTGCTGTAATCTATCATTATCTTCTAACTTTCTCACATCTAATACCCATTTTACCTTCCTCTCAAATTCTCCTTCTGTTAAAGGTTCACTGCCTTTCACCTTCTCTCATCTTTTAGCCTCATCAGGAAATCAATCGCTTCAATTAAGCATTGAAAGAAAAACACATTTAAAATAAAATGAGTGTTTATTTCCAGTGCCTTGAAATGGATAAATATGAAGTTTACATAATCAACATAACTGCTTGTTTTATGAAAATGATAACTCTCCAAATATTTCTTGCGTTTTGTTTTGTGGATTAATATCAGTGAAGTAATGAAGGGCCTTGGTCACATGTTTGCATGAAAAAATGCATGGGTTCATATATACGCCCTTTTCAATGGAATGTTATTTAATTGACATGCAATGGGTTGTTCTACTAAAGGCAAATTGACTGTTCATTTTGAAAGGAAGATCTTCATTGGAACTTTCCTTTAGCTTAATGAATGTGCTGAAGCTCTCCTGAGTTCCATCATCATATTGTGAATATCTATGCAAAGTGATTGTTCACCACATTCACTGAGCTTGCAAATTAGAAATTATCTTGCAAAGTGAACTGCCTATTTGCCTTTAAGTAAAGGGATCTTAAAAAAATAAAATAAAAAAAATAATAAGAAACATGTTATACTTACCTGCTCTGTGCAATGTTTTAGCCCAGAGCAGCCCCAATCCTCCTCTTCTCGCTGGTGCTCCTGGCCCCTCTCTCCTGCCAAGTGCCTCCTCAGCAAGCAGCTTGCTATGGGGGCACCCAAGCAGGCTTGCTCCCGAGCCTCTGCTCTGTGTGTCCATTCAACCAGAGCAGTAGCTCTAGCCCTGCCTCCTGCTCTCTCCACATTGGCTCACTTGGCTGTTAATGACAGTAGTGAGAGCCACTGCCAATGAGGACCCCTATGCATATCACTTGATCAAGATGGGGCTCAGGTATGTATTGGGGGTGCTGGGGGCTGCTGCTGCACACAGAATGTTTTTTACCTTCATGCATAGACTGCATAAAGGTAAAAAACCTTGAGCCCTTTCTTTAGTAAATCATCCTAAAATTGTCTGATTTCAGTGGACCATATGTATGTGCTGCAATGCTTAGAAACTGCTAAATGCGTTTTTTAAATAAAATGCATATGAAATGCATACATACAAAATAAAATTTATGGTAATTTATATGCATTTCATTTCTATACCGCTGCTCTAAAGCTGCTGTATGTGAATGAGACCTAACAGCTAATGGCATTCTATCTTCACAAATCTGCTTTTTACATGTTTTACTTGTACCAATGCACCTAAATGTAGCAATCAGCATAATGAAAATAAAAGATTCAGCTGTCTGATGAGTGAGCTTTTAAAATTTGAACTAAAGACCCACTTTAATCCAATAAATCAACTCAGCATAATAGTGGTACAGGTCCTTGTAATAATGTTGGGGCTATTTTTAGATATGAAAAAACTTGTTTGTACAGATCAATGCTTTTGGCATATCTGGCTGGTTTGCTGTGGGTGTAAAGCTCATCATAGATGGATCAAAATGTGTCTAGTTCAAAAGGGACCAGAAGAATTTTGATCCATGTGTGGTCATCACCGTTCAACATTGATTGAAAGATCAAGATCCGTCGAACGGGAATGTTGTAAAACTTTTGTTTATAGTGGCTGCAGCCAATCAGCTGCAGCTATTATTCAATGTGTTCTGACGGCAGAGGAATCCCGCTGTCAAAATACAATACGCCAGTGGGAAGGATACCCCTATCCACCTCACTTGTGTGGATAGAGGAATCCGTTTGTCTTTTTGTTTTTTCCGAGCAGCCCACTGACTACTTGAAAAAAAAAAAGTCATCTATGGCCACCTTTTATTTATTTTTGGCAAATCAGCACTGTGCAGATCAGTTCACTCAGCGAATTTTTGAAGAAGACCTCATACTAGTTTACCTTCTAATGCAGAGTACCAATGGAGCAGTCCTCTGCGTCTCACAAATTGCAGTTTTTTTCACAGCATCTTGCTAAATCCCTGTGTATCATTACTGCTAGACCTGGAAAAAAGGAGTGGGTTTCTAAAAATCTTGTCCTGAAAATAAATGCACATAAAAAAGTACTTCCTCTAGTCACCGTTGGCCTACAAATTCAAAAAACAATGCAGCATCTGTTGAAGGTACACATTTGGCAGTACAGGGCTGACCTCGGCAAACAAATGACATAAATAATACAAACCAGTCAAGTGAAGGAAATGATTATAGTATTTGGCATTTTGTAATTAACATGTATACTCAAGTAATGGTGCAGTAGAAGTGGAAAAATCACCTATGTCATTCTTTATAAAAGATTGCTATTTGGACCTACACTCTACTTATGCATTGTGCAATACTGTTGTTTCTGGCAAATATTTCATGTGTTTGTGTATCTAGCAACAAAAGTACATAGATGATGGATTGAATCGAGTTAGGGTCTGGCTCTGGAGGTTTCTAAGTCTAAACTTTCTTCTCAAACAGTGAGAACTTGAGCTTTGCTCCCATGATCACCAACACCTTGTCACCACCAGCATAGTCTCAATAAGTAATGACAAATTGCACCCGGGACTATAGCTGAGAGGGTTTTCCTCAACTTTGAAATTTCCTGTCATTTTATTGCTAGTGGAAGGTGTACATTGTTAAAGCAATTTGAACAAACCTCCAGCTGCTCAATATAATAGATATTGAGGGCCAGCACTTAGGATATTTGTCACCAATAGACAGATGTATGAGTTACAAATGCTGGTGTTTTTCTGCTGCATCCTATAAGCCATTACATTAAATAAAGTACACATGCTAATAAATTGCTGAAGGATCAGTGATGGTTATACTGTTTATGTGTTCTGCAGTTGTAATGCTGCACGGATATAAAAAAAAAGCTGAAGTATTATTTTAATTTTACTTCTTAGGACAGTTTTATTCTGTATAACATAATTAAGTTTTTTTTAATGAAGATAATGAAACTGTCTTTTTTAGGTCTGTTTCAGCTTCACATGGTGCGGGTGTGGCAATTTTATGAGACTCTGCTGCCAGTGTATTCATTTCAGCAACAATTTTCCAATAATATTACATGTACATTTAAAATATTTCAGGCAGGCTATTTTCCTGTAAAAGCCTTACTTGCTTAGACATCCAAAAGCCCAGAGGTGCTGCTGGCACCACCATCTTGGATGTGATGCCAGCAGCTACAGCAGACTTAAATGACAGTCTTTAGCAGTCCTTTCTGCTGTCTCACTTTTTACCCCAGGAGAACCCATGACATAATTTTCAGTCCCCATGGAACCCCTGTTAAAATGAATTAATTGGGGATTAATAGTAAGAAAGTACACACACACACACACTGCCACCCTTACAGACAGATAAAAAGATTTGCCAAATGGTGTTGGCCCTGAAATGAAGAAAGCACCCTCAGATGGTAGGTCAATAAGCCACAGAACAAGGAACCCCAAACAACCTCTGGAGCAACCCTAGAACTAAACCATGTTTAAGAATGACTGCTGAATAGTATTTCCCTCCACTCCTTTTTCCAACTGCTACATAAAATAGTAGGGTGAAGGTGGAGTGGAGGAGCAAGGACAGCACAGAGAATAATTAGACACTACCAGAAGATGAGAGGTCTATGAAGAACTCTCATCTATGAAGGAGGAAGGGGGCTGTGCTAGATAATTACTAGGGATGATCGAACGGTTCGGGTCGACCATCGGTTTGACCTGAATATTGGTTGTTAGAGGTTCGGCCGAATTCCGAACTTTTTGCTGAAAAAGTACGGAATTCGGCAACCAGAACCGACCAAAATGCAATGGTACAGGAAATAGGCTTTAAAAGCCCGTGATTGGACCAGAACCATCAGTAAAAGCCAATTGAGGGGGCAGGAGAATGCTAGGAATGTGATTGGAATGACTAGGGGGTCCATAGGCCAATCATTAGTGAATACGCCCCCCAGTATATAAGATAGCCCCCGTCAAATTCCTAGCATTGTAATACAGGGACATGGAAGAGAATGGAAGCAGTTCTGTGACTTCTGCTACAAAGTGTCATTTAGAAATTTTTAGTGTGAGGAAAGGGATATCTAGTGTACTTAGGGTGCTATTTTCCACTATAGTTAGTTTTAATAATCTAGTTTCTGTAGGGAAAGTGTTAAGTGTAAGGGGACCGTAGTGTAGTGTAGGGTTAACTGACTCTGACTGCTATGGCAGGGTGACAAAACCCTTCCATATCAGGGTGACCGCTATAGAGAAAAGATCGTTTCTCTTAGGTCACTTACAGAACAGCGATATGGCTTCTCGCCTGTCAGCCTGCTTTTTGCTGCAGGCGTTTATAGGGCTTTTTTGAGGACATGTTTGGAGTCAGGCATGACATCTGAACTTCTGTGTAGGGGTATATACATACACCCATATATATACATACACATACATATATATAGGTGTGAAAGTACCAGAACACTATGCTTGCGCTAATGAAATAATGAACACCAATATGTCTCCGCTCCTATCACACCTATATGTCTGTATGTGTATAAATACATATAAGTGTGTGTGTATATATAACCCTATACAGAAGTTCAGATGTTTTGCCTGCCACCAAAGACCCCAAAAAAATGCCCAAAAAAAACGCCAGCTGCAAAAACACACCTGGGCGTGTTTTGGCTGAACCGAACATTTGAAAAGTTCGATCATCCCTAATAATTACATATTTTAAATAAGTTAGATTTTCTAGCAAGTTCAGAGGCTAACCTCATGGCAAAAAAAAAAAAAAAAGGTTAAGGAAAAGGAAAAACTCTAAAAGTAAGCAGTCAAATTTCCTTTGTTTTTTTTTGCATTTTTAGGTTAGTGACAGGTTATCTTTAACATTCATTTGTTATCCGAATAAAGAACAATTATATATATTGCTCTCAGTTCTAAAATACTAGTCATGGACACTAATACTAGGTCCTTAACATACTGTGCTTGGAATCTTTGAATTAGCCTGAAGTTTGCTCGACTTATGGAGGTAAGGGGGCAAATTGCTTCAGATTCACATACCTACAGCAACCTTCCAAACCTTCCTGTCATAGGTGAATCTCAGACTGCGCTGCCAGATAATGCTTCAGTGCCTAAGTTTACCTGGTCTTTTTTCCTATTCCTATTGCCTATAGTTTTGCCTATCTGTAGGGCCCAGCATTTATTGCATACACTTTATACAAGCTGCTGTTTGCTCCCCCTTACAGAATTGTTGTGCAATTCCCTTAAGACATGTAGAAATACATTTGGTTGGCTCGCTGATTTTATTTTTGTCCCAATAAAAGTGGTCATATAGTAACCTCCTCCTTCCTCTAATATTCCAACAACTTTAAGTCATTTCTGTTCCCTGTGTGATAGATAGTTGACTCTAATGCTAATTATCCAAATCTGTCTTTGCCCAGATTTGGTAAAGCTGAACATCAGACAGATAAAAAGATAAAAAAAAACGAAATATAATGCTGTGTGTTTTTAATAAAAATTAATTGTAAAGCTACTACCGAAGGAGCCTCAGACCCCTGTTTTTTTTTTCCAGACAGTGCAGAGGCCACCAGTCACACAAGCAACAGTCTATTCTCTCCGGCTCTGTAAACAGTCTAGTGGATAGAGTACACTCTTCTCTTTAGCAAAATTTCAGAAAAACCATAGTCTATCTTTCGCAACTGGACACTATAAGGCAGTTGTTAAACAAAAGCAGTTTGTAATCTCACAGCGAGGACTATGAGGTAGTTTGCAGCACAGTTAATTATGATGACTGCAGCACAGTTAATGATTATGTCTGCAGGACAAGTACAGGTAGACTGGAAGCCTACAGGTACACGGCTGGGGACCATGAAGTAGGTTTATCACAGGTAAATGGCCAGAATTGAGACCCTGTTATAGGTGTTCCACAAAGAGCTACTGCTGTCTCTTATCCTTTAAAACAACACACAGTCAATAGATCTTGAGCTTAGGTCTATTCTCACAATTTCTCTCCAGGACAGCAGAGCTTCCAAGTTTTCTTCAGACCTCTCTGTGCTTCAGGAAAACTACTCAGTTTCTAGTTTCCACCAGACACTCTTCAGTGATTCCTCCAGACCAGATCCTTTGGTGAGACTGTTAATTTGGCTCCAAAGAAGAGTAGGAATAGGCCCCTCAGCTTGACCTGAGCTGGGACCTCGATGAACATCAGCAAATTCTAGCAAACTGCCTTAGAGGGGCAGAGCCCCTCTGGCTAGGAACTTTTCCATGCTGGACAGGAACAGGGCTGCTCCAGGCCTCCGGCTATTATGTCTCCCTCCAGCCACCTACTGGCCACAATTCCACTGGGATTGGTTGAAGCACCATAAATATTCCGGCTGCTTATTTGACTTTTCAGCCCTCTCTATGTTCTAGAAGCCTCTAGAATGCAGAAAGAAACAATCAAACCTGCAGCCTATGAAATCCTAGAACAGCCCAAAGAAATCAATCAAGAATTTACCTATCATTCTAGCAGCCTATCTAGGAGGTTGCTACATCATTTTTTTTGCATCAAACACCCATAACTTAATTTCTTGATATCAGACTGAGAGTGGGGGTGTCACTGTAAGCCAATCAGGGCTTTAACACTTTGCACAGCACTGTCAGGCTAACACTGAACATTGTTAGAGAAATAAAAGGAAAGGGATGACCTCATCTGTGGCTCCTTTCCGGGTTGTCTTTATCAGTTTTGCTACACTGCCATGCTATAAACTTTTACTGCTATGAAATAAATGTTATGTTTTTAAGCACCTGCAACACTTTTGGGATTGTTGAAGGTTGTTCATTACAAAACGACTCAGCTGATCCTCCTCCCTGGTCTTAAAGTCGACCGAGGTCTTGGAGCTACCAAAAAAAGCCTTATGTGAGCTGCAAAAACTGTCAGTGCAGATTGCGAAGCTTCCCCAGCCAATAGAAAATCTATTTCCAGCACTTTTGACAGTGCAACATTCATCAAGAAAGGCAGCCAGGCTAATATATAAGCACCTTTTCGTACTATACTTATTTTGTTAGGCATAGGGTGGTGGCAAGGTCTTTTAATTCTTGAATAGAAAGGCAAAGCTTTAGATTGTTTTGGTAGAATTTTTCATTTCGGTTTTACTGACTGCTCTGTATACCAGCACATTAATCTGCTTCTGAGATTTGCAATTTAGGAGCAACGTGTCACACTGCGCACACCATAAACTATTACAGAATGTAATATTTTTTATATTTTATACCTGTGTTATTTATGTGTGAGCAAAGAGTGCAAACTAAAATAATGACATATTTATGACATTCTGCTGATTTTTTTTTTTTTTTTTTTAATTTCCACATATGATAGATTTATTCCAGACATCATGATACCCATACTTGATATTTCATAACATTTTTTACACTTTTTTCTGACTTTTGCTGTATTTCTCCAGATATCAATTAAACTCAAAACAAACTCCACAACTGAACAATTAAAATGATTTAGCTTTACTAATTTTTCCATCTTTACCACTGAATAGTTGTTATGATTCACTGTTCCAAATTATATTTCATATTTTACTATGCGTATATGTATTTATACTGGGAGCATTTTGTTTCCATGTTTCCTAGTTGTAGTATGGGATTCAAGGCTATTTTAAAGATATTCATCAGTGAGATTTGAAAACAAATCCATGAGATGCAAACACGGAGCACCGCCTGGGTATTTAAAATTCGTTTTTTTTTTTTATCCAGCCAAAGTTGTAGTCCACCAGTCCATCTCTCTTTGACAGTAGTCTAGCAATCTAGAAAAAAAAACGTTTTAATGCTTGAGAGTTATTCCAAGACACACCCATTAAATTATCCATGCTGCCTCTCAAACCCTTAAATACAAAAAACATGATAAAGAAGATGTATTATCTTATAGCCACCAATGAATATGTCTAACTTATAGGCATTTAAAAATACTATCCTACAATTTCTTAAGAAACTTTTGGGCTAATCATTGAGAAACATGAATTGTATCTTCAGCAATGTACAAACTCTACATTGGATTGATTGGAGACTAAACCATGCATATATTTTGACAAGCCAAGATCATGTTGGTACTGGGACAGGTGGGTATAAGGGTGGATGATTTTTTTTCGTATAGCAATATTTAACCATGGTCGTCCTGCAAACATTCACTAGTGGTTGTTATATATTCGCAGTTGTATGTGGTAGTGACTGAGTATTTGGAGTATTATGCTACTATTGGCAATGAATTACATTCTGCACAACATTGTCTTCTATGTCTAACTGTGTAATACAGGGGTCATAACAATTTACTAAAATAAAAAGGTTTTACTCTATACAGTATACACTTTAATATTTGGCCAGGCCAACCAACTGTCCACTATATACGTATTTTAATAAATTGTCATATTTTCTACAAAACCATAGGGTTTTGTTTGTTTATTTTACATTTATCAAAGTGTCTGATTATTTTCCCACTAAGTGCCGGTTCACACTAATACGACTTGTCAGGCGACTTGGTCAGCCTGGCAAGTCGTGCATCGTCGCGGTCCATTGAGTAGTACAGGACCGGTTCTAATAGGAGCGACACAAGTCGCTCCGACTTAGAAAAAGGGTCCTGTACTACTTTGGGGCGACCTGGAGACGACTTGCATTGACATTCATTTTATGAAGTCCGTGCAAGTCGCGCCGAAGTTGCGCTGCACGCGACTTCACAGGTCGCCCCCTAAGTCGGAGCGACGTAGTGGGAATAGAATAGAATTACACTACAATTATGGTAGCAGCAATACTCTATACCCCTTTAAAATGTGATTTGGATGATAATGTCTGTAAAATCGAGCGCATAGGAATGTCGTTTTGCAAGATTAACAAATCGCATCAATTTATTTAGTAAACCAGATTTCAGCTTCGTAAAGTAGGATAAATGATAGTTAATTTGAATTGATTTTAGTGCTTCACAATTATTCACCTTTTTGTATAAGCTCATATACATTACTAACTGGAGTTTACCATAACACATCATTTTAACTGAACTATATTTTAAACTACAGTTTGTGTGTGTGAAATATATATCGTGGTTAAAAGTTTCTTTGCATGTATTTTAACTGAGGGTACATTTGTCAACACTTACTTCCATTTATTAGATTATGGAAGGGGATTAGGTTTGGCATTTGTTACAAGCTGAGAAAAAAACATGATTATTTGCTGGCTGAATGAAGAGCCTCTCAGTAACTTGGTTATGGATTGGAACAATGTATCGGTTTAGGCAACTAAATAGTGAAAAAACAGGCCTTTTTTTGTTTGTGAAACTTTAGTCCCAGCACTAAGTACAATTTATTTTTTCATTTCACATAGAGGAAAAATATTCTCTTAACACAATTAGCTCCAAGGTGAACTCTCGAAAAAGATTTTATGGCTTTATCTCTAACAACCTATTAAAAATTTTTCAAATAAACAGGGGATTATCAGCTAATTTTCTTACTCAAAGTGCACATGTTGTATCCAGGGATATTGGCTTTGCCGCAAGCTAATTTTGTATCTCTATAGGTTGTCTGTCTAAAAGAAAAACAGTCTGTTACTGCAGTGTTTGCTCTAAACCAAGGATGAACAGTTAATATCCTAAGATTGATAGCAGTTATTACACTAGACTGCTTCATAAAATTGCTCTTGGAAGCCGTACATTTGATTTTATTGTGAGATGCATGTCATAAGTTCACATAGATGTATGCATGTAAAATAATGACTGAGAATATGCAGGAAAACCTTCTGCTCTCTGTCTTACATATTATTTTTTAATAAAGATCAATTGGAAAAAAATGTTTATTTATAGTTTATACATTTATTTACATTAATTTTTTTTTTTTTTTTTTGTTCTATGGATAATTAACCTCTGAAAATTTATAAGTATACAGCATAAACATATACCCTGAAATTCATAAAGAGTGGCACAGGCTCACATCCACAGGACAAATGCCTTGTGTGCAGATTCATGTATTTGTAAGAAACATGTACCTACATTTGTCGCAAAGATGCTCCAGAATTGCTAGATGTGCGACACAGTTAATTCCAAGATGAAACAAGTCCTGTTTACCTCCAGTTTCCTTACATCAGATATGGCTATATTTCTTAATAAATTAATGCAGCCATAGCAACATATTGGGAAAGTGTTGCAAATAAGATCTCTAAGGTGGGCAATTTACTAAACTGGTGCAAACAGAATATGGTGCAGCTCTACATAGTAACCAATCAGCTTCTATCTTCAGCTTGTTCAATTAAGCTTAGACAATAAAACCTGGAAGCTGATTGGTTACTATCGACAGCTGCAGCAGATACGATGTGCACCAGTTTTAGTAAATCGCAGGGAGAAAAAAGTGCAATCCTCATAAGGTAAGCAGTAAATTAAAAGTCATTTATTAAAAGATTAAATGCAATCACAATTGTGGCATGTGCCAGGCATTTCACAATGGATATCAGAGGACCAGGAGTTGCCAAACTGTAACCAGAGAAGCCCCAGCCTTGGCCACCGGGTTGGAGATAGAAGTGCGCTTGTGATGAAAGGAGCCACTGTCACTGATCCATGGGAACGCCAAGGGTAGTACCCAAATTTGGAAGTAAAAGCCACCAATGTCACTCGGTAAGGTACATACACAGTAGCTACCACAGGTGTCTACCTCTGCCCCCTCTGATTACCAAGTGGCACCTTCATAGTTCTAGCAGCTGTTAGTTTCTATCAATCCAGGCTACCCACATTGCATTGTTCACATCATTATTGCCTGGGCTTTCTTGACCTATATGGTTCATATACAGTATGTTATTATTACATTTTTTTATATATCATTTTTTATATATTTTCCACTGCAATCAAGGGCTATGATTTGATGGTTCCTAATTGATCCATCATCAACTTGGGACAGGTTTAACAAGGTTTAGTGCACTTTGTTTGGCTTTAGGCTTTCAAGCCCTTGCATTCTGTCTTTTGCTTACCTTTAGTAAATCCCTATGAGGTTGATTTAGTAAAGGTAAACAGACTATTTACTTTCCAAGGAAAGTTGCATATTAAAAGGAAATTTTTCCCAGAGTTTAGTGAATGTGGTGAAATTTCACTTTGCATAGAATACTTAATCTTTAAGGGAAAAAAAAAAAAAAAAAAAAAAATATATATATATATATATATATATATATATATATATATATATATATATATATATATTTGCATATGACTAGATGATGGAAGTCAGCACCTCATTTACTAAGCTCTGTGGAAAATTCCCTCTCCAAAGTACAACTTTCCTTGCAAACTGAACCATCTATTTGCTTTTAGTAAATTAATTCTTATGAAACTGTCACACACATCGGAAATAGCTATAAAATTGTTGCAGTTTTTAAAATAATTTGGCACAGGAGTTCTATATACAACTACAATGCCAGGGTTATGTTGCAAAGCCTTTCATGAATCACTCCAGTAGTGCACAAAACTGGTTAGATCACCAGTAAATGAAACATGCAATGGGCAGACCTAAGTAGAAGTGGGGATGTGAGTGTAATGCCTCACTTTTTTGAGCAAAATGTTCCACCTGGTATTATTTAGCACTTCATATTCTGTGACTGTTTATGTCATTCTGGTTATAAGTCTGGCCTGTCTCATGGATCACTTTGTCTTCATTTTCTGCAACTTCTGCCTGTGCTTCATTCTTAAATGTATGCCCCGCTCTTTGCTTGTTTTCAATTTTTTCCTGATGATTTAGTACTTCAAGTTGGTTGCCCATCTGCACATCAGCTGTGGCCAGAGATCTGCAAATACCATGTGGTAAAACTCAATCCCCGGGGGTTCATGGTGAAGACTAAACATTTATTTAAAGTACACTCTGATCAACACTGAAAATTGAACTATGCTTTAAGGAAACACAGCTCACCTGCTGAGGACATCAGTGCTTCATCCAGACATTGCTGTAGTGCATCAGTCTACCCCACGCAACCATAATCGCATATTAACACAATTAGGCCAATTTACAGAAACCATTTCACTTTGTACACTCGCGCAAAGTGAATAAAGAATAGTTCCAGGCATGGCTACTGTATATTATATATATATAACATTCTGAATATATACACATATATTATTATCCAGCTTGGACTGATGTAAATTTGTCTAAACCATACCTGGTTGAAGCCTCTGGAAGCTGCATTTCACTGAAGTAAACACCACTACTTCAATGATTTCCACTTGCTTTCTGGTCCTACGGCAAGGGGTTGCTTTCCTGCTCACCACAGGAAGTCAGTCGCTCAGCATGGGCACCCTTCCGAGAATGCTTTACAATTTCTGAATTAAAGCGGAGTTCCGACCACAAAATCGACATAATCGATTTTGGGCCATCCGCTTGCTCTTGGTCACCTGAAAAAGAAATGGATAGTTACGATTTTTTTTTTGTTTACTTACCTTGTTATTGAAGAAAAATATACTCACCTTTCTTCCACTTCCTCCCTCTGCGGCTGCGTCCCACGCCGTCACTTCCTCTTTGCATTGATTCCTGGGAGCTGAACGTCATCGCTCCCAGGAATCAATGCGCCTGCACGCTCGTCACTTCCGGTGCGGCGCCTCATTCCCTGCTAAACAGCTTCTGGGCATGCCCAGAAGCTGTGGAGGGATGACGCGCCCGCACGGGAAGTGATGAGCGGGGCCGGTGCAGGCGCATTCTGGGAGAAGAGGACACGGAAGAGGACACAGAAGAGGATGCGCTGACTTAAGCTGCCCACATCCAAGATGGCAGCGCTGGAGAAGAAATTTTCAATGTAAGTATTTCTTCTAAAAGGTAAGTGCGACCCGGGACAGTACAGAGGCTATCCATTGTGGAATGTACTAGCCCTAACTGTCCCTGGGGTATTTTTAGCTAAATTTCACCCCCGTGGCCGGAACTCCACTTTAATGCAAAGTGTTCGCTGGTTGGACAATGAAGAAAGACAGGGTATAGTATAAATAAACAGAACAGGTGTGCTGCTGGGATATAAATGAACTGCAGCACTCACCAACACAAGTACTCAAGAGCTTGCAAAAAGAAATATAAAAGCAAAGGGTAGTGCGCTATTCAGTTGTGTGATGAAGCTAAAATAATAATATGATAAACCAAGAAGTGTAATAGAAAAAAACAATATGATAAACCTTCAAAATATATAAATAAATAACAAGCAAGTAAAAATGAAATGCTGAATAAATATAAAGCACAAATATATTTAAAAAAACTTCCCAATTGCAGTGAATTTCTAAACGTGCAAAACGATGCCAAAAAGTGCAATAAAACGAATTGAAAAATGAAAGTGCAGAGATAAAAAATATATATAATATTTAAAGTCCAAAAAGGAAAGTTCAATAAAAAAGTCTGTGAAAAGTTCATCCACTCATCGATTGGATAATCTGGTGCTCTTACCTCTCACCTCACCTAGCAATTAGAGTCAGTGCTTGAGACAAACTGTGATAAAATTCCTCTTGTTTGGGAGACTTCTCCTCTCAGCGTATTTTCCCCAGATATATAAATAAAAAATAAAGAGCATATAGTGTAATATTGTCAAGAAAAGTAAATTATCTTTAAGATAAGTGACATAGAAGGTTCATCAATCAGTGCAGTGCATATGAACCAACATGCTGTGACATGTGCAATTATGCAAGTGAAGTGATATCCGGTGAAAAAAAAAACAATAACACCTCTGTAAAAAAATAAATAAATAAATAAAAAAACACTGTGCAGTGTGCCACCAAACAAAAACAAATATGTGTGGCTAAAATGTGCACTCACCTTCAGTATAAAAAGACAAAGCCTTTAAATATCCTATGATATCTCCTTGGACTGTCTTCATATAGCAATCAGCTCAATGTATATAAGAAAGAAGAAAGGTCCAAATGAAAGTATCAATCAAAGACTTTATTTCCTTAAAAACACTTCTTACTTACATCTAGGTAAGGGTTAACCTTCTGATGCATTGTTCCCATGACAGGTCAGTAGGTAAATTGCAGTTCAAGTTTCCAATAACAGCCAGTACTCTCACCAGTACTCTCACCACGGCTACTATTCACAAGATGCAGCCGATGCTTCTGATCTCTCCCCTTGCCACAGAGACAGCTTGTGGGTGATGACAGACTGCGTGTAGAAATGCTTCATGTCACTAGCTCCTCCTACGCGTTACGTCACAGACAATCTAAATCTAAACATCCTTGTGACAGCAATAGGTATGTGACAGGTACTCTTTATGGAGAGATATGGGGGTCTATAAAACCCTAAATCCCTCCTCTGCACCTAAAAACATTCAGATCAGTGTTTTTGAATGCTTTTGATTTTTAAAAACTGGCGCTGATACTTTCCGAGTAAACTGGAAGTGGTGTCATGGAACAGCCCATCAAAGCCGATCCTGACTTTGCTTGGCTGTCCTGCCAGTCGGTGAATGCACCAGCTGGCTGCTTTGGTCTCCTGTGGGACAGGAGAGCCCAAGAGAGCCGCAGGATGGGGGTGTCCCCTCTTGTAATAGCAATCGAACAGCTAGTAAGCCCTTCTGACTGCTATTACAAGAGAGCCAACCGCCGGCTCTAAAAATTGATACCGGAGTGATGGGACCATCCCGGTACAACAACAGAGAGGAAGGGAAGGGGTTAAAGAGCTGTCTCTGCCCTTCCACCTGGAGGCCGTGCCACCCTCCTGAAAAATGCCACCCAAGGCAAACACCTCGTTTGTCTCACGGTAGATATGCCCCTGAATATAGCCATGCCTGGAATTATTCTTTAGGTTTAGTTAAAGCTCACATCCAAACCTAAATATACATATATTATTCTTTTACGTGTCCCCCCCCATCGATCCATAGCTCCACAGCCCAAACCCTGTGTAATATCCATATCAGATGGTGTTAGAGTTTACACAGTGGTAATGATATCACCTCCTCCCTCACGTGATATAGTATGGACCTAATGATTGGACACTTGGATCTGAGCACTGCATCATGGCCAACCTCTATCTGGAATTACTGGGTATTTTGTGGCAGCTGTGAGAGAACAGTGGTGATGAAGCACGGAGAATAGTAAGCATAAGTGGGGTTGAGGGTGGACTTTAAAGAGACTGTGTTACTTTGTTCCTATAGGCAAATTGACACAGTCAGGTAATATATGCAATTTATGCATTAGGTGTACTACTACTTTACCAAAATAATATAGCCCAGGACATTGTCTGTGGCCACAGATAAATGGGAGGTAACCATGGGGGTTACTGTGTACATCCATTCATGCTGTGGATCAAGCAATCATTGAAAAAAATGGATACCCACAAGTCTGCCAAATTTATCTTAAATTGCTTGGGCAATCGACCCTGATTAACAGCCAGAGCTAGGACTGTAAAATATTGAAATATTACTCAGCAACCTACTTAGGAATTGCAGGTATAGAACTCATTGTTTAATTTTATTTCCCCTGTCTGGGTTCTTAATAATACAAATATGCCTGCTCACTCAATGTGATTTCTCTTGGCATTGCAGCATTATGCAGCTGTATTTGTCTTAGCAAAATATGTCTTGTAATCAGCTTAAGTGACCTACTGAAAGAAAAGTGAATGCCCTTCAAGTCTCTGCTGAACCTACGATCACTCAGAGGTCTCAAATATCATGCAGTAGGTGACTGTCAGAGTATATTTAGACGTGATTGTTAGATGAACAGGTCAGAGTTGACCCGAGTTTGAAATGTGTTCTGTTGCTAGTAAAAACATGGCAATGTGACTGTAAAAAATTAGCATTTTAGAGCTGTGCAAAGTAATGTACTAATATCTTAAACGGACCAAATTTAAGCCACATAATGGTTTTCTCTACTTGCTATTTTTATTGACCAATGTAAAATAACTCTTACTCAAATAAGATCACATTGATTTTACCAAAGCTCCATGTTTCATAAACAATAAAAATACCTTTCTTTCAGCGCTGCTGCTGAATTCCTCCAGTCACTTACTGTCTGTGAGTACTCGCTTCAACGATGTTCTTCACCAGCTTCATTAGAGTAACTACTTTGGACAATGCCTGTCCAGTGTGTTTAGGCACAACTGTTTGTAGTCTTCTCCGGGTGTGCATGTGACAACACACGAGGACATTTAGGAAACAGTGTTTGAACAAGGAGCTTCATGGCAGGATCGCCCATGTAACAGCATATGTGTTATGTGCAGCAAAAGGTTAACTTTTGAGTTATTTATATGTATTGATTGTTGTTAATGTTAAAGTGAATGTAAACCCTTAATTAAAAAAAAAAAAAAAGAAATATGTTATACTTACCTTCTGTGCAATGGTTTTGCACAGAGCAGCCCCAATCCTCCTGTCCTCTCCAGCGCTCCTGGCTCTCCTCCCACCCAGTGCCCACCACAGCAAACCCCTTGCTATGGGGCGCTAATGTGGGCTTGCTCCTGAGCCAGCGCAGTGTAACAGCAGTGGAAGCGAATGGCTCCTGATGCTGTCTCTGAGCCTATGAGGAGGGAGAGAGCTGAGAGAGAAACTGCTCTCGTGCACAGCACTGGATGGAGATTTGGCTTAGATAAGTATAATGGGGGGCTGGGGGGGGTGGAGCTGCACTCAGAAGGTTTTTTACCTTAATGCAGAGAATGCATTAAGGTGAAAAAAAAACTTTCAGCCTTTAGAACCCCTTTAAGGCGTGCATATATTTTAGACATCCATCATTCAGTACATATGACTTGGACTTTCAGTTGTTCTGTTTATAGGGTATTAAAAAGCCCTGTAGATCAGAGATGAATTAAGGGAAAATTGAATCATTGGCAAGGTAGTGGTTTGGCCCACCCACAAACTTCTCTATATCAATAAGGATTGCAGTCAATCCTGAGAAATTGCTATATTTGCATTGTCTGCCCTTTCATGGTCTCTCTCTATCAGACAGCAACTGCTAGACCAAATGCATCCACCCTTGTGAAGTGACAGGCAGGTGCACAGGTTTGAGCAATTATGCTATCGCCATGGTTTAGTGCAGGTGAATAAAGATTGCATTTGGGCCCCCTGGACACTGGATCCTAGGCTCTTTTTTTGGTTTGCCTTGTGAATAGTCTGGTCTGCATCTTGTTACCCAAGGGAACCCCTTTAAAGAATAAATATATTCTGTAGGTCTGAAAAGTGTTTGACGTGTTCTAAAGGAAGATATAGAAAATATGTGAAAGCTTAAGACTTCTGATGACAGCAGGACCCTCAGGATAGGTAAGAGTAGGCATTTTCCTAGTTAAATTATGATATAGAAGGGGAATGAAAGCCCGTTCAAGCATAGTTAGAGCTACATCACCAATCTTGTCTCTAAATACCACTCAAATTGTCTTTGCTCCTCCCAAGACCTCCTGTTTTCAAGCTTTCTTGTCTCTCAGAACCCCCCGTCTCAAAGCACCCCCCCCCATGTTGAGGGTGTGTTAGCCTTGTATGGTTCAGGATAAAGAGAAGAGGGAAGCGCCTCTTGAGTGTGGTAAAAGCACAATTTATTACAAAGCGATATAGTATCTTACATAATAGTAAGCAGGTAAATACATGGCTCTCCGAGGGCGGTTGCTGGGGGTTGCATCCAAGTATCCCGGTGTCCAGGCGCAGGCTTGATGACCGGAAAATGGTGGAGACTTTCCTGGGTCCTTCCGGAGGTGCCGTGCAGCGGTGGAGACTTGTGCAGCGGCCAGGAGTCAGCGGAGGCGTCTGACGTCACAGGTTGGTGTGGGCAGTCTGGGCTTCACAACTAGTTTCAGAGCATGCGCGAGAGTCCTGTCCCGGACCTGCGCTCTCCTTTCTCAAGTGTCGACTTGGATGCAACCCCCAGCAGCCGCCCTCGGAGAGCCATGTATTTACCTGCTTACTATTATGTAAGATACTATATCGCTTTGTAATAAATTGTGCTTTTACCACACTCAAGAGGCGCTTCCCTCTTCTCTTTATCTACTGCTCAGAGTCGACTTCACTCTCCCGGACAGCAGCCCAGAGTGCATTGTGACCCATCCATCCATCAATCCTTGGATCTGCCCTGTATCTGCTTATCCTTCATCGGATTCCAGTTCTTTATCTCCCTCTCATCCTCAGAGACTTGCACAATGGACTTATAATCCCCACCTTGTGCTCATTATCAGTACAGCCTATAACAATACGCTGAATATTGTCCTGGCCATCCATTCCAGACTTACCACTCCCCACTTTATCATTGTTATTATTGTATATTCCCCTGCATTATCTATAAGCGCCATACCACTATTATATCTCTTTGTATGGTTCAGGAGGGAGAAGGGGCGCTTGCTCCCCTTTCCTGACCTGCCGGGCTGCATGCTCGGATAAGGGTCTGGTATATATTTTGGTGGGGGACCCCTCACCGTTTCTTTTTTGGTATGGGGTTTCCCTTTAAAATCCATACCAGGCCGAAGGGTCCTTTAGAGGGGGGGGGGGGGGTCACGCATTTTTATTTTCTTCATGTTTGTGTGGGGCTTTCTTTTCAAGATCCACACCAGACTCAAAGGGCCTTGTATGGAACTTGGGGGGGGGGGCCTACGCCATTTTTTTCCCATTTTGGTGTGGAGTTCTCCATCAAGATCCTCAGAACACAAGTCGCACCACAAGTTGGGTCATCATGATCTGACTTGGATGCCACTTCAATTCAAATCAATGGGCTCTCATAGGAAACCATGGACTTTGACATGTACAAAAAAAAAAAAAAACGCCTGACGCGGCTTAGCTCTGTATGCAGCGTTAAGCCGCTTTTAACAACCTTTAGCAGCATCAGATGTTTTTACAGCTGTAACGCCAGTCCTCAGAACACGCTGGCCCTGGTTTTTTTTTTGCAGCTTATGCCACTTACAGCTTAAAAACGTCTGAGTGTGCATGAGACCATAGAATAACATGAAGGGGCGTTTTTAAGCTGCCAAAAAAAAAGTCTGATGCTCCTCAAAGCAGCTGTAAAAACACCCTAAAAACAGGCCTAAAACATGAATGTGCATGCTTATGAAAAGTTCAGGAGATGAAAAGATCTTATAGGTGTCAAAAATATTACATTTTCCTAAAGTACAGTCACTTTTTATGACCAACAGTGCTTAGTAAATGTTATTCATAGAAATAAATCAATCATACTGCCTGATTAGAATTGGAGTGGGAAGAGTTGAAACTAGGGTCATCTAGTGATCACCACAAACATATGTGGTAGTTTTTTTATTTTTTTATTTTAGCAAAACAACAAAACCCCTACAGTTTGCTTTTCGCAAATCTAGCTAAATCCAATCCATTTGTTCTGTTATTACACCAAATAACCAGATCCGCATACGTGCACTTTACTTCCTCCTCACCTGACCATGTGGACTGGAGGTTGGAATGGAATTAATTATTCATTGCTGTGATGACATGTACAAGAACAAACATGTTGATGTAATTTAATACTCATATGTGCCCCCTATACTGTTCTCGCCTTAGGGAATATTGCTGTTATTGTATTTCAATGGAATGCATAAAAAAGCTGTAACAGCAGACATAGACTGATGTATATACTGTACTGACACTTACATCAATGGCAAGGATATTTATTCCATTATTTGGCAAGAGACGGCACTTTTTTCTTACCTGTCTTTTTTTAATAGGTTGCTCCCCTTTAATATTTGGACCAAAGACAAATGGCTTTTACAGCAGCTGCATAAAACATATTTGGAACCTTGGCTAACAGTTTGTTCTTCTTAATGCAGAACTAAAGCCTCCTATTTTTTACAGCCAAAGAAGTTACCATCTTGGCCTCTGTTTGATGTGAAGTTGTCCTGGTGCTGCACATGTGATCAGTTATGGCATCAACCATTTGATGGCTTGACAGTTTGGTTGAGAGTACAAGCAACTGTGACAGTTACAATGCATGGCATCCTTTAAATGTAACTTTTTGGGAAAATGTAATTATTTAAGGGAGTCGTAAAGTCAGAAGGTTTTTTTTTTTATCCTAATGCATTCTTTACATTAAGATTAACCACTTTACCACCGGAGCATTTTGCTCTCTTACGTCTGGGCCACTTTTTGCGATTCGGCGCTGTGCGTCTTTAACTGACAATTGCGCGGTCGTGCGACGCCATACCCAAACTAAATTTACGTCCTTTTTTTCCCACAAACAGAGCTTTCTTTTGGTGGTATTTGATCACCTGTGCCATTTTTACTTTTTGCGCTATAAACAAAAAAAGAGCGTTTATTTTGAAAAAATAACAATATTTTTCACATTTTTGTATATGAAATTCCCCCCAAAAAATGTAAAAATCAAAATTTTTTTAAATTTTTGGCCAATTTGTTTTCTGCTACCTATGTTTGGTAAAAAAATTTACAATAAGCGTATTTTGATTGGTTTGCGCAAAAGTTATTGCGTTTACTAACAAAGGGAAAGATTTCTGTCATTTTTGGTGGGTTTTTTTTAACGCATAATGGCGGTGATCTGCGATTTTTTTTTGCGGGACTGCGACATTGCGGCGGACAGATCGGACCCTTGACTGACATTTTTGACACTTTTGGGGGTACCAGTGACATTACTGCAGTAATCAGTGCTATATATATGCACTGTTACTGTAAAAATGACACTGGCAGGGAAGGGGTTAATTTTATTGGAGAGGGAGGGGTTAATGTATGCCTGGTGCTTACTAACCTGTGTGGGGGGAGGTGACTGAGTGACACAAGGACAGATCCAGGGTTCAGCTATGCTGAACCCTGCAATCTGACCCTGCCCGTCACTTGGGAGATCTGCCCGCTTGTGTTTACACAAGCAGGCGGATCTCCACACTAGATCCCCAACGATCGGGGAAGAGAGGCGGCGATCGCCGCTGCTCCACCCCTGACCCGACTCCCGCTGTGACTGAATACAGCGGGAGCGAGCCTCCGGCGGTGCGTGCGTGCCGCCGAGAGAGTGGAGTGTCTGACGACGTAGGTCTACGTCGTCAGACGATAACGAGCCACTTTGCCGCAGTAGTACTACGGTACTCAGACGGCAAGTGGTTAAAAACCTTCTGGGTGTAGCAGCCTCCCCAGCACCCTCTAATACTTACCTGAGGTCTATCTCTGTCCAGCGATGTCCATGAGTCCCTAGGCCAATGGGGACTCTCCCTCCTGATTGGCTGGGACACAGCTGCTGCGCCATTGGCTCCTGCGGCTGTCAATCAAAGTCAGTTAGCCAATCAGGAGAGAGGGGGCAGGGCCGAATGGCAAATCTGTGTCTGAATGGACACACGGAGGCTACAGCTGGGCTCGGGTGGCCCCATAGCAAGCTGCTTGCTCTGGGGGCACTTGATAGGAGGGAGGGGCCAGGAGCAGGAATGAGGGACCTG
Source organism: Pelophylax lessonae (assembly GCF_965119305.1). NCBI lineage: Eukaryota > Metazoa > Chordata > Amphibia > Anura > Ranidae > Pelophylax > Pelophylax lessonae. Next base: position 476,304,656 of record NC_138769.1, on the reverse strand, counting down.
AGAAGAGGAGGATCCGGGCTGCTCTGTACAAAATACACAGAGCAGGTAAGTATAACATGTTTGGTATTAAAAAAAAAATTGTAGGAATACCGTGTAAACCTTAGTTGCAAAAATATCTTAAAATTCACAAAGGTGAACAGTGTGGTAATGACTAAACATTTTTATAGAGCTAGTCAACTTTTTTGTCTAACATTAATACCTTGGGTTAATTTGTTTTCTGATTTATTTTTTTGCATGGGATACACTGCGATGATGTTGTATTAAAGAATCAAAATTTCTTTTGGTGGATGAATCTTATACTGTGTAATTTACTTTAGCTTTGACACACCCGTGGACTCTGCAGACTAAAATTATCAACATTTTGGTATGTTTAGCACTGCCAGGTTTCAGCGCTGAAATCTGGGCACCTAGAACATGTGGAAATCCTGTAGCTCACCTACAGTAAGTATCCCTATGTTATAAAGTGTTCCTAAAACTAAAACACCCTCTAACCCCAACCTTTATTATGCTGAACCCTTTACACTTAGCTTAAATTTTTTAAATAATGCTGTAACTTTTAAATCCTCAACACCTATCCCTTATAAGGTGACATCATTCTGCTTCATGGTTTTTTTCCAACATTTTCACCTTGTTATATAAGCCATTTCAACACACATTGGGGTTGATTTACTAAAGGCAACAGACTGTGCACTTTGCAAAAGCAGTTGCCCCAGAGCTTTGTAAATGAGGTAAAAATTTACTTTGCAAAGTATAACCAATCACATGCAAGGAAAATAAAAAAACAAAAAACATAATTTTTGCTTACACATGATTGGATGATAGAAGTCAGCAGAGAATCTGCCCATTTGCAGAGTGCAACTGAACTTTGAAAAATGCACAGTTTATTTGGCTTTAGTAAATCAACCCCATTGTGCAGGCATGGTTCACTATTATTACCATCAGGAAACTTATCTTGAGAATTTCCATGTAGATGTCACCGGAGTGCTTGCATATAGACAGGAAGTGGCCATAAAGAGGCTGCAGATTAGCAACACTGAGACCTAAAAAGGGATAAAGGAGAGGTGAATTTTATTTAAAAAAGGTAATTCTTTGTTCTGCTCAGTGTTTTTGCAAATTAAAGTGTTACTAAACCCAGGAGCCTGAATTCACTATATCTGGTCTCCCACAGTACTCAGAACATGGAAATGCAATTATTTTAGTAAATATGCACTTCTAAATACCTTTTCTCATTGACAGTATATAGCAGTCTTGTGACTTCTATCAGTGTCTGGTTAAAGCTTGTAGGAGGAGTTTTCATATTGCACTGGTTGTCCTATCAGGATGCAGGACCCCTGGCCCTCTGTCTGGACAGTGCTGATTGGCCCAGTGCTGATCACATGCACCCTCCCAAGAAAAAAAAAACAAAAACTCAATAGCAATACCCACCAAACTGAGCATGTGCAAAATTACTCCACTAACTCTGTCTTATCTGAAGATGTTTTGGGGGCAATGGAAGAAGGGGAGGATCAGAGAAGACAGGATCAAACAGCCTTTTTACACAATGCAGAGGATTAACCCCTTAGGTACCACAGTGAGTATAATAAGCATATTTTACTGCATATACAGACTGATTTTACTGTTGTAGGTTTGGTAACACTTTAATCACTTCAACCCTGGAAGGTTTTACACCCTGAATGACCAGGCCATTTTTTGCGATACGGCACTGCGTTGCTTTAACTAACAATTGTGCGGTCGTGCAACACTGTACCCAAATAAAATTAATGTATTTTTTTCCCCACAAATAGAGCCTTCTTTTGCTGGTATTTGATCACCTCTGCGGTTTTTATTTTTTCCGCTATAAACAAAAAAGGACCAAAATTATGAAAAAAACAAAAACAAATATTTTTTAATTTCTGCTATAAAACATACCCAATTAAACTTTTTTACAAATTTAAAAAAACAAATTTTTTAATCAATTTAGGCCAATATGTATTCTGCTATTTTGGTAAAAGAAAATCCTTTTAAGTGTATATTGATTGGTTGCCCAATAATTATAGCATCTACAAACTATGGGATAGATTTATGGACCTTTAATTTATTTTTTATTGCTTCTACTAGTAATGCCGGTGATCGGTAATTATGGGGACTACGACATTGCAGCGGACAAATCTGACGCTAAGTGACACTTTTTGGGGCAAACAAAAATGCACTGTTACTGTATAAATGACAGTGGCAGAGAGGGGGTTAACACCAGGGGCGATCAAGGGGTTAAGTGTGCTCCTGGGGAGTGCTTTCTAACTGTAGGGGGAGTGGATGCACTAGAAGAAAAGAGAGATCTGTGTTTCAGCTTAGCTGAAACACAAGATCACTCTCTTCCTCTGTGACAGAACAGCGGTCTGCCTTGTTTACAAAGGTAGACCGCCATTCTGTCATTCCACCGAACGATCGGCTGCCGGACCTGCTGATTGGCTCCTGCTGTTTCCAACCACAGTGGGAGCAGCATACGTGCACAAAATCACATACATGTACGTATATATATGCAGCAGGTGGTCCGGAAGTGGTTAAATGTGATTTAGTTAGAGTTTACGATGACTAGTTGGCTTTTCCCCCAAAAAAATGAACTCTAACTTTAGCACTAAAGCCTCGTACACACGCACAGATTGTTGGCCGACCGATCGGCCGTCTTTTGTCCAGTGTTGTTTGTTGGTTGAAATGTGCTCTAGACTTGCACTGGACATTTGTTGGCCAACAAAAACCAACTTCAGAAGTGATGTCATGTGCTGGTTTACTTTCAGTGTGTTTTTTCTTCTCTGAGCATGCCCAGTCTTGCTCATCTGATTTTTGTCTGCCGAAATCTGTACTGACTGAGGAACAATCGGCCGTTCTGTTGTTGGCCAACAAAAATTTTATAGCCTGCACACCAGATTTTTTTCGGCCGAAAAGTCGCAGTTGGTTGTCGGAAGCATCATACTAACAAGCCGAAAATCGGCCGATCGGACGTTGGCCGACAATTTACGGCCAACAATCTGTGCGTGTGTGTGGGGCTTAAGCATAAATTAAATTTTCTCCCTAACTGTATATCTAGCTGAACAAAACCCCTAAAGTAAATCTTTTTGTTGTACACCCATGCTGTGCTATAACCATCTATGCCAAATCTCACAAGGAAACTGATACCAAACAGTGAGCATTAATAATTCTTGACTCTTTAAGCTTTTTGCTGGGTAGACCATTCTTTTCATAAATAAAAAAATAAAAAAAGTTAGGATTTCCTTAAATTGTGCATGTATACACGATGCTCTGTAACTGACCCTAATGCAACTTGTATGTTTTGTCTCATTTTAGATATCTGGCCTTGAAAAAATGCGGACGTTGTTCATAGTCTGAGGCCCACAGAGTAGAAAACAGTGTTCTTGTTTTTTCCAGTAGCGAGTTGCCCACACAAGTTGCATTCTTCCTGGCTGTGAAGTCACTCTGCTTCATAATTGAATTCATGTTATAATTGACTGCCTAAATTAGATGAAAAAGGTCAAGGTGTATGTGTATTTGGGAACACTTTAATGGCTCCCGAGTGCTTCTGTATACATTCATCTTATTGATCGGCTCGGGACTGCTGCTCTGTTTCCTTGTAGATGGAGCTCACTGGTTGTGACAAGATGTTTAGCATTGTGGCCTAATCGTGATTGTGGGCTGCTCTGTCCTGCTTCAGTCTATGGCCGGTTTGTCAGCTGAAATGTAGAAGCACTAAGTCATCTGTCTCCAGTTACTGCTTCCTGTCTGACTACATCACAAGGTTAAGGTCATGACTTCCTCCTTGGTTCTGGTCAGTTCTAAAGCTTTATGTGAGACTGATTAGTCAAGATGACTCAAAAAATGATTGTATGTCACAAAACGTATCTATTGCATTTAAAAAACCTGGAAATACATATCAATATTATATCACAAAAGTTCAACAAAACTGTTTAGGTTGTATTTGCATCAGTATTCATAAAAGATATAGAGGTTTCCTGATCTCATTCTGAGGTGGAAATAATGGCTGTTCAGGTAGAAGTTCTAGTCCAAGGTCTTAATACTTTCTGAGCTACGGACCTGGAACACAATAACAGCTTGAAGAAATCCTAAGTTGCCTGCTAGGTAAGTGATGCAAAATATTAACCACTTCAATACAGGGCAATTTCACCCTCTTCCTGCCCAGGCCAATTTTCACCTTTTAGCGCTGTTGCATTTTGAATGACAATTGCGCGGTCATGCAACACTGTACCTACACCAAATTTATGTCATTTTCCCCCCACAAATAGAGCTTTCTTTTGGTGGTATTTGATCACCGCAAGGTTTTTTCTTTTTTGCTAAACAAATAAAAAAAAGACTGAAAAGTTTGAAAAAAAAATAGTTTTTTTGTTTATGTTATACAATTTTGTAAATAAATACATTTTTTCCTGCACTGATGAGACTGCACTGATGAGGAGGCACTGATGGGGTGGCACTGATGTGGTGGCACTGATGGGTGGCACTGATATGCGGTACTGATAGGCACTGATATGTGGCACTGATAGGTAGCACTGATATGCAGCATTGGTGGGCACTGATAGGTGGCACTGCTGGGCACTGATAGGTGGCATTTATGGCCACTGATAAGTGGCACTGATGGGCACTAATGGGCACTGATAGGTGGCACTGGTGGGCAATAATGGGCACTGGTGGGCGGCACTGATAGATGGCAATGATGGGCACTGGTGGGCAGCACTGATGGGGAGGGCACTGGTGGGCAGCACTGATGGGGAGGGCAATGGGGGGCTCCCTGAACCCTGATTGCCATCCCTGGTGGCCATAGTGGGCATCCTTGGGGTCATGGGTGGGCATCCCTGGGGTCATAGGTGGGCATCCCTGGTGGTCCTAGTGGCACCACCCCGAGGGTCTGCACTGGTAATCAATGATCTGATTACCAGTGCCGACCCCCCCTGTCAGGAGAGCTGCAGATCAGCGCTCCTTTTCCTCGTGCCTGTCAGGCACGTACTGAGGAAAGCCGATCAACGGCTCTTCCTGTTTACTATGTGACCAGCCGTGATTGGACATGGCTGGTCACATGGTAAAGAGCCTACTTCAGTAGGCTCTTTACCGAGATCGGAGATGCGGGGAGTCAGACTGACACGCCGCATCACCGATTGCGCAGAGCGCATTATCCTGCCGCCGTCATATGACGTCCGGTCAGGATAATGCAACCACTTTCCCGACGTCAAACGCCTATAGGGAGGGCGGGAAGTGGTTAAAGCCTGAGGGTTAACGTGACAGCCGGTCACCCAGAATATTTACAAGAAGAGATTGGCAGAAGGGAACGTTCATGTTTCAGTCATATTAGATTTAATTAAAGACATCAAATTCCAAAAATGCAGAGGTTTTTATTTTAACCAATCACATAAGTGATCAGATAACATGCGTCTTAGCTATTCTGGTCTGTGCTTGTTCAAAATTATGTGAGAAAGATGTGTGAACACACACACACATACTCTCTCTATGATTGTCATCATCTTTATTAGCAAGTGTGTTCGCTCCAGAATGGGTAATATTGGGCAGATTACAGACACTGGTGAAGAAAAAAAAGGCAGTATATGTAGAGTAGGGTGCAGAATACATGATAGCAGGCAGTATGCACAGGAGAGGCATGTAAAGGTATGACAAGTGGCAGTATGTACAGAAGAAAAGCACAGGGGGTATGACAGTGAGCAGTATGTACAGAAGAAGAGTACAGAGAATATGACAGCAGGCAGTAGGGGCAGAGAAGGAATACAGAGAATATGACAGTGAGCAGTATGTGCAGAAGAGGAATGCAGAGAACATGGCAGCAGGCAGTAGGGGCAGAAGAGAAATTCAGGGAGTATGACAGGTGGCAATATGGGTAGAAGAGGAGTGCAGAGAGTATGACAGGTGGCAGCATGTGCAGAAGAGGAGTGCAGAGAGTATGACAGGGGGCAGTATGTGCAAAGGGGAGTGCAGAGAGTATGAAAGGTGGCAGTATGGGCAGAAGAGAAATGCAGAGAGTAAGGCAGGTGGCAGTATGTGCAGAAGAGGAGTGCAGAGAGTATGAAAGGTGGCATTATGTGCAGAAGAGGAGTGCAGAGAGTATGACAGGTGGCAGTATGTGCAGAAGAGGAGTGCAGAGAGTATGAAAGGTGGTCGTAATGGGCAGAAGAGGAGTGCAGAGAGTATGACAGGTGGCAGCATGTGCAGAAGAGGAGTGCAGAGAGTATGAAAGGTGGCAATATGTGCAGAAGAGGAGTGCAAAGAGTATGGCAAATGGCAGTATGTGCAGAAGAGGAGTGCAGAGAGTATGACAGGTGGCCTTATGGGCAGAAGAGGAGTGCAGAGAGTATGACAGGTGGCCTTATGGGCAGAAGAGGAGTGCAGAGAGTATGGCAGGTGGCAGTATGCGCAGAAGAGGAGTGCAGAGAGTATGAGAGGTGGCCGTAATGGGCAGAAGAGGAGTGCAGATAGTATGAAAGGTGGCAGTATGTGCAGAAGAGGAGTGCAGAGAGTATGACAGCAGGCAGTATGTGCAGAGAGTATGACAGGTGGCAGTATTGGAAGAGGAGGAGTGCAGAGAGTATGAAAAGTGGCAGTATGTGCAGAAGAGGAGTGCAGAGAGTATGACAGGTGGCAGTATGAGCAGAAGAGAAATGCAGAGAGTATGAAAGGTGGCAGTATGGGCAGAAGAGGAGCGCAGAGAGTATTACAGGTGGCAGTATGGGCAGAAGAGGAATGCAGAGAGTATGGCAGGTGGCAGTATGTGCAGAAGAGTATGAAAGGTGGCAGTATGTGCGGAAGAGAAGTGCAGAGAGTATGGCAGGTGGCAGTATGGGTAGAAGAGGAGTGCAGAGGGTATGACATGTGGCAGTATGGAGTGCAGAGAGTATGACAGGTGGCAGTATATGCAGAAGAGGAGTGCAGAGAGTATGACAGGTGGCAGTATGGGAAGAAGAGGAAGGCAGAGAGTATGGAAGGTGGCTGTATGGGCAGAAGAGGAGTGCAGAGGGTATGACAGGTGATAGTAGGGGCAGAAGAGGAGTGCAGAGAGTATGACAGGTTGCACTATGGGCAGAAGAGGAGAGCAGAGATTATGACAGGTGGCAGTATGGGCAGAAGAGGAGTGCAGAGAGTGTGACAGGTGGCAGTATGAACAGAAGAGGAGTGCAGAGAGTGTGACAGGTGGCAGTATGGGCAGAAGAGGAATGCAAAGAGAATGACAGGTGGCAGTATAGACAAAAGAGGAGTGCAGAGAGTATGACAGCAGACAGTATGTGCAGAAGAGGAGTGTGGACAGTATGTGCAGAAGAGGAGTGTGGGGGGTATGACAGGTGGCAGTATGTGCAGAAGAGGAGTGCTGAGAGTGTGACAGGTGGCAGTATGGGCAGAAGAGGAGTGCAAAGAACATGACAAGTTGCAGTATGGGTAGAAAAGGAGTGCAGAGGGTATGACAGCAGAAAGTATGTGCAGAAGAAAAGTGTGGAGAGTATATGCAGAAGAGGAGTGCAGAGGGTATGACAGCAGACAGTATGTGCAGAAGATAAGTGTGGAGAGTATATGCAGAAGAGGAGTGCAGAGGGTATGACAGCAGACAGTATGTGCAGAAGATAAGTGTGGTGAGTATGACAGGTGGCAGTATGGAAAGAAGAGGAGTGCAGAGAGTATGACAAGTGGCAGTATGGGCAGAAGAGGAATGCAAAGAGAATGACAGATGGCAGTATAGACAAAAGAGGAGTGCAGAGAGTATGACAGCATGTAGTATGTGGAGAAGAGCAGAAAGTACGGCGGGTGGCGGTAAGGGCAGAAGAGGAGTGTAGAGAGTATGACAGGTGGTAGTATGTGCATAAGAGGAGTACAGAGAGCATGACAGGTGGCAGTATGTGCAGAAGAGGAGTGCAGAGAGTATGGCAGGTGCAGCATGGGCAGAAGAGGAGTGAGGGGGGTATGACAGGTGACAAAATGTGTGGAAGAAAGGTGCAGAATGTATGACAGCGGGCAGTATGTGCAGAAGAGGAGTGCGGAGGGGGGGGGGGGTAGGTATGATAGGTGGTGGTATGTGCAGAAGAGGAGTGCAAAGGGTATGACAGGAGGCAGTATGGGCAGAAGAGGAGTGCAGAGAGTATGACAGGTGGCAGTATGTGCAGAAGAGGAGTACAGAGAACATGACAGGTGGCATTATGTGCAGAAGAGGAGTGCAGAGAACATGACAAGTGGCATTATGGGCAGAAGGGGAGTGCAGAGAGTACGGCAGGTGCAGCATGGGCAGAAGAGGAGTGAGGGGGGTATGACAGGTGACAGAATGTGCGGAAGAGGAGTGCAGAATGTATGACAGCGTGTAGTATGTGCAGAAGAGGAGTGCGGAGGGGGTATGATAGGTGGTGGTATGTGCAGAAGAGGAGTGCAGGGGCTATGACAGCAGGTAGTATGTGTAGAAGAGAAGTACGGCGAGTATGACAGGTGGCAGTATGGGCAGAAGAGGAGTGTGGGAGGTTTGACAGGTGGCGGTATGTACAGAAGACAAGTGCAGAGGGTATGACAGTGGGCCGTATGTGCAGAAGAGGAGTGCGGAAAGTATGTGCAGAAGAGGAGAGCAGGTGGTATGACAGCATAAGTAGGTGCAGAAAAAAGTGCAGAGAGTATGACAAGTGGCAGTATGGGCAAAAGAGGAGTGCAGGGGGTATGACAGGTGGCGGTATGTGCAGAAGAGGAGTGCAGAGAGTATGACAGCAGCCAGTGTGTACATAAAAGAAGTGTGGGGGGTGTGACAGCGGACAGTATGTGCAGATGGGCAGTGTGGAGAGTATGACTGTGATGGTACTCACGGTCACTGGGAATGAAAGACAGACACTATATGTGGGTTCCTTGGAGTAATGTTACTTTGGAATCCAGTCCATGTCTCCCCAAGACAGTAAGACTCATAGCAGATGCTAAAATCATCAGCTCAACCACCTGTCTTCCAGACATTGTTGAATATGCTGATTTACTCACCTGTTATCTACTATGGGTTCTGTGTTTACACTTTTGATAATGTGTATTGTAATTCATGAGCTCGAGGATGGCAGTCTGCTAGTTAACCACTTGCCTACCGGGCACTTTTACCCCCTTCCTGCCCAGGCCAATTTTCAGCTTTCAGCGCTCTCACGCTTTGAATGACAATTGCGCGGTCATGCTACACTGTACCCATATGAAATTTGTATCATTTTTTTCACACAAATAGAGCTTTATTTTGGTGGTATTTAATAACCTTTGGGTTTTTTATTTCTTACAAAAAAAAGAAAAAAGACAGAAAATTCTGAAAAAAAAGTTTTTCTTATTTTCTGTGAGTAAATTTTGAAAATAAATACATTTTTCTCCTTCACTGATGTGCGCTGATGAGGCGGCACTGATGGGCACTGATAGGCTGCACTGATGGGCACTGATGAGGTGGCACTTATGGGCACTGATGAGGTGGCACTTATGGGCACTGATGAGGAGGTACTAATATGCCGCACTGATGAGCACTGATAGGTGGCACTGATAGGCGGCACTGATGAGCACTGATAGGCGGCACTGATGAGCACTGATAGGCTGCACTGATGAGCACTGAGAGGTGGCACTGCTGGGCACTGAGAGGCGGCACTGACGGGCACTGAGAGGCGCCACTGATTGATGGGCACTGAGAGGCGGCACTGATGGACACTGACTGGTGGCACTGATGGGCGGCACTGATGAGCACTGATGGGCAGCACCATCAGTGCCCACACTCAGTGCCCATAGTGCTGCTAGTCAGTGCCCATCAGTGCCTAGATGAGCAGGCACTGATGCGCACTGACTGGCAGCACTATTGGCACTGAATGTGGGCACTGATGGGGGGCACTGATGGCGGGCACTGATGGCATTTTTTTCCCCTCTTGTGTAATCAGGGCACTGGTGATCGGTGCCCTGATTACATTCCTCTGTGTCCCCTTCAGCCGATCGGCTCTCCTCTTCCTCACACTGCAGTCTCTGTGTGAGGAAGGAGAGCTGGCGATGAGAGATGATCTCATATGTTTACATATGAGATCATCTCTCATTGCACGGTCCGATCACGTGGTGAATGACCGCTGTGATTGGCCATTCACCACGATCTGTGATTGGCTGTGTCCAAGGGACACGGCCAACACAGATTTTCCCCGATGAACGCTCGTGGGAGCACGCGGGGAGCCTGTCACTGGGAGGCCGTTTAAAGACAGAAATTATAGCCCGCGCTGTAGCCGTCTTTCGGCTATAGCGCGGGCCGGAAGTAGTTAATTGGCTCAGGTTGATTGAATCATTGTCATCTATTAGTTACTGGTGGAAAAGTAGAATACTGTTTGTGTTGGTGGTTCTTTAGATAATTAATTCAGGTTAATTATATTTCTGTATACAATTTCATCTGCATATGATAATGTAATCAGGCACCTGACCTGGTGGGGTAATCTGATCAGGAGGGAGCTGTCCATCCTGTATATATTCGGTGTGAGTTTGTTTAAATATAGATTCCAATTCTCTACAAGCTAAGTTCCGTCTAGTTTTGTATGGGGAGCGGCTAGAATATCTGATACCTATTTTCAAGACTGGAGGAAGCCGCATACTGACGGAAAGCCCACAAGCACAGTGTGGGTAGCGGTTCTGTTACAATGACATGTGCAGGAGATTAGTGCAGAGGGTATGACAGTGGTTAGTATGTGCAAGAGATTAGTGTAGAGGGTATGACAGTGGTTAGTATGTGCAAGAGATTAGTGCAGAGGGTATGACAGTGGTTAGTATGTGCAAGAGATTAGTGTAGAGGGTATGACAGTGGTTAGTATGTGCAAGAGATTAGTGCAGAGGGTATGACAGTGGTTAGTATGTGCAAGAGATTAGTGTAGAGGGTATGACAGTGGTTAGTATGTGCAAGAGATTAGTGTAGAGGGTATGACAGTGGTTAGTATGTGCAAGAGATTAGTGCAGAGGGTATGACAGTGGTTAGTATGTGCAAGAGATTAGTGTAGAGGGTATGACAGTGGTTAGTATGTGCAAGAGATTAGTGCAGAGGGTATGACAGTGGGAGGTATGTGCAGGAAAAAAGTGTGGAGGATTTAAGAGAAGGCAATATATGCAATTTATACTCACATGCTCTGTGCAAGTAACCCTGAATCTTCTTTTTATGAGGTCCCCCATCTGTGGTCTACACTCTTCTTCTGCATAAGAAGCCACTTGCTTTGGGCTCAGACCTGTGGTCTCACTCCCGAGCCAGACTATGTGCGTCCATAGGCACACAGTGTAGCTCAAGCCCAACTTCCGTTCTCTGAGCAGCATGTCCAACTTCAGCTTGCTGGAAGGCAGATGTATATGTACAATATATAGCAAAGTCAACATTCAAACAGGCTACAGTCATGGGTGTAGTGCATTTTGAAAGTGTACAGGCACAGGGAGAACATGCAAACTCCAGGCAGGTGTTGTCATGGTTGGGATTCAAACCAACGACTCTAGTACTGCCAGGTGGAATTACTACCCACTTAGCCACTGTGCTGCATTAACAATCATCCCTATAGAAGATACATTTTGCTTTAAATATCTCTAACTAGGCAGCAAGTAATTGTTTTTAACTGCTACAATAAATAGAAAGGGGTAAATGCATCCTAAGAACCACCATCATAACATATAACATAAAACGAATGGTGCTTTAGGTGTACTTTTCCAAACAGGAAACAATCCTTAATTGGTCACAGAGATGTTCAACAATGCAGGAATTGTTAGCCATACTTGGACAAATTGCGATATTGTTGGATATTAGCTAAAGTATGTGCAGATTTAGTTAGGGAAGAATAAAGAATGATTCTAGGCAACAAGTGAAACCAGTAAATGAGCTAATACATTGCTAATCTAGTTATAACTCCAGTCACAAAATCAACTCCATTTACCTTAAAGTGTACAGCCCAAAAAATGTTGTTTAGTTTTGGATATGTAACTATGTAACTATGTTACTATGTATGGATAGCGTATTCCTTTAATAAGTGTAAAGGAAAAGTGTTTATTTAACCACTTAGCAGCCGCTCCTGGGCAAACCGACATAGTACTACGTCGCTCGCTCAGGAGACTCTAGGGCTCCCGCCCCCGCTCGTCAGCTGGGGAGCCAGTGCGTGTGACAGGTGGCTCCGATGGCCGCCGGCCACTTGCGATCTCCCCCCCACTGACAGAGAAGGACAGACGGCTGATATAAACGCAGCCGTCTGTCATTCTCCCTGAAGTGATCACAGAGGCTATGTGATCCTGCTATATAGGATCGCATGTCTCTGTGATGACTTCACAAGCCACGCCCCCCCCACAGTTAGAATCACGCCCTGAAGGAAAACATTTAACCAAAAAACAATAAGGTGTAACCACCCTTCTCCTGCGCTTGGTATCCAAGCCCCTTGGCCACACACTTCACGGGACTGACAACTGGCTTCTCAGATGGCTAGAGTCTTGCTGCCCTTATCGGACTGGGGTAGTCCACCGATACTAAAAGCAAAAAGAACAAAAAAGGGCGCACCGACCTAGCGCATTATCCTCAATAAAAGGCTTTATTTAAATGACATAAAAAATGGCTGCTCACAGACGTAGATAAAGATATAGCATATCAAGCTGGATTGCTCAAAAGTCCGTGTTTAGTCCATATAATCGTCCATGATGAGATGACTGATGCGTTTCGAGGCCTAGCCTCTTCCTCAGAGTCAAAAAAACATTTAACCCCTTGATCACCCATACTTTTAACCCCTTACCTGCCAGTGTCATTTTTACAGTAACAGTGCATATTTTTAGCACTGATTACTGTAGTAATGTCACTGGTACTCCCAAAAGTGTCAAAAATGTCAGTTAGGGGTCCGATCTGTCTGCCGCAATGTCGCAATCCCGCAATCCCGTAGAAAATCGTAGATCGCCGCCATTACTAGTAAAAAAGTTATTTTTTCAAAATTGTCGCACTTTTTTTTTTTATAGCGTAAAAAATAAAAATTGCACAGGTGATCAAATACCACCAAAAGAAAGCTCTATTTGTGGGAAAAAAGGATGTCAATTTCATTTGGGTACAGTGTTGCACGACCGCGCAATTGTCTGTTAAAGTCACGCAGTGCCGAATCACAAAATATGGCCTGGTCATTGAGCAGCCAAATTCTCCGGGGCAAAAGTGGTTAAGAAATAAAATAACAAACATGTCATACTTCCCTGCTCTGTGCAGTGGTTTTGCATAGAGCAACCCTGATCCTCCTCTAAATGGGTCCCCTGCTTGCTCTCTGGGCCCCTCCCCTTTGCCGAGTATAACCAGAACAGGTGTCCTCATTGAAAAGTTTACTCTGACCTCAAATATTTATGATTTTTCCTATCACTTTCTGCACCGGAGACAAAGGCCACCAGGAAAAAAAAAGAGTGAATCTCCTCAGCAGGAACACAGAACAAGAAAAAAGGACAGAAGTGATAATACTTATACATTCTATAAAAAAAAAATAAAAAACTATGTTTTGACTTTACGTACTCTTTAATCTGACTATTATATAATTATCTGCAGCCAAAAATCCAGAAAGTATCTCACAGGTTGACTGGGAGTGTACTTCCTTCTCTGTATCTCTTTCAGTTGCTCGAATCAAAAGTTACAATCATTTCCAGTAAATATTCCCATCTATTTTATGTCTTTGGAAAACACTTTACTTTTTTCTTAAATCCGGCCTTCTGAATGTTAGAGTCTTGCAGTGGAGATGTGTGAAAAGTATTTTCCTGAATTACTAGCAGGGGTTGTCAGATCATCATAACTGATAAGAAAATTGAAGTACTGAGCAGGTAAGTAATGTTCTTTGTATGCTGTAAAAGGTGTCATTTTCTGTTTTGACTGGGGCATACTTTTAAAATTATCAAACACCAAGGGTAAGGTCAGCATAACCACTAAATTTGACTAAATTGTGCTTGCTATGACCTTATGAGTGCAAACCACAAAAGCCCATAATATCTAATTCATTAAGACAGAAAGAAGTAATAAATTAATACAGTCAACAGGACAGTTTCCTGCTGTGCATTAAGGTAGTTGACCCCAGTGATCCAGGAATGCGTGGCCAGAAAGAAAGTGCCTAATAATGCTCATTAAAACTATTTATTAATTGTAGTCAAGATAACCTCTAAGCCTTGGTTAGAAAAAAAGCAAACACCCTGAATGTGTCTCTTAAGGGGATGCTAAAACAAAGAAAACTATGTATAAAATATCATGAAAGAAAATATTAAAGAAACCATAAAATATAGGCAATATTTTACATTTAAGAACAAGCTTTGCACACACAAAGGACATTTATTGTGAGGAATTTTCCTAATAATTTATTTAAAAAATTGTACCACAAAACTGTATTCTTCACTGACTCAAAGAAAAGTCAAATTGCAATAAAGAATAGATGCAATGGGACTGATTTACTAAAACTGGAAAGTGCAAAATCTGGTGCAGCTCTGCTTAGAAACCAAGCAGCTTCCAGCGTTTTCTTTCTCAAAGCTTAAGGTATACACGTTTTGGTGTATAAAAATAAATAAATAACAAACATGGTATACTTACCTGCTCTGTGCAGTGGTTTTGCACAGAGCAGCTCCCATTCTTTTCTTTTTGGGTCCCCCGCCGGCGCTCCTGGCTCCTCTCGAGCAGTGCCCCCAGAGAAAGCCTCTTTTTCTGGGGGCACCCCTGTGTGCTTGTTCCTAAGCTGCTGCTCTATGCATCCATAAGACAAATAGAGCCTCAGCTCGCCCCCCCCAATCTCTCCTTATTGGTTCACTGGCTATGATTGACAGCAGTGGGAGCCAATGGGCTTCCACTGCTGTCTTAGCCAATGAGCAGAGAGAGAGTCAAAGCTATTGTGAACAGTGCTGCACACAGCAGGTTTTTTTAACATCATGCATAGAATGCATGAAGGTAAAAAACCTTCAGCCTTTACTACCACTTTATGTTTCTATATGTTTTTTTTGTTTTTGTTTTAATAAGGTCCTGACATAGATAGAACAGGCTGTCACATATGGTGCAATTGCCAAGTATACATCATAGAGGTTGTGACAAATATTTATAATAACAACAAACTCCGTCAAGCAAACAATGCAAGTAGAAGAAGAATAAGAGGAGAGAAGGGATGTGGTGGAATATGAGAGTTGGATAAGAATAAGAGGATGGTTATTAAGCAGAAGGGTAGGAAGAGAGACATAAGGCAGGTATGACACCATATTATGGGGTGGTTAAGTAAATAGTTTGAATAAGTTGAAATAAGTGATTTAGGTCACATAAGGTTTTGATACTTACAAAGAGATATGCAGTAATCATTACTACGTCATAACACAGAATAAGGTACTAGTTGTGTTGCTTGGAATTGTCAATAGGACTAGGGTAGAGGAATGGTGCAGAAAGGATAAGCGATCCAAGGAGCCCATGTAATCATAAATTTGTCCAGCTGTAGGTGGGCTTTGGCAAACATTAGAGTAAAGCATGTTCATTCAAGATACGAATAGTGGTTGAGATATCAGGGGACTTGCTTGTTTCCAGTTCCTGGATATAGTGAGTTTAGCTGCTATGAATATGTGGGTCAGGATAGAGCGAAGTTCAGGAGACCATGAGTTTATTCCTATTCCCTGCAGAGCTAGCTTTGGGTCTCCACTGATTTGGAGTTTGATGATGGAGGAGGTTAGGGTGAATACTGTGGACCAGAAAGCCACAATTTTCGGGCAAGTCCACCAGATATGGGGGGGGGGGGGGTTAGCCCGTGTGGCCGCAGTTCCTCCACGATTGTGGAGAGTAGTTGGTGTAAATGTGAACCAGTTTGTCAGGAGTAAGATACCGGCTAGGAAGGAGCTTTTGGCGAGATTCCCAATGTGAGAGGAATCTCGAGTATTTGTGAGGCAGACGTGTAGCTGTGTGCCACCGGCTGAGGTCCGCTGAAAATTGGAAAGTTCATTCTCAGTATAGCATAGAGGGAGTTTTCTGAGTGGGTTTGCTGATATAAGCAAATTGTAAAATGGAGATAGTCTAATGCGGAGAGTTTAGGGAGATTCCAATTAGGGATATGAATTTTTTCGAAAAGTTTGTGTTCAAGGAAGGGAGGATTTTTTTTGGAGAGCATGTCTTGCTTGGAGGTACTTGAAGAAAGTGGTAGCTTTTAATGAGTATTTAGCACTGACTTCTTGCAAAGAGAAAAGTTTGTTTTTGGAGTATAGTGACGCTATATTGTGGATTCCAGCTTGGTCCCAATCCACAAAGGAGGTGCTAGGGATCAGGGACTCAAGTGTTTTAAATGGGAAGAAATGGGGGTCTCTTTTTGAAGGACAATGAGAGGGATTAGCTACGGAGCTCCACACTTAAATAGCTGCTTTGACAGTGTCCAAGAAATGTGTTGAGGTGGTTTGTTGGATCCAGGAGGTTCCTATGAGGAGCTTTAGATCAGCTTTGGTTGCAGCGGCTTCAATTTGAGTTCAGAATAGACTCAGGTATGAGGTCCACCAGGGCCTGGATTGGGAGAGAACAGTAGCCTTGTAGTAGGATATTACGTTAGGAGCCCCCATTCCTTTCGTGTTTACTGGCATGTGTAAGATCTCTTTCTTGAGACGTGGTTTCTTGGAGTTCCTGATAAAGGTCTGAAGGATACTTTGCACCCTTCTAAGCTGTAATTGGGAGTAGGGAAGTGGTAGCATACAGAAGAGGTATAGGATACGTGGGAGTAAAACATTTTTGTTAAAGAGATAGCATGTGGGACTTAGAGTTGTTTCGTTTGTATAGAGAGATCAAATCAAAATGATCAAGTAAAGTACAGAGGCGTGGAAGGGATTGCTTACGGTTTGTCAAGAAAATGAGAATATTATGTGCGTAGAGGCCAATTTTATGTTGGACTTCGTCAACAGTGAGTCCTAAGATTGAGGTGTGTGACCTGATGTGTTCTGCAAGTGGCTCCATGATTAGTGAGAAAAATATTGGCGAGAGCGGACAGCCCTGCCTTGTTCCATTTGATATGGGAAAGGAGGCTGACATAAATCTCAAGGTCCAAACTTTGGCAGAGGATTAGGAGTATAAGGTTTTCGGCCGGTAAACCCAAATTTAGAGAGGACAGCTCGCAAATAGGACAAATGAACGTGGTCAAATGCTTTCTCAGCATCAAGTAAAATGAGCAGCGAGGGGATTTTGTTATGCTCTGCCCATTGTATTAAGTTTAGACAGTGTCTAGTCCCATCCGATGTTTGGTGTCCATACATGAATACAACCTAGTATCGGTGGATCAATTGGGGGGTCATTTTTGCTAGTCGGGTTGCGATTAGCTTGGCGTAGATCTTTGTGTCTGTATTAAGTAGCGAAATGGGATGAAAATTGGCTGGGTCGTCTGTGGATTTTCCTGGTTTGGGGATAGTGACTATGATCGATTCTAGGAATTCTGAAGCGCAGGAACCTTTCTCAGCAATAATATTCAAGGAGTAGGTAAGGTGAGAGTTTAGATGTGTCGAGAATGCTCTATAGTAATTGGTAGAGAATCCATCTGGACCTGGGGATTTATGTTGAGGAAGTGTTTTCACCACTTTGGCATCCTCCTCTTCGATGAATGGTGTTGAAAAGCTAAGGAGCTGCTCCTTATTGAGCGTAGGGAGATTGATCTTATCCAAAAAAAGTTTAGATATCTAGAGGGTTTGGAGGGGGAGTGGAAGCAGAGACTTTTAAGCTGTATAACGATGAGTAGTACTTGCGGTACTGCTCTGATATGTCTGCGGGGTTTATTATTTTTAAAGCCTTGTGGTCTTTTAAGAAGGGAATTTTGGAAGCAGCCAGTCACCTTTTATATTGCTTTGCTTAAAAAGCTCCCGGTTTATTCCCAAAGGCAAATGAGTTGAGTTTGTGGCGTTTAATGTAAAAATCTAAGCCTTTACGCAGTATAGAGCTAAGCTGGTTACGGAGAGAAAATATTTTGTCAGTTAGATGGGGGTCATAATGGGCTTTATTGAGGGCTTCTAGGTTTTTAATTTGATATGTGAGAGAGGAAATTTGAAATTTTCTCTTCCTCTCGTGGGCTGATGGTTTGATAAGTATTCCTCTAAGATAGGCGATGTGTGATGGAGAGTTTGATGGGGAAGCCCCATTTGCATGGGATGCTGTGTTGCTGCAGGATTTTGGTGACAGGTGTGAGATCCCTTCTCTTTTGTGCTGTGGCAGCAGAGATGTCGGAGTAGATGGCAAGATTGCCATAAGGTTCCGGAAGGGAAGACATGGATCTTGATGTCTGTAGAATCTTCTCTTTCGTTTGGAAGAAATGAGTATGTATGAGAAATGAGAATGTAAGGACATTCCGAGGTTTGTCTTGCTGGAATGTGTGGGGGGTGTAAAGATCATTTGTGCCCTATCAATCAATAGATCTTGTTCTGAGAAGGTCGGTACCTGGGCTTTGAATAAGTGTTGCAAGTATTGTGACAGCTCTTGAGGAGCCACTGACTCAAGTATCCCGTGTATTTTTAGATTGTTTCTGCGGGAGCAATCTTCAAGATCCGCAAGTTTAATTTGAATGCGTTGAAGCTCAGTTGCCTGCTCCCTATGTGCATCCACTAATTCATTGTAGGCATTTGTGAAATCAGTGAGCTGCCGCTCCACTTCATCAGTGCTGTCCCCCAGATCATCTACCTGCGTTTGGATACAGGAAATTGACCTACTTAGATCTTTTTGTATGCCTTTTTTGTAGGGTCATGAGCATCTGCTTCAAAGTGTGCTCTGAGACTGCATTGTCAGAGGTAGGCAGATCTGCTAGGGATTTAGTAATCTCCCCTCTATCATCATCATCATCATCATCTCCCTTCTCCTCAGCTGTATAAAACTGTAAGGATTTCTTGCTTACAGGCACTGTGTGGCCTGGTGAAGTGAAGGCCTAGGCCTATGAGGCTGCTCTTTTGTTCCCATCTTTGCTTCCAGAGCTCTTAGGGCGTGTGCAATCCATGTGGCAGGAGTACTCCTGAGCAGAGCACGGCAGGGAAGCATGTGAGGCTGCACTGCCTGTGTCCGGCGGCATTTTGGGAGCCAGCAGGGCTCAGTTAGGCTTTTTATTCCTCTTGTGGGACATCCTCACTTGTTCCCTGGGCGGAAGGGAGCAGGATGGCGGTGGGTGCTAGTGGTGGTCGTTGCTTTATCTACCTGTGCAGTGGACCAATCGGGTTAAGCGGCCATTCCCATTTGTGGCTAGGCTCCACCCCTTTAATTGAACAAGCTGAAGTTAGAAGCTGATTGGCTACTATGCAGTGCTGCACCAGGCTTTGCACTCTCCAGTTTTTGTAAATCAACCCCATTAAGTATTACTTCTGCAGTAATATGTTTTTTGAAGATATAAAGGTTGATTTACTAAAGACAAACAGCCTGTTTATTTTGCAAGAGAATTTTCCTCAGAGCTTAGTGAATTGGGTGAATCTCTGCTGACAACCAACAACCACTCATGAGCCAGCGAAAATGCTATTTTGTTTTTTAATTTTTCTTGCATGTGATCGGAAATTCTTTGCTAAGTAAAATTTCATCACATTCACTTAGCTTTGGGAAAGATTCTCCACCAAAGTGCACCTTCCCCTGCAACATTAACAGCCTAATTGCCTTAGTAAAACAACCCCATACCATTTACTTGTAATTTATTCTACTTATTTATATAACAATGCTGAATGTTCCTTACTGTAGCATTCAGCAGGCAGTGTCGTCTGCTGAATAGGGGTGCTCTGCAACTACGTTTAAGGGGTTAAAGCAGGTGGAAGGGAGGCTATACAACACCTTCTTACTGCCTGTCTCGTACCATCTGAAAAGTGATCTGAATGAGGATCACTTTTCAGAGGGCAACATTAGTGTAAACACCTTCTTACTGGGGCGGTGGGGGAGTGGGGGGGGAGATGCCCCCCCCCCCCCGGGAGTGATTTTTGCTAGAGGATATAGCAGTAGCTAGCAATAATCGCAAATTAACCCAGCAGGTTAGTTGTACCCAAGTTGATTGATCAACTTGTTACATTCAGCCTGCCCATTAACAGTTCAAATCTCGCAAGATTCAAACTGTGTATGGCCAACCTAACATGCCACATGAGCATGCAGCTGATGGTCCTGGAAAATATGCGGCATGCCCTTTGGGGAATTACAGCACAAAACCCTCTCCAAAAAGAGTAAGACGTTTTAGGTACAAATTTTTGGATGGCAGGGTTTTCGAATTGTGTATAGGATTGCGGTCATCCAAAGGCCACTATGATTTACATAAAAATAAAGTATTAAAGTATTATAAGCAAAACTTGTTAATCCAGCACAAGAAAGCTTTAGACTTATTGTGATCATCCAGTCGTGATAAAATAACATTGTGTGCATACAGAAAAGAGTATTTTGAGATATTATTTGAATTCATTCTTTTCCTTTGAAGTGTGCTGAACTATGAATACAAGTACATTATCTTTTGCAATACAAGCCAGGGTAATGTGCCTTTCTGTATCCCTTTAACATTTCATTGCCAGAGGATCTTTTATTGGTTGCGCATTGCAGTATGTTGATGGTCAGTCTGGCAGTGACGGGCTTATATCACTTTATCTTCTCACCCAAGCAGCTCTTTCATAAGTAATGGTTGTGTCCCATCTAAAAATGCTCATGTAGGGAGACTAAGGTTACTTTTAATGTTGCAAGCCTAATATTCACAACAGCATTAACCTGTCAGAGAAAGCTGATTGATAATGTTATAACTGGCAAAGCAGGAACGTTTTCTTTCCATTGTTTTCTGAATGATGAATTACGGTTATTTTATAGAGTGTGTAGTCATAGCTGTTTCCTTGGTTCAATTGCATTAACTTCCTTGCCATATTGTCTGAAGCCTCCAGACATTGGTTTGTAATCTAACAGTTTCCCTAGCATATGGGAAGCTGTAAACTCTCAGAGCATTTTGTAAACAGCATTAGCTTTTTTTGTTTTTTTTCCCATAGAATTGTGCTGTTTGCTTTATTGCAAGTTTACGTGAGCAGCGCAAAAGTTGGACTTCATCAAGTAGTGGCAGCCCCTTTATGGAGGGTCTGTACCCTAATGTTGATTTACTGCTTGGTGACTTGTCTTGCTTGTAGCCTGTGGACAACAAAGTGCTTCATGGGCTTCCATTTCATGTGTATCTCTAACTAAAATTTTTTCTTAATTTTGGATTGAGTGGTGAAGGGTTAGAGTAATGTTGTCTGTATCCCCGTTGAAGAAGTTTTGATCTTTCCCGGTGACCATTTTTACCAGGACAGAAAGTGATGGAATGCCCAACATTTTTTCTATAGTCACCACATCAGAAGGTGAGGGGAAATCTTCCAATTGGGACACCTGTTCTGCTGATACCTGAATCAGAGATCATTTTTCCCCCCCTTTGGATAGATTGTAAGGTTCGATTCACACCTATGAAGTTTGCTTTTGCATTTTGCATTTATTATACTTTTTTTTGGCCAATTTGTTTTTTGGCATCTTAAGAGGAACTGCACTGCATCTGGGCACCACAAATCAAAAACATTATTTCATTCATTTTTAGTATTTAAAACAAACTCCCCCAGCCATCTATGTCGCCTTGCTTTATTTTGCTGAGAAATAATTTAAAAAAATGCCCCCTGGCCATGTTGAGTAATGGCAGATGATTCATGTATCATTTACTTCCTGGAATCTGTCTCAGGCATTGGCTGAGCTAAAAACCCTCCCTCCCCTCCTCAAGACTCCTTGGATGTATGACATCCTTTGCCGAGGCATGGAAACCAGGAAGTAACTATAGAAATGCAAAAAAAAGTGCAAAAAATGTAAATATAATATACTTTCCTATCTATTTACTAATGCTAGCAGCATAAGGATTAGAAATAGTCCATGTTGATTGAGAGAGTGAAGTTCCACTTTAAGAAATGCAAAACACACTACACATACAAGGGTTACAGGAAAGACATTTGCATAATTCCCCCAGAGGGTCAGATGGGGAAAGCCATCCCTGCAGGGAGAAGACAGTGAATATCGCTAGTGGCTATAGCAGCCGCTTGCAATACTCAAAAGTGAATCCAGCAGGCTGGTTGTACCCAAGTTGATTGATCAATCAACTTGGTACATTCAGCCTGCCCATTAAGGGTTCGAATATCAGGCTTTTGCTGCCTAACCGGCCAAGATTCGAACCATGTATGGCTGGCCTTAGCCTCTGTTTGATCTGAAGTTGCCATGTTGCTGCACATGTAAATAGCTATGAAGCCAGGACTTTGATGACTTGACAGTTTAGTTGTCTTTAATGTAACTGTTATGGGAAACAGTTAGAGCAAAACTCCAGGCTAAATCCAACTAGTCTTAAAAATGCTGCTTCCTCCCTCCTAACACCTATGCTTACTAACCTGTAAATGAAAGATGTACTTACCTATTTTCAGCCTGCCCTGGTCTGGTCATGTGATCCCCTATGTCAGTCATTGGCGGCTGCAGGGGAGAGGGAAGAATAATTGATAATGTCGGATAAAGCCTAAATCAGAGATGTCACCCATGGGCTCTTATATCCTATCCATTGTCTGTGCTCCCTCCTTTCCCCTGCAGCTGCCGCTGACTGGTACATGGGAGCTGGATCAAGTGACAAGACCAGAGCAGGCTGAAATTAGGTAAGTGCATCTTTTTTACACAGGTTAGTCAGCATAGGTGTTAGAATTGGAGGAAACATTTTTAAGACTGGTCAGTCTTAGCCTGGAATTCTACATTCAAATACGGGTTTAGTTCTGCTTTAACTATTGTCATTCCCAGCTCCATATGGTCATTTTACCTATAATGTACTACCATTCAGTTCAGCCACTAAGAGCAAAGAGTAATACCCATACTTTTGAGCATAGGAAGCATGTGACTCACTCACCTTCCTCCTCCATGACTTCACTTGTGCTTAGTGACTGGCTGCTTAGGCAAACAGAAGAGTCACATGGTTGTGTGGAGAGAGTCATTATTTGTAATAAACCTGTTTGAGGCTGGTTTGATTAGAGGGCTTCCCTTACTCATATTATCCACTATTCACTGGAGTTTGTGATAAGGTGTAGCAGGAGTGGTACGGGTACTGCGGTGGATCTAGACACAGTGGGCAGTCTGCAGACAGTCTGAATACTGTTGCTTTAAATAGGGCACTGGGTGCCAAAGCCACTGCTGGATGTGCACAATTAATTATGCTAATGCACATGTGCTTAAGCAAGTGCATGTCAATGTATGAACACACACAGCTGTGACTCTGTATCAGACCATGGGCTGTATGTTATATGTGCAGATCTTTGAGCACATCCATGTACTCAACCTTCCACACATTAGCCAACTAGAGCTGGGGCTTGGCCTTACTATAGGAGTGCATAAGTACGATGTACACATTATGGCAACAGCCTACCCTCCATACAGCCCCTAGATACTTCAGGCTTTCAGTATATGAAAGACAGCAATGTCCTTAGAGTAGTTTTTCAGGAATGTATTTTCTGCTTTACAAACATGTAAAAAAATGGTGTGCCCACACCCTTAGATTACCAAAAAAAAAAAAAAAAAAAAAAAAGTGAAGTGGACTGTTGTACTACAGCTATTTCTCAATAAAAAAAAAAAAAAACAGAAACCCTGAGCAGCCAGGTTATGCTCCCTATAGACCTTTTAATGCTAAATGTTCAACTTTGACTGGGGTGTTCCTTTTAAAACAAAAGTCATGCTGTTTAAATGAAGATCTATGGGTATAGAAATGCACTTGTAAAGCATAGTTTACAAGTAAAATAATGGCTGGTGTGACTAAAATTGATGAAAATCCCTATCCAAAATGAAGGTCTCTGCTAACTATTGCAGCAAGGGAGAGATAATAGCTTTTCATTGAAAGTAATTGGTGCTCCAGATCACTGAGCTGGCTGCAAAAATGCCACTGATGAGGACTGCAGCAGTTAACACTGTCTCCTATAATGCCCAATTAAACACAGCACTCTCATAAAGAAGAAAAAATTACTGCCATCAACTAGTTTGCATCCAGCCAAATGAAAAGAAAATATTCCCACATTTCTATTTAGCAAGTTTTCTGCTAAGACTGAATTCTAAAATACATAGGCTAAATCGGAGCCGTACAGGAGCTTCACTCATACATAAACATATATTGTGTATATATTTCCATTTATCTATCTACCTGAACTATATATACTGTAAATTACTAAACACTTGTGGGACAGACCACAAAAAGACAGTCACTATAAAGGATCACTAAGTTTTAAATTAAATTGATTTAATGCTTTATTCAAAAATATCAAAAATTATGAAAAAAAGTACAAAATATAAAAATGGATCATCACCTTTCCCTTTTATGTTAAAACATCTATGACAACGCTGTCATGTATCAGACGTCCCCATACATACCTCTCACATGCCATTACACAGATCAAAAAACTGGTTCCCTTATAACTCCAGGTGACCTTTTGGTTGATGTAGGCTACAGCCATGGCACTGTGGCTGTACCCTGATTGTTTTGCCCTTGCAGAAGGGGGATCCAGTGTTGCAGGGTCATTATGTTAACAGGAAGCTTGGAATTCACTGATAAGTGGATCCTTTATAGTGACTGTCTTTTTGTGGTCTGTCCCGCAAGTGTTTAATAGTATTCTTGTCCAGTCATAGGATCGCCCCAGATTGGGGAACGGGCATTTATTAAATCACGCCACATTTCCAATAATTTTTGTAATATATATATATGAGAAGATGGCAATATAGAAAACATTACCAAAGTGCGCTAAACAAATAATGAACCAAGTGTTCAAAAGTACATGGATGGTATCCGGGTTAATACCAAAATCATATGCATTCAGTCCAAACAAAAGTGCAAAAACTGTGAAAAAGGTCTTTCTTTTCAAATTGGAGTGAAGGTGAGGGAGTGTTGGGAGGTGGGTGGGGCCTCGTCCCAAAAAATGATCCAAAGTGATTCTCAGTGGCCTGATATACACATGTGGACACCCAGTGTTAGGAGTGGACTCTTACCACAATGTGGAGAGATGTGAGCATGTACTATGTTGTGTCCAGAAGTCCCCAACTGATCAAGCTGGCAGGGATGGCTCTCGGAATGGGCCGGACCAATCAGCTGCTTCCAAAGTGGGGAGGGATCTGTAGGCTTCCAGGCAGGGGGAGATGCCAAGACAGAGCAAACCCAGAGAAAAGAAGAGGACTATAGTGCATTACCTTCGACTTTATTAATAAAACGAATGAGGGTACACTTACACAATCCGGACGAACAGACAGCAAATACAGGGCGGTCGCGGGTGTCTGCAGTACAAACCGGGACCTATGACAGCACGGCTGGCTCCCCCCGACGCGTTTCCACTAACAAGTCGGCTTCTGGGATTGGAGCTCCAATCCCAGAAGCCGACTTGTTAGTGGAAACGCGTCGGGGGGAGCCAGCCGTGCTGTCATAGGTCCCGGTTTGTACTGCAGACACCCGCGACCGCCCTGTATTTGCTGTCTGTTCGTCCGGATTGTGTAAGTGTACCCTCATTCGTTTTATTAATAAAGTCGAAGGTAATGCACTATAGTCCTCTTCTTTTCCCTGGGTTTGCTCTGTCTTGGCATCTCCCCCTGCCTGGAAGCCTACAGATCCCTCCCCACTTTGGAAGCAGCTGATTGGTCCGGCCCATTCCGAGAGCCATCCCTGCCAGCTTGATCAGTTGGGGACTTCTGGACACAACATAGTACATGCTCACATCTCTCCACATTGTGGTAAGAGTCCACTCCTAACACTGGGTGTCCACATGTGTATATCAGGCCACTGATAATCACTTTGGATCATTTTTTGGGACGAGGCCCCACCCACCTCCCAACACTCCCTCACCTTCACTCCAATTTGAAAAGAAAGACTTTTTTCACAGTTTTTGCACTTTTGTTTGGACTGAATGCATATGATTTTGGTATTAACCCGGATACCATCCATGTACTTTTGAACACTTGGTTCATTATTTGTTTAGTGCACTTTGGTAATGTTTTCTATATTGCCATCTTCTCACGTTTAATTTAATTTTCAGTGCTGCTTTCAC
The DNA here is from genome assembly GCF_965119305.1 of Pelophylax lessonae. NCBI lineage: Eukaryota > Metazoa > Chordata > Amphibia > Anura > Ranidae > Pelophylax > Pelophylax lessonae. Next base: position 476,278,673 of record NC_138769.1, on the reverse strand, counting down.
TTCACTTTTCATCATTTTAGGACTGCGCACCTATTTTCTTTCATAATACATATATATATATATATATATATACAGTATCCCACAAAAGTGAGTACACCCCTCACATTTTTGTAGATATTTTGTTATATCTTTTCATGTGACAATACTGAAGAAATTACACTTTGCTACAATGTAAAGTAGTGAGTGTACAGCTTGTATAACAGTGTAAATTTGCTGTCCCCTCAAAATAACTCAACACACAGCCATTAATGTCTAAACGGCTGGCAAGAAAAGTGAGTGCACCCCTAAGTGAAAATGTTTAAATTGGACCTGAGGTGTCAACGTTTTCTATGGCCACCATTATTTTTCCAGCACTGCCTTAACCCTCTTGGACATAGAGTTCACCAGAGTTGCCACTGGAGTCCTCTTCCACTTCTCCGCTACTTTTGAGGGGACAGCAAATGTACACTGTTATACAAGCTGTACACTCACTACATTACATTGTAGCAAAGTGTCAATTCTTCAGTGTTGTCACATGAAAAGATAATTAAAATATTTACAAAAATGTGAGGGGTGTACTCACTTTTGTGAGATACTGTACATTCCAAATACATAATACAGGACTTAATGCTTAATGAAACACAGCTATTTCTCATGTTTGCTGCTCTGAACCCAAGTACAAGCATATTTATTTACACAGCTTATAAGACAATCTGTAATTTATTCATAGCACTGGGCATAACTCAATGTAGATGAATAAGTCTTTCTAATTGTAGAATATTTATACCCCAGGCCATTCTTCAGCTGTTTCCGTTTTAGATTAATACAAACACTTGGTGTTTCATGTAAAATAAAGGCTATAGCCAACCTACTGCAGTCTTTAAATGAGTTTGATTGGCGTTTAATAAACACTATGATTTAGGCCTTTTGGATCAGCTAAACATGAACTTTTCATATATAAATATTTATTTTATCATTTTTTTCATAATTCTTGTAAATACAATCCCAACTAAAAAGTATTTTTTAAAATGTGGGGTCCCAATATACACAAATGTAGGCAAATCACACACTAAGTGAAGGCAAATCTCTAAGGGCATGTGTTAATAGGCTTCTGTTTACATCAGATGGGTTTTTACATTTTCATACAAGTCTATAGGAATGCAAAACCCACCTGAAGCAGGTCAAATGCATGTCAGAAGTAGGCCAACTACAGGTCAAATGCACCTATCGACACAGCCCAAATAGAGCCCCAGATACCAATGAAACTCAAAAAGACTTCAAATCCTTCCCATTAATCAAAAAAATGGTTTGGTTGTAAACGTCCTTTAGGTTTCACATTTATGGGTGTTGTTTTCCTGTGATTGATGTGCCTTTGGAACGCATGTCAAATGCAGCAAAAATCAGCAAAATCCCATTATTATTAACATGACAGTTCAGAGGCTGAGGTGATTTGAACCGCAGGCAAAGCAAGTCCAAAGAGGACATTTCTGGTCAAAAGCTGTGTTTGTCATTCAAATGCATGCATTAGCATTTGAATAACAAAGTGTTTGAAAAGAATGCGCACGAACATAACCCCTAAAAAAATATGTGTAAAAAGTATGTAGTAATGGATCTCTATCAGCCATGCGGAAGTAATAATCTATCCGGGGGGGAGCAGAGCTGAGCAGGGAAAATGTCATGGAAGACATTCGCAATAAACTGCAAGACATCAGAAATCCCTTCCAGGCCATCAATAATCTACTTCAAGAGATGGACTATAAGACAGCTGACTACGAGACAGACTATGGAACTTGCAAGTGTGGAGAAGACATCAGGGGTAGATGGGACCATTCTGATGATTGCAAAACATTAATGGCCACTGTGGCGGTGATCTCATCAGTACTAAATATCTAAATGAAGAGATCCAGTTCTGCAGAATACCAGAGGCTTAATATGCAAGATTACTGATCCCTTAGAAGCAAAAGGAACCTTGCCGAATATTTTGTTAATTTGTCATGAAGATGAACAATAAACCAGCATTTGATGGAGACAAAAAAAAAATTATTTAGTAATGTAAGTAAAAATTCTTTGTTTTAAATCTGCAGCTTTCATTAAATGAATACCTTTTAGGCACTTCCTGTTATCCAGAGCCAATGCTGTGCCCCTGTCTCCCAACTGTGTTCCTGCATTGCCACCCTATCACATGGACCTCCAATGGAGACTACAAGCAGCTGTTTCACCATAGATTATGCAGACAAAGTCCACTGTTCCCACCATCAGAAAAACCTGCCCTGAGAAATGGTGTGGAGGCATGAAGATTGCAAGAGAATAGCAGCATTGAGATGAAATAAAGAACTGGAAAGGTAAAAACAAGTAATTTATTTATTCCAAGTTGTCTGTTTTGATGCAGAAAATTCTATGCCTGTATTTTGCTACATGAAAATGCACATGAAGTAGAAATCCCATTATTTTCTATGGGACTGGTTTATATCTATGGTCTGAAGTTTAGTGTGAAAGACAAAAGGAAACTCTATGAGCCAATTTCCACATACTTGAGTGCGCTACCATGCGTGCTACATGCACACAGAACAGTGTAAATCCAGCATTTACATCTAATTTAACTCTAAACCTATATTATAGGAAGAGCAGTACTATAAAACAAAAATGTATAAAATATTAATATTATTGTTATTAAGACCCACACGAAACACCCTCTGATCACTGCCACCTTACAAATATTTAGGCTGGCGTGTAATAAAATGGGCCTGGCCTCCTCCCCCGGCCCTTTGACCCCCCTTTCCCACAACCCAGGATTCCCCCCAGGCCTCAGAATTCACTCCCTCACTGACACCCTAGTAGGGCTGACACTTCTTCCATAACGGCACCCTGTGCTCTTACGAGACCTTGTCGGCACGCTTCCCCGACCACAAAATACCCTTCTTTAACTACTTGCAAATTCGGCACTTTCTACTTTCTTAAAAAAAAAAAAAACCATCGGCTTGGTCCAGGCCCTACTCCCCTTTTGAAGCTACCTGAAAAGAACCCCAACGGCACTTAATTTTAGCTATTTACACTCTCCTGTTTCCAGTATTTGACCCCAAGACCAATAAAACCAGTAGACAATGGGAGGAGGACTTGTCCCTAGACATCTCAGACACAGAATGGGAACATATCTACTCTCACATACATAAGGGCTCCCTTAACGTCTCAGTCCAAGAAAATGGAGTGAAAATATACACGAAAGGGTACAGGACCCCAGATAAACTCCACAGATTTAATAGAGGTGTGGACTACAGAAAGGTACATTGATACACATCTGGTGGGACTGCCACCTCATCCAGCCTTTCTGGCGTCACATTCATGACCTTATATCTCGTATCACCACCTATACCCCAGATTACTCACCGTTTCAATATCTCCTTCATCACATCTCACTGCCTCAATCAGCATATAAAAAATCGCTCACATTACACCTTATTAACGCAGCCAGAATGTGCATCCCCTGATGCTGGTTATCAACATCCCCTCTGTCCATCAAAGACTGGTTCAAGCGCATCGCTAAAATTGCAGAAATGGAAGACTTAATACACCGAGCAAGAAAATCCCCAAAAAATGTTACACTACTTGGGCCCCATGGCTGGAATTCACCCACTTAGCCGAATATCTGGAACTAATGAACCCATCTGCCCCACAACAAGCTGTGGATTGATAACTGCAATCCAAGTATCTGACACATCGTCCCTAGCCCACGTCCATTTATGTTTATGCTCGCACTAATTACACCCCCTAAATACCTGATCTCCTCCCCTTTGTCCACCTGTCTTACCCTCTCTTACACCTCCATGTTTTTCTCCCCTTCTCATCTCCCCTAACCGGTACCCCCATTGATGGCCTATCACAGTAAGCTTTCCCCACTGGCCCCCAAGACATTTTGCCTCCCCCCCAACCGAATCACACTATCTACAACAAGAGGGCCCTCCCCATTGAACCCTAGCCAACAGAAAACCATTGGGGTAACCCATCATTGTCAGGGTGGTTTCTTCCCGGATCTGGACACAGCATGATCCCCCCGGGGTGTCTGGGCCCTGGAGGGGGCCACCAGGACACTTCAAACCAGTTTTAGCTCACCTTTTTGGTTAAGCTGGGTTCATATTATAAGCTTTTGTTCTTTACATACCTAAAGCTCAAAGGTCTTTTATGTTCTTTCTTTTTGCATGCTATTTTTACGCTGTACTATGGACTGTTATCCACATGTTGTAAACTTCTTGACTTTTGTAATTCAATTATCGTTATGTATTTAATGTTTTCAAAAACCTTAATAAAATATTTTGAAAGAAATATTATTATTATTGAATAATATTTTATTTGGACAATCAATTATTTGGACTTTAATATTAATGTTAGTAAAGATAGTTTTGTGCAAAATATATTACTTTGTTAATGTACAGGAGTTGGACAAAAATATGGAAACACTACATGACTTGCAGGTGTGAAAGTGACGACATGTTTTGTGTTGAAACCGGAAGTGATGTAACATTCTATTGCTTCTGCTGTGTGATGAGACAGCAAGCTAACAAGTGGGAAGCCTCACTTTCGTCATTCACTGCATGCGCTGCTAGAGATACAGAGTCATATCAGAGCTTACAGAGTTTCATAGAGGGCAAATTGTTAGTGCCTGCTTAGCTGGTGCCTCTGTGACAGACGTTGCCAATATTTTTGCGGTGTTGCAAGGTACAGTACTAAAGGTTATGACGGCATATACAGTTTCTGGGAAAAAGTCGTCTGATAAGCATAAGTGCAGTCGACATGGTCAACTGACCGAAGGAGACAAAAAGACATTGTGCAGAATTGTGACCCACAATAAGAAAACAATTGTTACAATAGGGACTGCCTGTGCAGAGGGAACTCCGTAAGAAAAGCATTCACAGTCTAACTGCAATTGCCAAATGACTAGTGACCAATATTAATGCTCAGAAGAGGAGAGAGTGGTGCAACACCCAAAAATCATGGACTATCAATCAATGGTAGACTGTAATATGGTCCGATGAAGCGAGCTTCACACTGTTCCCAACCACCAGACGGGTTTACGTGTGGTGAACACTGTCCTAAACTTAGGACCAGGACTGTCTTGAACCAACGGTAATGCATGGTTGGGGCACAATCATGGTTTAGACACCCAGATCTTGGTATTCTGCAGGCCCCAACATCACCTTGAAAGGTAGAGTCACTGCCAGTGACTATGTACAAATTTGATCATGTGCACCCCATGGTGCAGACATTGTTTCCTGAAGACAGCACTATTTACCAAGACGATAATGCTCCTATTCACACCGCTAGTGTTGCCAAATCATGCTTTGATGAGCACACAGACAAGGTCATGCATCTTCTCTGGGCCAAGGACCTCAATATCATAGAGCCACTATAGCTAACTTTGGAGAACAAGGTTCCAGCTTGTTTTCTGCCTCCAACATCTCTGTCAGAAGTGGATTGATTTTTGCATGAAGAGTGTTATCAGATTCCATTATCCACCATCCAAGACTTATATTTGTCAATTACCAGGAGAATTCAGGGCATTTTGGATGACAAAGGCAGTCCAACACCATATTAGGTAACAATTTTGTTCTTTTAAGTGGTGCTTCCATAATTTTTCCATAAATAAAGATAAAAAATTGTTGGGGTCTATTCCAAGTTGACTGTTTTGATGCAGCAAATTCTTGCATTTTGCTGCATGAACATGCACATGAAGTAGAAATTCTATTCTTTTCTATTTGACTGGTTTTTATCTATGGTCTGAAGTTTAGTGTGAAAGGAAAAGGAAACTCTTTGAGCCAATTCACATGAACTTGAGTGCACTACCATGCACTCAGAACAATGTAAATCCAGAGTTCACATCTAATATAACTCCAAACCTATATTATAGGGAGAGCAGTACTTTAAAACAATAAAGTAATAAAATATTATTATTAAATTATTAAATTAATTTAAAAAAATATTTGGACTTTAATAGCAATGTTAGTAAAGATAGTAGTGTGAAAAATATATTACTTTGTTTATGTAGGCAGTGAGTGTCATAAGTATCGTTAGTAAATTTTGAGTGCACAGTAGAGCATGTACTAGAAAATATTGGCTTATCATACGTGGTCGGACACTATTATCTCCTCAGTCTATCTCCTCCTAGAAGACTCCCGGCACTGAGCTATTGATTTCCCCATTTACCTCTCTGCTTCCTTGTTGGTTGTTGCATTAGTGAAAAATGAACTCAGGGAGGGTTCCTTTAGTAAAGGAAAAAATACATTGGAACGTTTAATTTCGACATTTCTTTCACGCATGAATGCACATACAGTGTGTGACAGCATGGAAAAATATGTATACACTGTTTTAGAGACTCTACTAAAATACCAATATATATATACATATATAGATATATTCACTTAGGAGTTGGTATTCTTAATTGCTAGTTCGTGGAGTGGTATTAAACCCAAAAGCAAACATTTATTATATTGCAGTACCAATTCTTAGATGTGATGGATATGTTAGATTTCTCTTTTAGGCGTTCTTTCTTCTATTTTTATCTGGTGATCTGGCCAATAGGTATGTTGCTTTTCAAAAGAACAAGCTGTCTTCCATACGTACAGTATCAGTTTACAGGATTGAGACAAGTTATTTACCACTGACATGGGTGCTAAAACCTTTATACTAAAAGAATAAGAAAAAAAAAAAAAAACACTTTGTTTGCTGTAACTGATTATAAAGTGTGAGCTGAAGATTGGCTTAAATAGGAATTATGCATGATAGGTCCTCTTTACAGAAAGATCTGTGGTCCATAAGACCCAACAAGGTGCCCTCTGTGCTCCTTTATCTAGAGTGGGGGCACTCTAATACAGGAGGTATGTTACTGGCCCGATCACCAGGTGAAAACAGAGGGAAGCCAAAGAAAAGGAAAGGGCTGCAGCCATCACAGTTAATTTTTTTTTTTTTTTTTTAAAGCCCGTAGCGTGTGAAACACACTCAAAAGACTTCACCCTGTGCATAAAAAAGTGCACACACACAAACGTGAGGAACACAAAAAGTGCACAGGGTGTGCGAACAAATGGTCTTCCCTCCGAAGAGGTAGGACCCGAACCTCGATCCCCCGGGGCGCAAGACTCCTGACAGGGATTTAAGGTACTCATGGTCTGTCTGGCCGAAACCAGACTGACCCCGTTCTTCAGGGGGACTGCCGAAACAGCCCCCACCGAGTACTAAGTGGGGCTCCCCCGAAGGGAGACCCCATGAGAGAGGGCAGACCAAGCCAAAAGGCCATATCCACCCCCTCCCAAGACTCAAGGTAGGGCCCGAGGACCCACACCCTACAAGTCGTGCAGGTGAAAAAAAGGTGATAGAAAAGTGACAAACTACAAAGAAAAAGCACACACAAACAAAAAGGTGGGGAAGGGGAAGTGGAGAGGTGAATTAGTGCCTAAGTGAAAAACAAAGGCAGGCCTTCCGGCCGGAATAAAAATTCCTCTGGTCGAAGCCAAAAGGCCTTGCCCAAGAGGCAGGTGCTTAAAAAAGTGTGCGTAGGTGCAGTGACCATGGTGCCGAAAAACTCAAGGCGAGCTGCCCCTCACCAGTGAGAATTAAGGCACCCCTGGGCTGCCACCCCAGGGGCACATACACTACGGGCTTTCTCTACCCCGGCCATCACAGTTAATGATTGGTAAGCTGCAATTTATTATATTTTTGGATTTGGGTTTAGTACCGCTTCAAGGTTTTTAAGCACTTTCAGCAGCTCATAAATTCACTCACTGAGTATGCAGATTCTTTAATCCTAGCTTTTGTTCCTGTTTTAGCTTGTGACATTACCACTGCCCAGGATTTTCTGTATCAGGGTGGCTCTTTTCTCTTGCAGCATCCTATGGAACCACCCTTGAATGCAGGGACTAGAGCTGTGTCTCCCTATTCTGTGTGCATTAATAGAAAAACAGAGCCTCATAGCCTAGGATCGCAAAGAACTCCCCTGCTCCACCTTCCTCCCGTCTCCAAGCTAACAGTCTGGCTCAAGACTGAACTGTCCACTGTTAACTGTTTCCTGTGAAGACTGGAAGTTATGGGAAGTAGAACTGAGAGAACAGGAGCTGGGGTAAGAATTTTAACAAACACTTTACAGGGGGAATGTTTATTTTATTGTGCACAATATGTTAAAGTAAAAACCTGGTAGGTTTACTACTACATTATTGTCAGTAACCCATAGTAACAAGACAGAATTCATCCTGTACTGGCTTGACTGGTTGTTATAGGTTACTTTAGTTTAAGTGATTGTCAAGTTTTGTTTAAAAAAAAAAAATTAAAAATAACAAACATGTTATACTTTGAGTGACGGTGTTATACTTACCTGCTCTGTCCAGTGGATTTGCACAGTGTCCCGAATCCTCCCCTTTTCTGGCCCTTCTTCAGTGTTCCTGGCCCCTCCCTCCTGTTGAGTGACCCCACAGGAAGCAGCTTGCTATGGGGGCACCCAAGCCGATTTAGAGCTCCCTGTGTCCATTCAGACACGGAGCGGCGACCCAGCCCCACCCTCTCTCTTTTCTGATTGGCTGACTAACTTTGATTGACAGCAGCTGGAGCCAATCACACCATGCTGCTGTCTCAGCCTGAGGAGAGGAGTCCCGGGCAGCCAAGACACTCCTGCAACATCGCTGGATAAAGATATGCTAAGGTAACTATTAGGGGGGCTGAGGGCGGCTGCAGCACACAGAAGGTTTTTTGCATGCATAGAATGGATCAGATAAAAAACCTTCTGCCTTTACAATCCCTTTAATATTTATCTCTTAAAACGTTGGAGATCAATATGGGAAGTGATTTTGCTGGCATTCAGGTCATTTGAAGATAAGCAGCAACTGATCAGTAGGGATGATCGAACGGTTCGGGTCCACCATCGGTTCGGCCCGAACATTGGGTGTTCGAGGTTCGGCCGAATTTAGAACTTTTTGCCCAAAAAGTTCGGAATTCGGCAACCAGAACCGACCAAAATGCAATGCTTCAGGAAATGGGCTTTAAAAGCCCGTGATTGGACCAGAACCATTAGCAAAAGCCAATTGAGGGGGCAGGAGAATGCTAGGAATGTGATTGGAGTGACTAGGGGGTCCCTAGACCAATCATTAGTGAATACGCCCCCCAGTATATAAGATAGCCCCCGCCATATTCCTAGCATTGTTATACTGGACATGGAAGAGAGTGGAAGCAGTTCTGTTAATTTTACTTTAAAAGTGTCATTTAGCATTTATTAGTGTGAGGAAAGGGATATCTAGTGTAGTTAGAGTGCTCCTTTACACTTAAGTTAGCTTCAAAAATTTAGTTTCTGTAGGGAAAGTGTTAAGTGTAAGGGGACCGTAGTGTAGTGTAGGGTTAACTGACTGTGACTGCTATGGAAGGGTGACAAAACCCTTCCATAGCAGGGTGACCGCTATAGAGAAATGATCATTTCTCTGAGTTGCTTCGGGACAGGAATATGGCTTCTCACCAGCAAGCATTTTTCATGCTGCAGGGGTTGCCACTGCCAGTGCTTTTTTGAGGACATGTTTGATGTCAGACATGACATCTGAACATGTGTATAGGGGGTATATATACACATATATGTATCACGTACCTGGCGGGTGGAGCCTGAATATGCTGAGGAAGGCCTCTCTTACACCTCTGACTCGGGGCCCCTGGTAGTGTAAACAGGAGGCACAGGAGTACAAAGTCGCACGAGTGCCTGATGGCCTGCTGGTGCTGGTTAATAGCAGAGTAGGATGTCAGGTGGCCACAGAACTCCAGTGGAGAGAAGGCAGCGGGTGTGACTGGGAGCTTCCAGGAACTGAAAGTAAGCAGAGTTAAACAAGCCAGGTCATACACAGGAAGAGCAGATCAGATTAAATCGTTGGAGCAGAAGGATGGTCAAGGTCAAGCCAAGGTCGATGCAGGCAGAAGGCAGGGGTGGTCAAAAGCAAGCCGGGTTGGTATTTCACAGGAGACAGGTAGCAGATGCAGGAACAAACAGGGGAAGCTGAAGACGAGATAGCACTGAACCTGTGTTCTGATCCAGCTTAAATAATGCTGTTCCTTGATGAGAAGGGTGGAGCCAGGATTAGCCTGTGGGTTTAACTAATCCTCTGCCAGAGCTTTCCTGACATGGCCCCCCCCCAATGGGCAGCCTCCGGATGCCCAACTGGGCCATTCTTGCTGGATGGGCCCGGTTGAAAGCCTGTATGAGTCTTTTGGCATGGATGTTTTCTTCAGGTTCCCAGGAATTGTCCTCAGGACCATACCCCTTCCACTTAATCAGGTACTGTACCTGATTCCTCCTTTTCCTGCAACCCATAATTGCCTTGACCTCAATTTCCTCTTCACCGTCCACAATTACTGGCTCGGGGGGACCTGTATTTCGCTCAGGAAAAGGATCAGGGGTGGCGGGTTTTAGCAGGGTGACATGAAAAACCGGGTGGATTTTAAAGGAAGCTGGTAGTTCCAATTCATAGGCTACGTTGTTAATTCTCCTTTTTACTGGGAATGGTCCTACAAATTTAGGTCCCAATTTCCTTGAAGGACAGGCTAATTTCAGGTTAACTGTGGATAACCATACCTGATCGCCAGGTTCCAGGATTAACTCCCCACGTCTTTTCTTGTCAAAGTTTCTTTTACTGTATTCCTGTGCCTTGGTAATTGCTTCCTGTAACAATTTATTGTTAGCCTCGAGGAAGGTTACTGTTTCCATCACAGCTGGAACGGGACATTCAGGGATAGAATTGGGTAGAAAAGATGGATGAAAACCATAGTTAGCAAAAAAAGGAGCTTGCTGGGTAGCTGAGTGTTTAGTATTGTTATATGCAAACTCGGCTAATGGCAGCAGTTTTACCCAGTCATCTTGAGAGAAGGAGGAAAAGCACCGTAAGTATTGTTCCAGAGTCTGGTTCGTCCTTTCCGTCTGTCCATTTGTTTGAGGATGGTAGGCTGAGGAAAAGGATAACTCAATCTTCAGGGCCTCCGATAGAGCTTTCCAGAATCTTGAGGTGAATTGTACCCCTCGATCAGATACAATATTATTCGGGACTCCATGAAGCCTCACAATTTCTTTAATGAACACTTGTGCTGTTTCCAACGCAGAAGGGGTGTCTTTCATGGGTAAAAAGTGTGCCATTTTAGAGAGCCGGTCGACGACTACAAAAATGGCTGTACACCCCTCAGAAGGGGGAAGTTCCACTATAAAGTCCATTGACACCATTTTCCAAGGTCTGTCTGGGATGGGCAGTGGTTTGAGCAAACCCCATGCTTTCGTCCTGCTGCTTTTGTTCCGGATACATGTGGTGCATGCCCCCACATATTTCCTACAGTCTTCCTGTAAATGGGGCCACCAAAATGTACGGAGTACTAATTCGGCTGTTTTGCTGGCCCCAAAATGTCCTGCCAACGCATGGTCGTGGCACAGGTTCAGAACAGAAATGCGTACACCTTCTGGTACAAAGATCTTGTCCTGGTGCCATAATAGACCATCCCTGGTTTGTAAAGGTGTCTCAGGGAGCAAGGGAATTCCTACAGAAGCCTGCTTGATTCGAGAAATTAAGTCTTCCTGCAACAGGAGGAAGTTTCCGGGAGATAGAATGGTGTCCGGGAGATCAGCTTCTTTAGATTCTGCGAACATTCGGGATAGGGCATCTGGTTTAGTATTTTTTGACCCAGGTCTGTAGGTTATGTGAAAGCAGAATCTCGCAAAGAACAATGCCCACCTAGCTTGACGTGGCCTCAGGCGTTTTGCTGTCCTTAAGTATTCCAGGTTCTTATGATCTGTAAAAATAAGAATAGGATGAGCTGCCCCTTCCAGAAGATATCTCCACTCCTCCAATGCTGCCTTAATCGCTAGGAGTTCACGATCCCCTACATCGTAATTCCTCTCGGCTGGAGAGAGTTTACGGGAAAAAAAAGCAACTGGATGCAGAAGGCCCTTGGTTCCTTGGCGCTGGGAGAGTACTGCCCCTACTGCCGTTTCTGAGGCATCAACCTCCAGGACATATGGTAGAACCGGGTCAGGATGCTTAAGAATGGATGCTTAAGAATGGATGCTGACGTGAATAATTGTTTGAGGTTTTCAAAGGCAGACTGGGCCTCAGCAGTCCAGGAGAACCTGTTGCCCTGTTTGGTTAATTGGGTAATAGGGGAAATGATGGTTGAAAATCCTCTAATGAATCTTCGATAGAAGTTTGCAAAACCAATGAAACGTTGGATTCCTTTTTTATCAGTGGGAGCAGGCCAGTCTAGAATCGCAGCAACCTTCTGAGGGTCCATCTCTATGCCTCCGGTAGAAATTATCAGTCCCAGGAACTGGATGCTCAACCGCTCAAACTCACACTTCTCTGGTTTGGCGTATAGACCATGTTGTCGAAGACGAGTTAGCACCTTCCTTACATGTTCCCTGTGAATCTCCAAAGAAGAAGAGAATATCAAAATGTCGTCCAGATAGACAATAACAAAAAGGTCTAAAAAGTCTCGAAAAATATCATTGACAAAATGCTGAAATGTAGCAGGTGCGTTACACAAACCGAAGGGCATCACCAGGTATTCAAAGTGCCCAAATCGGGTACGAAATGCCGTCTTCCATTCATCCCCGGCCCGTATGCGGACCAAGTTATACGCTCCTCGAAGATCCAGTTTTGTAAAGATCGTTGCTGATCTGAGTCTTTGAAAAAGTTCGGGTACCAAGGGTAAGGGGTACCGGTTCTTTATTGTGACTTTGTTAAGTTCACGGTAGTCGACACAAGGTCGAAGGGAATGATCCTTCTTCTCAACAAAGAAAATGCCCGCTCCGGCCGGAGAGGTGGAAGGGCGGATGAACCCCTTTTTCAAGCTTTCATCAATATAGTCCTTTAGGGCCAAGAGTTCTGGTTCAGATAAGGGAAAAATCCTACCGAAAGGTACCTCAGCCCCGGGGAGTAACTCGATTGGACAGTCATAAGACCGGTGAGGGGGAAGAGTTTCTGCCCCCTTTTTGCTAAAGACATCCAGAAAGTCCAGGTAGGCAGTAGGAACAGATTTATAAACTTCAGAGTCTGAGTCCATACATAACAAAGGTGAACCAGGGGAATCTGATAAGCAGTGCTGGCAACAATAGGAAGAGTTGAACTGGATCTCTTGTGTAATCCAATTGATGTGTGGGTTATGAGCCTGCAGCCACGGCATCCCCAAGATGATAGGAAACAAGGGTGAGGCGATGACATCAAGACATAAGAGTTCTTTATGGCAGGAAGCAATGATGACAGGTACTGGTATGGTTTCCTGTGAGACTAGTCCGGATTTAATAGCGGATCCATCCGCAAGGTGAACAGAAAGCTTCCGAGTCTTGGGTTGCAGAGGGATCTGATGCTTGGCAGCAAAGGTTTGGTCAATAAAGCAACTACAGGCTCCTGAGTCAATGATAGCTGGAACCTGAATAACTCTTCCTGGGAACTGTAATAGAACAGAGATATTTAGATGAGAAGAGTTGTTAAGCTGAGTGAAAGGCCTGGGAGAGGAGATAGACAGGCACTTACGGAGTTTGGCAGGACAGTTCCTCACGTAATGACCTGGTTCCCCGCAGTACATACACAGATTATTCAGACGCCTGCGTTGGCGTTCTTCCTGGGTGAGCGAGGGACGGAGTAGGCCGAGCTGCATAGGTTCAGCAAAATCACCAGCAGATCCTGAATTCTCAACGAGAGCGGGACCAGGAGGACTGGGGACCCGAGGAAGCATCCATACAGGGCGATAAACTCCGGTAGACCTCTCAGACCTGCGCTCCCTTAACCTCCAATCGATCTGAATAGAGAGCTTGATGAGATCGTCCAGGGAATGTGGCACTCCAACTCTGGCAAGTTCATCCTTTAGGGATTCTGAGAGTCCCATACGAAACGAGTAACGGAGAGCTGCGTTATTCCAATTTGTGTCTGCACTCCAACGTCTGAAATCAGAGACATAGTCCTCGACCATTCTGCGGCCTTGTTGGAGAGAATAAAGCGCAGTTTCTGCAGTGGCGGTGCGTTGAGGGTCTTCATAAATCTGGGCCATGTCCTCAAGAAGGAGGATAGAGTATTAAGGGAAGCAGCCTTCTGTTCCAATAGGCGGTGGGCCCATGACTGGGGCTCACCCAGTAGCAAGGAAACCACGAATCCAACCTTTGTGGTTTCCAATGAAAAGGTGCGAGGCTGTAGGGCAAAGTACAGTTCACAAGCAGTGCGGAAGGCTCTAAATTTGCTGCGGTCACCAGAGAATCTTTCTGGGATAGGCACTCTGGGTTCTGGAGGTAACATCACAACTGATGGAGGTGCAGGGTTTCCGGTGGAGGATGAGGAAGCAGCACTGGGAGCGGAGGTAGCAGAGGAGAGGGATAGGACCCGTTCCTCCAGTTGAACATAACCTTCCTGTAAGCTCTTCACGGCCTGTGTAAGGCCAGCCAGGTGTTGGCAAAGTTCATCCATGGGAGAGGTTCCTCGCTCAGGCTCAGACATGGCTGTCTCGTACTATCACGTACCTGGCGGGTGGAGCCTGAATATGCTGAGGAAGGCCTCTCTTACACCTCTGACTCGGGGCCCCTGGTAGTGTAAACAGGAGGCACAGGAGTACAAAGTCGCACGAGTGCCTGATGGCGTGCTGGTGCTGGTTAATAGCAGAGTAGGATGTCAGGTGGCCACAGAACTCCAGTGGAGAGAAGGCAGCGGGTGTGACTGGGAGCTTCCAGGAACTGAAAGTAAGCAGAGTTAAACAAGCCAGGTCATACACAGGAAGAGCAGATCAGATTAAATCGTTGGAGCAGAAGGATGGTCAAGGTCAAGCCAAGGTCGATGCAGGCAGAAGGCAGGGGTGGTCAAAAGCAAGCCGGGTTGGTATTTCACAGGAGACAGGTAGCAGATGCAGGAACAAACAGGGGAAGCTGAAGACGAGACAGCACTGAACCTGTGTTCTGATCCAGCTTAAATAATGCTGTTCCTTGATGAGAAGGGTGGAGCCAGGATTAGCCTGTGGGTTTAACTAATCCTCTGCCAGAGCTTTCCTGACAATATGTCTGTATATATACCCCTAGACATATATAGGTGTGATAGTAGCAGAAATATATGCTTGCGCTAATGAAATCATTTACAGTAATATATTTCTGCTACTATCACACCTATATATGGCTAGGTGTCTATATACATATAATTATGTGTGTATATATACCACTATACACAAGTTCAGATGTTTTGCCTGCCTCAAAAGAACCCAAAAAAATGCCAAAAAAACGCTAGCGTCAAAAAAAAAAAATGCCCAGGTGTGTTTTTGCTGGCATTTTTTGGGGGTTTTTGGAGGCAGGCAAAACATCTGAACTTGTGCACAGTACCACTATACACAAGTTCAGATGTTTTTCCTGACTGCAAAGAACCCCAAAAAATGCCTGCTATTAAACCGGCAAGGTGTGAAAACCGAGAAGAGAAGCCAACCCCCTGTGCTGAAAGTGTTCTAATACAAACAATCCTTTTTTTTTTATGGTTCTGGACATGCTACAGAGCTGAAACTTCACAGGTACACCTTTTAGACCCCCCAGATACGAAAT
The DNA here is from genome assembly GCF_965119305.1 of Pelophylax lessonae. Lineage (NCBI taxonomy): Eukaryota > Metazoa > Chordata > Amphibia > Anura > Ranidae > Pelophylax > Pelophylax lessonae. The sequence goes on along the minus strand of NC_138769.1, from coordinate 476,263,141 downwards.
CACACAAAAAAAGTTCTTAAAAATTGTCATTTTTGATAAAAAAGCCAATTATTGAAAAAATTAAAAAAAAAAAAAAAGAGAGATTGTTTGATTTTTACTTTGGATTTCGTATCTGGAGGGTCTTAAAACTGTACATGTGAAGTTTTAGCTCTGTAGCATGTCCAGAACCATAAAAAAAAAAGGATTGTTTGTATTAGAACACTTTCAGCACAGGGGGTTGGCTTCTCGGTTTTCACACCTTGTCGGTTTAATAGCAGGCATTTTTTTGGGTTCTTTGCAGTCAGGAAAAACATCTGAACTTGTGTATAGTGGTACTGTGCACAAGTTCTGATGTTTTGCCTGCCTCCAAAAACCCCCAAAAAATGCCAGCAAAAACACACCTGGGCATTTTTTTTTTTTGACGCTAGCGTTTTTTTGGCATTTTTTTGGGTTCTTTTGAGGCAGGCAAAACATCTGAACTTGTGTATAGTGGTATATATACACACATAATTATATGTATATAGACACCTAGCCATATATAGGTGTGATAGTAGCAGAAATATATTACTGTAAATGATTTCATTAGCGCAAGCATATATTTCTGCTACTATCACACCTATATATGTCTAGGTGTGTATATAAATATATGTATGTGTGTATATACACCACTATACACAAGTTCAGATGTTTTGCCTGCCTCAAAAGAACCCAAAAAAATGCCAAAAAAAACGCTAGCGTCAAAAAAAAAATGCCCAGGTGTGTTTTTGCTGGCATTTTTTGGGGGTTTTTGGAGGCAGGCAAAACATCTGAACTTGTGCACAGTACCACTATACACAAGTTCAGATGTTTTTACTGACTGCAAAGAACCCAAAAAAATGCCTGCTATTAAACCGGCAAGGTGTGAAAACCGAGAAGAGAAGCCAACCCCTGTGCTGAAAGTGTTCTAATACAAACAATCCTTTTTTTTTATGGTTCTGGACATGCTACAGAGCTGAAACTTCACAGGTACACCTTTTAGACCCCCCAGATACGAAATCACACAAACAAGTTCTTAAAAATTGTCATTTTTGATAAAAAAGCCAATTATTGAAAAAAAAGAGATTTTTTTTCAATAATTGGCTTTTTTATCAAAAATGACAATTTTTAAGAACTTTTTTTGTGTGATTAATAGTTAATGGGGCATGACCCAGAACCCTAGGGACTTTTTAGGGGCATTTATTGGGTTTTAGGGCTTAAAAATTGTGTTTTTTGATTACCGAAGTTTGGGTCCCATTGATTTCAATGGGGTTCTGAAATCCGGGCCGAACTTTCAGGAAGTTCGGATGTTCTGGCCGAACCGAACTTTTCAAAAGTTCGATCATCCCTACTGATCAGGAGGTTAGAGGTCATTTGAAGACAAGTAGCAACTGATACTTACTGTATGTTCCATGTTTTGTCAGACTCACACAAAGTAGTAAAGAGTAAAAGAAAATCCTTCATAAATAAGTCTGCATAAGTATTATCATTAAAGACACAGGTATTGCATAAACCCCTTCATATTTGGTTCTCTTTAATCTGTTGCCAACCACCCGCCGCAGTTTTACTGCACCAAGGCGGCTCGGCTGCGCAAATCGGCATACCTGTACATTGATCGCGCGCGGTAGTATGGGGGGCACGTGTCGTCCCCGCGAAGATTTGATTCGGTTTAGAACCAATAAGTCACTACTTATTGCTATCATAGGGGATATCTACATTCTCTTTGATAACAATAAAAATTATAAAAAAAATGATAAGAAAAAAAAAATTAAAGGAAAGGTGTCAAGATAAAATAAAAAAGCTAAATAAATAATAATAATAATATTAAAAAAATTAAAGCACCCCTGTACCCCCTGTTTGCCCACAAAGGCAAAAGCAAGCATTGGTCTTGTGTCATATGTAAACAGCAATTGCACCATGCATGTGAAGAATCACCACAAACTTCAGATCAAGTAATTCTTGCAGTAGACCTCCTCTGTAAATCTAAAATGGTAACATGTAAAAGTTTTTAAAAGCTTTTAAAAACTTTTAAGATCATATGTAGTTTGTTGTCGCTGCACAGACGTGCACGATTTTAAAGCATGTAATTTTTGGTATCTATGTACTGGGCATAAGATCATCTTTTATATTTTACCAAACAATTGGGTAATATATAGTGTATTTGTGCAGTACATTTAAAAAAGTGTTTTTTTCCCCAAAAAAATTGCGTTTGGAAAATCTCTGCGCAAATGACCTCTGATACTGTCATAGGTAGTGAGGAGTGAAACCAACAATTTACGCCCTTAGAAAGCCTGAAGGCCGTGATTGCGTTAGGAACATCTCTGCGCAAATGGCCTCTGATACTGTCATAGGTAGTGAGGAGTGAAACCAACAATTTACGCCCTTAGAAAGCCTGAAGGCGGTGATTGGTTTTGGGGTCCTGTACGCGGCTAGACTGCCAAAAAGTCTCACACATGGGCTATCCCCATACTCAGGAAAAGCAGTAAAATGTATTTTGGGGTGTAATTTGACATATACTTATGGCATGTGTGAGCAAAATATAATTTCAATGACAACTTTGTGTAAACATTTTTTTTTTGTCATTTTTCAAACACCTGTGACATAAAAATGAAATATTCAATTGGCCCACCATGCCTCTCAGGAAATTCCTTGGGATGTCTACTTTCCAAAAAGGGGTCATTTTGGGAATTTTTTACTGCCCTGATATTTTAGCACTTCAAGAAATGAGATAGGCAGTGAGAAAGTAAAAGCTGCGTAAATTACATAGTTTGTAGACACTATAACGTTTGTGCAAACCAATAAATATTTGCTTATTGAAATTTTTTTTATCATAGACGTGTAGCTAAATACATTTTGGCCTAAATGTATGACAAGAATTAAGTTTATTGGATATTTTTATTTTTTGGATTATATTGGATATATTGGATATATATTGGATATATCCAGGTTTTTTGGATTAAGAAAAGTAGAAAATGTAATTTTTTCTCAACATTTTCATTCTTTTTTTATTTATATCAAAAGAAATCAAAGCCACAGAGGTGAACAAATACCACCAAAAGAAAGCTCTATTTATGGGGAAAAAAGGACATATGTTTTGTTTGGGTACAGCATTGCATGACTGCACAATTACCAGTTAAATATGGCCTGGTCATTAAGGGGGTAAAACTTTCCGGACCTTAAGTGGTTAAAAATACCATTTATTGCAAAAGGAAAAATCACTTCTAGAAATTTGTTTAGGAGATGTTTTTTTTTTATTTTTTTTTATTTTGCATAACATGGATTTATGATTATGGAGAATAGAGAGAAAGCAATTCTTAGAAGACTATCACATTTTGTAACACAAAACCTAATTTTTAATACATAATGGTTGATTTACAAAAGGAAAATAGGCTATTGACTGTTACACAGAAAAGTTCATTTTGCAAGTGAATGTGATAAAGTTCTGCTGACTAGGGATGATCGAACTTTTCAAAAGTTTGGTTAGACCAGAACACCCGAAATTCCCGAAAGTTCGGCCCGGATTTCAGAACCCCATTGAAATCAATGGGACCCGAACTTCGGTAATCAAAAAACACAATTTTGAAGCCCTAAAACCCAATAAATGCCCCTAAAAAGTGCCTAGGGTTCTGGGTCATGCCCCAAAGACTATTAATCACACAAAAAAAGTTCTTAAAAATTGTCATTTTTGATAAAGAGCCAATTATTGAAAAAATTATTGAAAATAAAATGAGATTTCTTTGGATTTAGTGTCTGGGGGGTCTAAAAAGTGTACCTGTGAAGTTTCAGCTCTGTAGCATGTCCAGAACCAGAAAAAAAAAGTTTGTTTGTATTAGAATTGCAATAGAACATGATAGTGGCTCCGCTATTTTCACACCTTGCCGGTTTTGTAGCAGGCGTTTTTTTGGGCATTTTTTGGGGGTCTTTGGAGGCAGGCATAACATCAGAACTTCTGTGTAGGGGTATAAATACACACACACATGTATGTATATATACACATACACATATATAGGTGTGAAAGTAGCAGAACACTATGCTTGCGCTAATGAAATAATTAACACCCATATGGCTTCTCTCCTTTCACACCTATATGTGTGTATGTGTATAAATACATACATGTGTGTGTGTATATATACCCCTACACAGAAGTACAGATGTTATGCCTGCCTCCAAAGATACCCAAAAAATGCCCAAAAAAACGCCAGCTACATAAACGCCCAGGTGTGTTTTTGCAGCAGGCGTTTTTTTTTTAGGCATTTTTTGGGGGTCTTTGGAGGCAGGCAAAACATCTGAAATTCTGTATAGGGGTATATATACACACACACTTATATGTATTTATACACATACACATATATAGGTGTTATAGCAGAGAAGCCTTACGTGTGTTAATTATTTCATTAGCGCAAGCATAGGTTTCTGCTACTTTCACACCTATATATGTGTATGTGTATATATACATACATGTGTGTGTGTATATATACCCCTACACAAGTTCAGATGTCATGCCTGACTCCAAACATGTCCTCAAAAAAGCCCTATAAACGCCTGCAACAAAAAGCAGGGTGACAGGGGCGAAGCCACTATCCGGTTCTATAAGAAACAATCCGGTTCTAAGAGAAACAATCTTTTCTCTATAGCGGTCACCCTGACATGGAAGGGTTTTTTCACCCTGCCATAGCAGTCAGAGTCAGTTAACCCTACACTACACTACGGTCCCCTTACACTTAACACTTTCCCTACAGAAACTAGATTATTAAATCTAACTATAGTGGAAAATAGTACCCTAACTACACTAGATATCCCTTTCCTCACACTAATAATTGCTAAATGACACTTTGAGAGCAGAAGTAACAGAACTGCTTCCACTCTCTTCCACAGCCCTGTATTAAAATGGTAGAGATTTGGCGGGGCTATCTTATAAACTGGGGGGCGTATTCAGTAATGATTGGCCTCTGGACCCCCCTAGTCACTCCAATCACATTCCTAGCATTCTCCTGCCCCCTCAATTGGCTTTTACTGATGGTTCTGGTCCAATCACGGGCTTTTAAAGCTCAGTTCCTGTCCCATTGCATTTTGGTTGGTTCTGGTTGCCGAATTTCCGAACTTTTTCAGCAAAAAAAGTTCGGAATTTGGCCGAACCTCGAACAGTCAATGTTCGGGTCGAACCGATGGTCGACCCGAACAGTTCGATCATCCCTACTGCTGACTTCCAAAGTCCAATCATGTTTTTTTTTTTTCCTTGCGCGTAATTGGGTATTCGTTTCAAAGTGGCTTTTCACCTCCTTTACTAAGCTAAGGGAAAATTCCCCTGCAAAGTGAACAGCCAATTTGCCTTTAGTAAATCAATCCCTATCTTGTACTGTATACTATACATATTTCAGAAAATGATGGCTAGGGGAGATACAGTATACTGTATCTGCTAAAGAGTGGCACACAGGAACCATCTTAAAAGGAATACTTCCAAATGAGGAAGATGACACTTACAAATGACTTTGTCTTTGGAAGTAAGGATGACATTAGATTCATGCTACCGAGAAGCAACTCAATTAATCATTCCCATATCCCTTCTTAATGTCCAATTAACTTTGGTCATCATATCTGAAATATTGCAAGTAAACTGCATAGGCTAATTAAATAAAATGCAAACACATACATTTATTTTACTGATTCACTGATAATGATGAATGAGACAAAGCAAACTATATTTTATTCCATGCATTCTGTTGGTTTAATATATTTTGTGCTGTCTTTCATTAAAGTATCTGTGTCAGTATTCAGCTGAAATCCATTCATATGGATTGATTTTGTAGTAGCACTCTGCGGTTATGTGGAGTCTGTAGTAAATGTGGTTCCTAATGCCAAGAAATGGCAGATCATCTCAGGTCATCAAGATGCTGCAGGTAACGCTATAGCTTTAGGACTGGGTATACTTTATATTTGAATCTAACCCCTCAGGCTCTGCACATGTCTGAGTAGGTCTGAAGTACATATTGAGAACTAGGCAGGTTTGTGTCAGCACTGTCTACAATTATCATAGGGAATGCAAGATATAGAATACCTATTACCTTATGTGTTAATTACATTTTTTTTATTTTATTTTAGTATGGGTATTTATGTAGATTCGCACTGTATATGACATTGAGTTGCTACACATCAGGTTGATAGTTAAAATATGTATGCAGTGACTTTTAAATAATTATTGAAAAGGGGGATACTAGGCTGGGTTTAGGGGAGAGAGGGTTCAAGATGAGCATTACCATTGAGATGAGCATTGATTTACTAAAACTGGAATGTGAAAAATCTGGTGCAGCTCTGCATGGTAGCCAATCAGCTTTTAACCACTTAAAGACTAGGCCCTTTTTTGCGATTCGGCACTGCGTGACTTTAAGGGAAAATTGCACAGTCGTTCGACGCTGTACCCAAATTAAATTGAAGTCCTTTTTTTTCCCACAAACAGAGCTTTCTTTGATCACCTGTGCGATTTTTATTTTTTGCGCTATAAACAAAAAAAGAGCGACAATTTTGAAAAAATAACAATATTTTTCACATTTTTTATATGAAATTCTCAACAAAAAAAAAATGTAAAAATCAAAATTTTTTAACATTTTGGGGCAATTTGTTTTCTGCTACATATTTTTGGTAAAAAAAAAACAGCAATAAGCGTATTTTGATTGGTTTGTGCAAAAGTTATTGCGTTTTCTAACTACAGGAAACATTTATGTCATTTTTATTGTTTTTTTTTTAACTAGTAATGGGGACGATCTGCAATTTTTTTTGCGGGACTGCAACATTTTGGCAGACAGATCGGACCCCTGACTGACATTTTTGACACTTTTGGGGGTACCAGTGACATTACTACAGTAATCAGTGCTATAAATATGCACTGTTACTGTAAAAATGACACCGGCAGGGAAGGGGTTAACTTTATTGGTGATCAAGGGGTTAAGTGTGTGTCCTTAGGGGCATGATTCTAACTGTTAGGGGGCGTGGCTAGTGAAGTAATCACAGAAACATACGATCCTACATAGCAGGATCGCATAGCCTCTGTCATTACTTCAGGGAGAATGACAGACGGCTGTGCTTACATCAGCCGCCTGTCTTTCTCCCTCTCCTGTGGGAGATCGCGAGTGGCTGGCGGCCATCGGAGCCGCCGGTCACATGCGCTGGCTAGGCAGGAAACGAGCGGGGGTGGGAGCGCGCCGCCACCGGCGAGCGCTCACCCCCTACAGGCTCATGGGCGAGCGACGTAGTGCTATGTCACTTTGCCCAGGAGAGGCTGACTGCTGCAGTAAATAGTCGTGCGGCAGTCGGCAAGTGGTTAACTTTAGCTTCTTCAATTAAAGTATAACTAAAAGCAAAACATTTTTTTAGCTGTGGATAGAGTGGGGAGGGAATAGATTACCAGTCAGTTTTAATTGTTGTCTGTGCCCCCGTTTGGGAGATTCAGCCTCTATATGTGTCCTATTTACCATCATCTTTGAAAGTAAGATTAAAAGAAAACCTGGATTTTGGGTTGTCCTCAGAAAAGTAATAGACAGGAAATCTTTCAATGGAGACACTATTTCTGGTGACCTGGGGGTCCCCAAAGAATTCCCTTAATTTGCAGAGATTTCCTCTTATTTTCTGTTTGGCTATGGGACAGGAAGTGAAGGGAAATCTCCGCAATGGGACGAATATGGCAAAAAAAATCTGACAGGGGTTATAACCCTTACATGCTCTATCCAAAATTAAAAAAAAAAGTTTTGTTTATAGTTCTACTTTAGGGTTTTGACAAAAAAAATCTGGAAGCTGTTTGGTTTCTGTACAGAGCTGCACCACATTTTACATGCTCCAGATTTAGTAGATCAACCCCATAGTCTGCAAAACTGCAAGTTCTATATTGCACTGTGTATACTAAGAATGGATGACACTGATGCCAGATTGACATATTTGGGCATTACCACCTGTATGTTAAAATGCATTATTCTGCATTGTGGTAACACAGCTTGTTTATTTGGAATGGGCTGCCTACGCACAGCAATAGATTTTATAATACACTTGCGTGCTTTTTTCTGCACACCACAATGCACAGATGGATCACACTGAGATGTGCATTGGGGGTCATTTAAAATGAATGGCGCTGTAACACACCCCATTTAACACATTAATGTGTGTTGCGGTAATGTGGGGGTAAGAAACGCAAATAAATAAAATTTCAGTAAAATCAGGAGATTCTTTAGGAAATGTTACCACTTTGGCTAAATTGAAGTCAATTGGAAGGATGCAATGGGCTCTATATGATATCCTAAGGTTACAGAATCTTTTTCTTGTGCAAACAGTCCCTTATTAGCCTCATTATTTTTTGTGTTAATAAAAGAGTGAATGTGATTTAACTAACATTTTTAGCTGTTTAGGGTAAATGTGCACTTTGAACCATGAACTAAGAATTAAGCCAGAGTTACCAACTTTATAAAAGGTTACACCTGAAGGTGACATCTATTGTGCCAGTAGCAAAGATCAGAAGTAACAACCCCTACTGGGCTAATAGGTACTCAGCTGTGATCCTGATTCAACAATGTTTCTCCCTATGGCACTCATTGGAGACATTAAGATGATTTATTTATTATTATACAGGTTTTTTTTTTATAGCACCAACATAAAAATATTACTGACAAAGATAACAATAATAAAATAAATGCCTTCATCCTGTGAAGATATATGGTAATATATGTATGCTGTGACTTCATTTATGGGTCTATTTTCAAAGCAGTGAAAGTGACTTTCACCAAACATTCTCTGGTAGAGAATCAATCACTGTCATTTAAAACGAATTGACCTGTCAGATTCACTGATTTATAAATATGGCCCTTAAACTGTCCACACACTGGTAGATTATTTTCATTCAGCCCAACAGTTTGGATGGGCAAATCCTTCCTGCTAGTCTATTGTATTCTTATAGCCAGCATTGTCAGCTGTCAGAATGCCCAAAAAGTGCTTGCTTTTTTGATTGGATGCAGACGCTGTTCAGCCCAAAATTTTCTGTTAGGCTTCTTCATTAAAGTTGATTGAATGGCAAGGCCATACACTGCTCAAATTATCTGAGCCAGCAGAAGTCAGCCAAAATGTGAGCAGTGTAAAGCGGAGTGTACATAGGGATTAGGCTTCATTCAACCAGCGGGTTGAACAAAAAAAAAAAAATGTACAAATCCCTGCATCCACACAATTAATGCAGGGACTTCCCCCCACTGCGCTATTGTGTTCTGACAGCGGGGGCTCCCCCCTATCAGAATACACAGATCAATCAGTGCTGCAGGCATTGGCTGCATGCGCTAATCAAATGCTCATTCTCCAGCAGGATCAGTTGACAGAAGCTGGTCATTAGAGCGGCTTCTGTTGAAAAGACGGACTACACGCAAATAAAAATTCCCTTGGTTTCTGTTGAACTTGCTGATTTTTGGTCTGTGTATTTCGGTCTTCTGTGCTTTTGTGTTCTGATGTTGGGCAGCCTTCTCCACCATCAGAACACACTGATAGAATCAGTAGATCAACTTCTGTAAAACTAGCCTGCCCATACAGGGATCCAAATATGGCCGGTTCCTGCTGAGCTGGCTGAACTTTGATCCATGTATGGCCAGTTTTAGCGTTTCTTTTCTCTTTGTTCTAAACTAAGGAACAATTGTCTATTACCTAAAAACATCACAACTTCAAGACCAGAGTTTTTCCTCCCAGCAGAAGTGTTGCAATTGATTGTACCACACAGGCATTGCAGTTGTTGCCAAAATTTGTTAACCTCTAAAGGCTAAAATGTTAATTGGAACTATTCTTGCCGCTTACTGGCGTTACCATGATAGGACAAGTTTTATGACCATGGATCTTCAATTACAAAAAACAAAAGAATTCTTTGTGTACATGAATCTATAATACATTTATAAATATGTGAAAATTAAAATACTTTTCTGGATAAAGGTTCACAAATGATGGAGACATTTAGACTACACCAGAGGGCCCCTGTAGGCTAGTATAACCCAGCTTGTAGAGCTCAAAAACACCATGACTTGTACACTCTGATAATTTGCAACAGGCCAAAATATTTAAGTCTCTGTTCTTAGCATATTACCATATTTCTCTGTCGCCTTAAGCAATACTGTAATAAATGTTTCAGCTACAAATCCAAGGAAGCGCAGAAAGCCACAATGGCTCTAAGTAATAGAAAAATAAAAGGACATATGTATAACAGGAATAGTAATCTGAGATGCATTCCTGCTGATTTTGCAAACTTTGCAGCTATTATTTTTTACAATCATTTAACACCATTTGTTAAACTGATGTGCTGTTTCCTCTTTGATAAGTGAACATACACAATATTACAAAAGGACTTCTAAATCATAGTCAGAAAATGAGAAATGCATCAGATGTAATTATTACACAAATCCAAATAAAGACAGTAATTTGTAATTTGCTTTTGTAATTATCCAAATTAATAACAATTTAAATACAACTCAGAACAGAATAACTGAGTTTTTATCAGCCGTGTCTCTTCATACATACAAAATTGTTAGGAAAATAGAACTTCAACATTATTATTATAATGGGTTTATTTAAATGTCAGTGCAGCAACCTCATATTTGCAAGGTTTGTTAAAGTTATTCAGGCACTGCTAATTGACCCCATGCTATTTGAATAAATATTGTGTGATGTGATCTACAGTTAGGTTTGACCTTATGTTGGAGAATCAGACATAATAGGCATCAGAGGTTACACGTTTAGGAAGGGAAAAAAAGGGTTGATTGCAACATGGGAATTAAATGAGGAAAAGAATTTTAAATGAACATTTTTGTGTCTGGATTCTAAAGAAACAACATCATTTTTTTCTTTCAAGTACTATTACAGACTTCAATAATATAATGTAACAACTTTGGTTTGTTTCAACTTTCGTTTTAGACTTAAAGCAGACCGTCAGTCATTTTTTCATCTTTCCATCTATTAAATCGTCTGGCCTTGTTATTTTAACTTTGAATAATAAAACATTTTTTTTTTTTTGCCATTAAACACCTTATACAGTCCACTTCCTCTTTCTTGTCTGGTAAAAAAGCCTAGGCTAATGACATCATACACAGCTCTCTCTCTCACTCTCGTGAGAGTTTATGAGTCATAGGAGAGCCAAGGAGAGCCGCAGAGCTGGAGGGGGTTGGATGAGGTCGAAAATAAAAGGAGACTGCAGAGATCCAGGAGTATTCATCAAGAGAGGAGAACTGTGCAGGCAAGCAATGGTGTGAGCGTGTCTGTTTATATATATATATATATATATATATATATATATATATATATATATATATATGTGCGTGTCTGTCTGCCTCTGTGTGTCTGTATAAATCCAGGAAGTGAACAGGTAGCACCTTCAGCTGCCCACAGTTAAATGGCTGCAGCCTGACTTGGTAGAAGGAGATTTCTGCAGAATATTTGGCAAGTAAAGAATCACACTATATATAAAATAATATGCAAAGTGGTTGAAGGGAAGCTTAAGAATGGCAAAAATGTTTTTATTACAAATTATGTGAGCAGACTGCAGTTCCTAATAACAGGATTTACTGCTATCCTCCCTCCTAGATTGTAAGCTCCAATGAGCAGGGCCCTCTGCTTCCTCCTGTTTTGCATTGTAATTTAACTGTACTGTCTGCCTCATGTTATAAAGTACTGCACAAACTGTTGGCGCTTAATAAATCCTATATAATAATATTAATAATAATAATATTCTCATGCTTGTTCTTTTCATTTTTTTCAACAAAAATTCTGGTTAAGTTTAACGGATCTTTAGATATTTTTATGTATACTGACATATGAGCATAGCATTAGAAAAAGTCAAGTGGTTTGTAGGTCTAATGCCAAAAAGTGCTGAGGTTCCTTAACCACTTCTGGACTGGAAGGATTTGCCCCCTTGACCAGGCATTTTTTTGCGATTCGGCACTACGTTACTTTAACGGACAATTGCCCGGTTGTGCAATGCTGTACCCAAATAAAATGTATGTCCTTTTTTCCCACAGATACAGCTTTCTTTTGGTGGCATTTGATCACCTGTGCGATTTTTATTTTTTTCAATCAATAAAAAGAGAGCAACAATCCTGAAAAAAAAACAATAATTTTCACTTTCTGCTATAAAACATTCCCCAACAAAAAAAATTAAAAATCTAAATTTTTTTAAATTTTAGGCCAATTTGTTTTCTGCTACATATTTTTGGTAAAAAAAATCGCAATAAGCATATTTTGATTGGTTTGCGCAAAAGTTATCGCGTCTACTAACTACGGGAAAGATTTATGTCATTTTTATTGTTTTTTTTTTACTAGTAATGGCGGCAATCTGCGATTTTTTGCGGGGCTGCGACATTGCGGCGGACAGATCGGACCCCTTACTGACATTTTTTACACTTTTGGGGGTACCAGTGACATTACTACAGAAATCAGTGCTAAAAATATGCACCATTACTGTAATAATGACACTGGCAGGAAAGGGGTTAACATTGTGGGTGATCAAGGGGTTAAATGTGAGCCTAGGGGAGTGATTCTAACTGTATGGGGGTTGGGCTTGTGAAATGATCACAGAGACCTGTGATCCTATATAGAAGGATCACAGGGGCTCTGTGATCATTCCAGAGAAAAGAACGGCCAGCTGTGTTTACAACAGCTGACCAATCTTCTCTCTCAGCGGGGAGCGATCGCGGGTGGCAGGTGGCCGTGTATTGGAGTTCCCCGTTGATGAGTGGGGGTGGGAGCATGCCGCCGGCAGTGCACGCTCGCCCCCTAGCTGCAGGCGCTTGACCGACGTATACCTACGACAGTTTGCGCAGGAGGGGTTGCCTGCCGCAGTATATCTGCGGTTGGCGGTCCAGAACTGGGTAGCATGACATCCCTAAAGTCATAAAGTAGCATCAACGTCTTTCCTTGGACATAACCAGTTAACAGTTTTCTTTAGTTGCCAGCAGTGTTGGGTCTTTAATTAAGACACTTATTAGTTCTGTCACTGAAGATAGCTACATGTTTGTAGTGACCACCTGCAGGGTATAATAATTTTGAATGTTTGTTTCTGCTTAGCCTGAAATGGCTAAGTGCGGGGACTTATGCTACACTGCCACTAAAATTACCTGTTTCCCAGCAGGTGGGAAATTAAACAGCTATCAAATAATAATTTATTTACTCCACATGTCCGTACTTAAACACATTTAGTTAAACCAGATTTTTCTGAGCTCAACTCAGTCCCCACAGTGGGAATTTGAATGACAACTTTGATTCCATTTTTCATATGATTTTGTTGTCCTGGTGTTTTGTGTTGTGCATGGTATTCAGTATATACATGTATTCATTGTAAACCATTGTAAGTAGACCAGGTTGAGCTTGACTTTGAACCTACTTTATATATGGATAAAGAACCTAGGTTAGGTTAGTATAGGGGGCTAGGGAGGTAGACTAGTAGTTTTTACTGGAGTTGTACTTTACACAATAAATATTCTTTTTTTTTTTCTTTCATTATTACAAAGGAGTCCTGCCCCTGTGTAAACCATATGTTCTGGCTAAAGCTTTAGAGTGCCACAACACCAAAAAATATATCATATAGCACAATAGAAGTTCTGCAATTCCTGGTATGTCATTCTACAGCCATTATTAACCCCTAAGCACTGACCACAGGCAAATATGCATCTTCTTGGCAGCCGGGCCTTTAGCGTGCGTGTGTGCATTAGCACAGATGAGGCTGTGCTATGAACGTCCGCCCTGTGCGCTCCCGCCACAGCGATTGGCGGCTCACAAAAAGCTCCCGATCGCTTTGTGCAATCTGAGTTTTCTAAATATGTGACCGCTGTGACAGTCAATCATGGCGGTCACATGGCCACAAGCCCCGCCTCCCAGAATGCCAAACCCCTTAAAAGGCTTGCGAGAGCTGGCACCAAGAGGTTAATAAAATCTTTTAGGGCCCATTCACACTCTTGCTCACATGGGCGCATACGCCTAGTGCATTATCCACAGCTCTTTATTATAAGATAAAATATACAAATTATATTCACAAACCAAGGTAGATAGGTAGCATATCATGAATTCAGAAACCAAAAGTCCGCCCTCTAGCCTCATTGGACCAAGTGATTAACAATACCAGCTGTCTGCTCCCCTTCCTTTGCTCCGAGTAAAGGAGCCATTCCCCCGATAAGATGAAATATGTCAGCTGGTATTGTCAACCGTTTGGTCCGATGAGGCTGGAGGGCAGACTTCTGGTTTCTGAATTCATGAAATGTTACCTATCTACCTTGGTTTGTGAATATAATTTGTATTTTTTGTTTTATAATATAGAGCTGTGGATAATGCACTGGGCGTTTTGTGCCCTTTTGGTGCTTTTTGTTGTTAATACATGTTCATGTGTGTCTGTTGGGGGTTAACATGCAATGCATGGGCACAGATATCTTCTATGTGCCTTTGCCTTCAACGCAAAAAATAAATAAATCATATAGCACAATAAAAGTTTTGCAATTCCTAGTATATCGTTCTATAGCAACATTTTTAGGGCCCATTAGCACTTTTGCTCACATGTTCATGTGTATCTTATTGGGGGTCGACATGCATTGCATGGGCCTAGTTATCTCCTATGTGCCTTGGCCTTCAACACACAAAAATATATCTTTTAGCACAATGGAAGTTCTGCAATTCGTGATATATCATTCTATAGCCACTGTTAATAAAATATTTTAGGGCCCATTCACACTTTTGCTCACATGTTCATGTGTGTCTTATTGGTGGTTGGCATGCATTGCATGGGCCCCCAGTTATGTTCTATGTGCCTTGGCCTTCAACACATGTCCACAGACAAATAAAACACACCTGACTATTGTGCATGTGCACTGTTTTACCTTTATAAATAAATTGGCTTGCACGCCATAAAATAGCATCCAAAAAAAGTGCACAGAACATTGTGAATGGCCCCAAAAAATTGTAGAAATGAAAAAAAAAAACAGCCAACACCAAAGGGGCAAAGAATTTATTGAATTAAAGTACAAAATTATTTTTCAGCTCACTCATTTCATTTTCATAATTTTACTAAGGTTGAACATTAAACTAAAGGTCTTTTGATTATACAGTTTAGGTCTACATTAGATGTGCCTATAGTGAGCTACTTCATTATTAAAAATTGCAGCTGTCAAATCAAATAGTCATTACTGAAATCTTTATTAATCTGTGATAAAGATGTTTTTTTTTTTTACAACCCTTTATCTTCAGAAACTCTGCGAATGCCAATCAATGTATCATGGGAAGCAGGAGAACAGTTATATGTAATTTATGATATTATTATACTATGTCTTACCTCGTAAATGGCTTTTGTTCATGCTAACAAGACATCATTTCATTAGTGGGTTTATTGTGGATATGACCATTAGTGAATAGAATAATAGTTATTGAGCTCCAAAAAATCTGCTGTGCTGTTATTAAAAACAGATACATGCTGTATGCTCTCTGCATATGGAGCTTGAAACAAAATGAATATCAGATTTCTATAGTCCTTTAAAAGTCTTCAGTCATATGATGAGTGATGGCATTCCTAAAAATCCATGCCACAAGGTAAAGTTTAATCAAAAATCATTTTTAGCATGTATAAATTGTTTATCTCACTTATTCTCAGAAGTATGCCTGGGATCTGCTTAACCATTCAGCACAAAAGGGTCTCACATGTTATTACAGTTTAAAAAGTGTGTGAATATTAGGGCCATGTTTTAGCTGTTTGAATAACTTGCCAGAAGTGTTGTAACCAAGATTTAGACTATGCAGACCATTGTTACCATATGTTTTTACTGATAAGAGTAAAAGAATAGCTGTTGCCCTTAAATAAGTTTAGCGATATGAGAATTAGGGTATTGTTTTTTGTTCCAAAGAATCTGGGAAATTTCATACTCTAACGATATACGACCTTGCTATCAAGAAGAATAAATAGGATCAGTAACAGAGTACGATAGCTTTAAAAAAAATGTGGTTTGTGTGTGTACATAAAGTAAATCTATCACCTAATATGTATAGAAGCTTTAAAATGTTCTTATAATTTTAAATGTTGTTTTCAATCTTTTCAAATCAGCAGCTTTCATTAAAAGAATGTGTGGTGATCCTGCCATGAAGGTTCAGACACTACATACTATGGAAGGACAACTATCTCCTAATTGTGCTCCTTTGTTCTCATTGTCAAATGGAGACAAGAAAGGTCCCTCCTGACTCACCTTGTCACAGGTCTGGTCTACTGGTGTCACTTTTTAGAAGCCTATCCCAAGTATTGATGTACATCTAACAATGGGTCAAGAGCATGCAGACATGGAGTGACTTAGGAGATAAGCAACACTGAGATGCAAAAATGCTGAAAAAATGTTTGAAAGTAGTATTTTATGAAAAAAAAAAAAAAAATCTCACTTGTTTATCATACACAGTGCTTTAGCAATGGCAATGTCATCCAGTTAGAGTTATGTCTACCTTAACCTATTTACAGTTGCATAGTGCATGTGTAGGTATATGTGGCATCTTTAAATGTTTACATTTTAACCTCCCTGGCGGTATGATTATGTCAGGAATTACATACCAAAAGCGATACAATTGTTTTCATGGAAATTTGGCGTTATGTATTATAGGCCTACAATTCTTAGTAATTACTGACTTAAACCTGACCAAAACAAGACTCTAGTAGACATCCCAGATGTGATAAATTTGAAACACAAACACGTGAATTATAATCGAATCAATAATATTATTTTATTATTTAATATATAATATATATAATAAAATTATATTATTGATTAGATTATAATTCATGCATTATATATTATAGATATATGTGTGTATATATATATATATATATATATATATATATATATATATATAATATATAACGCATGAATTATAATTGAATCAATAATATAATTTTATATATATATGTGTGTGTGTGCATATATATATATATATATATATATATATATATATATACATATAAATATATATATATATGCATATATATATATATATATATGCATATATATATATATATATATACCGGTATATATATATATATATGCATATATGTATATGCATATATATATATATATATATATATATATATATATATATATATATGCATATATATATATATATATGCATATATGCATATATATATATATATATACATATATACATATATACATATATATATAAATATAAAATGTAAAATGTGTTTTGTGTTTTGTGCAACTTTTTTTTTTTTTTTTAATTTCCCTCCCTAGTTCCGCTCCCATGCAGCATTGCTGCTGCAGGGTACGGAACTAGGAAGTGATCAGACCGACGGAGGGACGGAGGAGCGGCGGGACTCTCGGCTGGCGATCTCAGCAATGAGAGATCATCGCTGGATCGCCAGGATAAGGTAAGACACCGCTGCGCTCTCTGCACATCTACCCCGAGCGTGACTCGGGGTTACCGCTCCTGATATGAAAAACCAACCCCGAGTCACGCTCGGGATTACCGCCTAGGAGGTTAATAAAGTAGCCCAATCTAGAAAGCTAAACCGGCCATGAATGGGGGCAAAATCTTCTATAAATTAAGGAATTAATGAACATGTTCTTGCTAAAAACTAGAGTTATAGAATCCCAATCAGTCCCAATTTATCGATAAGTTTGATGTTGCTTGGTGGCAAAATAACTTGTTCTTAGTAAGGCCTCATTCACAGGGGTGCTGGTACCCAAACTGCGTAAATGAGGCGTTTTGTTTTTGTGCCTGCATCTGCCCTGAGTTGCGTGCAGGCGGCCTAAGGAAGTGTATACAGATACACACTGTCTGTGCTGAGGGTTGTGCACCAGCTACTCCATGCCTGTGACATTATGACACATGGCTGTTTCTTTGCTGTTGTGGGGTCTGCATTCACTTGCATAGACTGACTGCATGTAGGTCTGCATGTAGCTCGGGGCGGATGCAGGCACAACAAGAAATGCCTCATTCACCTTGTACGGGTGCCAGAGGCCTAAGAGCACATTGATCCAAAGAACCCTAAGTGTCGAGTGCATAATCCATAATAACCAAAATAAAACCATTTAACTTCATTAACCACTTGCCTACTGGACACTTTCACTGCCTTGCTGCCCAGGCCAATTTTCAATTTTCAGCTCTGTCACACTTTGAATGGCAATTGTGTGGTCCTGCTACACTTTACCCATATGAAATTGTTCTCATTTTTTTTTCACACAAATAGAGCTTTCTTTTGATATTTATTTAATCACCACTGGGTTTTTATCTTTTGATAAATAAACAAAATAACACTGAACATTTTTGTGATTGGCCCTTTACTCTGATTTATGATCAGCTGTGTCCCAAGGACACAGCAATCACAAAGCACGCCACCAACACACTGCAGGGGGCGCACGGCGGGCACAATCATAGGAGGACATTATATGACGCCCTCCCAGAACTGGCCGACCGTGCTGTAGCCATCATTTGGCTAAAGCATGGTCAGAAAGTGGTTAAAGACACTTTTGGTTACAACTGCTTACTAGGTTGATTTACTAAGGGCAAACTGTTCGCTTGGCAAGGGAAGATGCACTTTGTATTTGCTCTGAGTGTTTTCTTCTTAGTGAATGTAGTGAAACTTCTGTCATCCAATCATGTTTAAGCAAAAATGTTGTTTCCCCTTTTTTTCCTTGAAAATGATTGGGTATTTTTGCAAAGTGAATTCACTAAGCCCTGGGGATAATTCCCATGCAAAGTGCAACCTTTGTTGCAAAGGGAGCAGTCTATTTGCCTTTAGTAAATAACCACGTATGAGTTTTTTCCCTTTGCGTTATTGACAATCTCCTTTCACTGTTTGTTGAACAAGATGGCCAGACTCCAAAATAAGATTTCCATATTATTAAGATCTTCAGATAATTATGAAAATCCATACCTCTTATCACATCTCACTACACAGAGATCTAGGAAATGTGACTTCAAGCTCAGGTTCAAATGGTTTAGATTTTTGCCCTATATCTAGCATGTATGGGTGTAGAGAGAGGATGGCACTAAATGACTGAAGAGGCTTTCCCAACATGAAAGCTCTGCTTGAACAGAGTAGCTTTTGGAAGAAGTTGAAATTGTGGAAAGCTACTTGAATATATTGCATATGACAAAGGCAAAAAAGTTATTTTATAGATAATGAAATTGAAAAAAAGATCCCAGCAAACTACAGATATAAAAGTCTCAACAAAAGTGTGTCAGTAAATCAATATAGTTAAGTAAGAGAAAATAGATGAAAGAACTTATTAGTTTCTATGTGAAAGAAACTAGTAAGCTTCAGAAGGAATGAAAGAAAAATGCTTGCAGTAAAAAAATATCACCTAGGACTTGGAGCGAACGGTGATATTAAATGAAAAAAGCATGACACAAATATAAATCTGGCTGGAGACCAGAGTGTTGGTTTTATGTCTCAATTTATTTAGTGTGCTTTGTTTTCAATTGTTACATCATTTATTCATAGATGAAAGTACTTTACATCTAAGCTGCAAAGAAAAGATTTGATGCTGAAATGATTGAGCTGCTATGGTAAACATATGTCTTGCAGCGAGACATGCACAAGCTGTCCATGAACGATAATGCAGACTTTGTTGTCTTTATCAATGTATAAAAATGGACAGGAGTGTGGTGGTGCTCCTATTGATCTAACTGTCTGAAGTATATTGAAGTACTGTATACTGCTTATTGGAAGGGCGCTACCATCTATTGTTAGGATGTGTCATATCATATACCTAAGACAGGCCATACACAGTGCAATTTCTTTCCAAAAACACTTGCACCATTCCCCCGTTAACACAGACAGTGCTGACAGTGATATCCCTCCTGCTGAGCTATTGTCTGCACCCAGCAGGGGGTGGTAGCAGGCGGGGGCAGCCGCCCCTGCTGGGAGAAAACAGTAATTTTCTCTAGCAGCTATAGCATCCACTAGTAATAATTGTAAGAGAATCTGGCAGGCTGGTTGTACTCAAGTTGATCGATCAATACATTATTTGATCGATTGTTACATTCAGCCTGCCCATTAACGGTTCTTAACCATTAAGATGCCCGGAAGTCCATTGAAGAAATGTTGATAGAGCACAACTTGTAGTTCATAGATATAGTCCAGTCAAAATAGAAAATTAATAAACCTGTAATGACTTTGTTGACCTTTTCCTGAAAATTCTACTTTTTTAGTTGTTATATTGATGTTATATTGATGCAATAGCTTTTCATTTCTGGGGCGCTGACCTTGAATCAATACACAGATCAAAAAAGTAAAAAAAAAATAAAAATAAAAAAAAGTTAATGCTCAATGTATTCATATTTAAATGCACAGTAATTCATAGTGTTAAAGCAAAAAAGGCAGTTTGGCAGCTTGGCAAATAGCTATTTCAGAAGGAGAGCTAAGCATCAGCAACCTAGATGTTTCCATAGTGACATTTTTAATGAGATTAAAGTCATTGCAAAGTCTCCTTTTTCATAATATTAAATAAGATGTTATACTTGCTTGCACAGAGCGTTCTCTTACCGCCTCTTCTGAGGTCCCCCATCAGCGCTGTCTGCTCCTCCTCTTCTCTGAGTTCCCCCCAGCAAGCAGTGTGCTCTGTACTATGTACATAGCACACCTCTGAACTCTTCCCTCTGTGCATAGAGCACCCCTAAAACTGCACTATGTATGTAGTGGACCTTTTAACTTTGTACTGTGTGCATAGCACACCTCTGAACTCTGCCCTCTGTACATACAGCACTCCTAAAACTGCACTCTCTACATAGCACATCCCTGAAGGCTGCACATAATGCACTCCTGGTATTTATTGCTCCCACTGTACAATTTGGCCACACCTACTATTAGACGCAGTTTGGTGGGGGGCGTTGTTGAGTTCCTGCACCTATTCTCCGAGATAAAATGCCCTAGATAAGTGTATATAGTCTTACAGATACAACTGGCCCTTTGAGGATATTCATATTGCTGATGCGGCCCACAATGAATTAGAGTTTGACACCCTTGGTCTATCATGTCATTCAGTGTTGTAGGTCCACATCAATCACCATGACCGACGCCCGACAACCCCAAAAGCATGATTTTAAAATGGAGGACTAGAGCGCAAATATAGGAAAAGAGGAAGAATACTAGTCAATTAAAGATAGATAAAGGCACCTAAGGCTCAGCATATGGATCGTTTTGGAAAACCAGCTAACACTGTCAATCAAAATAAGTTAAAGAAACACTGAATGCTTATATTTGCAACAGGTAACTTAGATAACCTCAGCCTCTTATTCTTTTTTTGGAAAATCCCTGCATTCTAGCTGAGAAACCTCTTTCAGTATAGTTTCTCTGGAAATGTTTAAATTGTGCATGAAGTATGGTAATACCTGATGTAGGCTTTCTGGATATGCCATTGTTACTAAGAGCAGATGAATCCATCCCTCTTTACTTTTATACTTCATAGAACTCTGTCTGGAACTCTGGGTCTGCTTCCTGAAATATGTGACAATAACTTCCCAGGATGCAGCTGTGAGGACAGGGTTACATCACCAGTGCCTCACTCAACTAGGAAGTGAAGAAACAGTACCTATGAAAGAGAATTTGGAATCAATGATTTATGACTGGACGTTGCACATATTTTAATAGATGTGCTGTTATTGGGAGTTTCTCCCTAGATAGTTCACCCTACTGAATAAGTAGTGAAGCTGTTCCTTGTGAGCGTAATGGAGTGCAGGCTTAAATTATTCTTGTTGGATTCTGGCTTAATAAAAGAAGTGTATTTGACCTTTGTAATGAGCATCATGATATAAGCTCTGAGAGTTTACCCTAAGGGGGTGGTGGTGGTTTTTCACCTGGTACAGCATAAAGTTCTGGATATTTTGGACTATTATTAGCACTGCACAATGTGTTTGGTTTCCTATCACAGAATTTAAGATTGAATATATTTATGCATTGTTTGCACAGTTATTTATGAGTTTTATGTGATGTATTATTGCAAGTGTGTTTATTTATTTATAATTTGAGTGCAGCACAAGTTTACACTTATATCCATGCATTGTTTGCATAATCATTTATGGAATGTTGTGTGACATATTAGTGGGATTTTATTTATTTATTATTTGAGCCTAGTACTGTTTTCATATACATATCTTTAATTATTATTGAAGTGTTTACCATTCAAAAAAAAAAAAAAAAGATTTTAAATACTTACCAGTCCCGCAAGAGCACTGACTCCAATCTTCATGCCCAGGTTCAACAGATGATGTGTCCTCCGCTAAGGTCTGCATTGTGGTTCCATTTTACAACCCCTATGTCATTACTGTATTGATGTAGCGAGCAACTATAGAAGTAGTTTCCCACTGAAATGGTGCGTATTAGGGTCTGTGTCAGAAGGGTTTTGCATTCCCATACCAGTCTATGGGAATGAAAAACCCACTCGAAGCAGAGCAAGAGCATGTCCAAAAGGAGGTCAAGTGCAAGTCAAATGCACCTATTAATTAATTCTGAATGATCTTTTTGACTTTATTGGTTGAACTAGATGGACTTGACTAACCAGACTAACTATGTAACTATCTCAAAAGCATCTCAAACTGAAGCTATCTACACACGTCCAAAGCTTGTTGGCACAGGCCCTTAAGCTCACCATACATTTTACAAGCTGACCTTATAATCCTCGAATAATCAATTTGAGAATTAACTAAACAATGTAATATTAGCACCTACTTAAACTGTTCAAACAATGTGTATCAAATCAGGCAGGCTCTAGCACTACATACAGTGCCTTGCAAAAGTATTCAGCCCCCTTGAACTTTGCAACCTTTTGCCACATTTCAGGCTTCAAACATAAAGATATAAAACTGTAATTTTTTTGTGAAGAATCAAAAATAAGTGGGACACAATCATGAAGTGAACGAAATTTATTGGATATTTCAAACTTTGTTAACAAATAAAAAACTGAAAAATTGGGCGTGCAAAATTATTCAGCCCCTTTACTTTCAGTGCAGCAAACTCTCTCCAGAAGTTCAGTGAGGATCTCTGAATGATCCAATGTTGACCTAAATGACTAATGATGATAAATAGAATCCACCTGTGTGTAATCAAGTCTCTGTATAAATGCACCTGCACTGTGATAGTCTCAGAGGTCCGTTTAAAGCGCAGAGAGCATCATGAAGAACAAGGAACACACCAGGCAGGTCCGAGATACTGTTGTGGAGAAGTTTAAAGCCAGATTTGGATACAAAAACATTTCCCAAACTTTAAACATCCCAAGGAGCACTGTGCAAGCGATAATATTGAAATGGAAGGAGTATCAGGCCACTGCAAATCTACGAAGACCTGGCCGTCCCTCTAAACTTTCAACTCATACAAGGAGAAGACTGATCAGAGATGCAGCCAAGAGGCCCATGATCACTCTGGATGAACTGCAGAGATCTACAGCTGAGGTGGGAGACTTTTTCCATAGGACAACAATCAGTCGTATACTGCACAAAGTTGGCCTTTATGGAAGAGTGGCAAGAAGAAATACATTTCTTAAAGATATCCATAAAAAGTGTTGTTTAAAGTTTGCCACAAGCCACCTGGGAGACACACCAAACATGTGGAAGAAGGTGCTCTGGTCAGATGAAACCAAAGTCGAAATTTTTGGCAACAATGCAAAACGTTATGTTTGGCGTAAAAGCAACACAGCTCATCACCCTGAGCACACCATCCCCACTGTCAAACATGGTGGTGGCATCATCACGGTTTGGGCCTGCTTTTCTTCAACAGGTTCAGGGAAGATGGTTAAAATTGATGGGAAGATGGATGGAGCCAAATACAGGACCATTCTGGAAGAAAGCCTGATGGAGTCTGCAAAAGATCTGAGACTGGGACGGAGATTTGTCTTCCAACAAGACAATGATCCAAAACATAAAGCAAAATCTACAATGGAATGGTTCACAAATAAACATATCCAGGTGTTAGAATGGCCAAGTCAAAGTCCAGACCTGAATCCAATCGAGAATCTGTGGAAAGAACTGAAAACTGCTGTTCACAAACGCTCCCCATCCAACCTCACTGAGCTCGAGCTGTTTTGCAAGGAGGAATGGGCAAACATTTCCGTCTCTCGATGTGCAAAACTGATAGAGACATACCCCAAGCGACTTACAGCTGTAATCGCAGCAAAAGGTGGTGCTACAAAGTATTAACTTAAGGGGGCTGAATAATTTTGCACGCCCAATTTTTCAGTTTTTTATTTGTTAACAAAGTTTGAAATATCCAATAAATTTTGTTCCACTTCATGATTGTGTCCCACTTGTTGTTGATTCTTCACAAAAAATTACAGTTTTATATCTTTATGTTTGAAGCCTGAAATGTGGCAAAAGGTCGCAAAGTTCAAGGGGGCCGAATACTTTCGTAAGTCACTGTAGCTTTTGGTAGCTCCAAAGGAGAGATTTATTCATCATCTTTCCAGGTAGTCACTTTTTGGATTTTGAAAGTTTGCAGAGTTTCTTTTATAAAGTCTATCTATAGACTATATTTGCTTTGGATAGAATAGGGAATGATAGAATATAATGCTTTGCTGTTTGCTAGGGAGATTTTCCTTCATTTCCTATTGCAGAGATACCATGAGAAGTGAAAGAAAACATCTCCAAAATGAGAGAAATCACAGGACTGTCTTTCCCCCACTGGAGCCTGCAGACATGCAACCTTTGCCTCACAAAGCTGCACCTCTCTACTGGGGTAACCTACTTAAAACAGAACATTATCTCGATTTGCTGGTCCTTACCTGCCTTAGAATATGCAGACAATGTTTAAATTAGTTAATATTTGGTCATAGTAGCTGCTAACCATACAGGTAGTAACCTATTGACACAGGCCTGGTGTGTCTAATGGTAAATCCTGTTTCGGTGACAAGAAGATAGAGTGAGAGGGATCCTAACTCTTCTCTGCTACACCCAATGCTAAAAAGGAAAGCATTTTTAGTCTTTCAAACTGTTGTTTTGGTCCTTTTTTTACTTTCACAGGTTAGGATAGGAAATGCAATGGTATTGATAAATGCCCCTGAGGTGTCATGAGTCTGGAGACTAGAGTGTGCAGATATAAATTTAATCTCTAAGCTTTTCTTCTGATACCTCAATAACATTTATGATTTATTTAATATAGGATTGTTTACATTATTTTGTATTACTTCTTTTTAAATAGCTGCTGGCCACCAAAATTCAACTTATGATTATGAGTAGTTTTTTTTTAGGGCGGTGAAGGATTTTGGAGGTTGTTTGGGCAGGGATTTCATTGGCATCGTCCTGTATATAATAGCCCTTGTAATGTTAATGCATTCATTAGAGGGAATACATTATATTTAGAATCAACTCTCAGTGGCTCAGTGCTGCTACTATCTCTCTCTCTCTCTCTTAACCTCCCTGGCGGTCTGATTATGTCAGTATTTTTGAATGTCAAAGCGGTACATTGTTTTGCATGGAAATCTGTTGTTTTATATCGTAGGCCTCTAATTCTTAGGAATAACTCACTTAATCTGTCCAAACAAGAGTCTAGTAGACATCCCAGGTATGATAAAGATTGAAACACAAAATCATAAATTATAATATAAAAATACATTTTATTAAATAATGTAATCAAACCAAAAACACTGAACTTTTTCCAAACAAGGGTGCAATATTACTTATCACTGTAATACTGGATACTGAATATTGGTTTAGTAAACATCCCAGGTATGAAAAGTTTTGAAACATGGGACTGCACAAAGTCTGACATTACAATCGGGACAATAGAACCCTGTTTCCTTTCAGGTTTTCCTTCCACTGTCATCTCGCTTCAAACCACGCACATGGTGCTGACTTTTTCTCAGTTGGTGGGATGTAGTCCATGAAGTGATGACCAGTCAGGTGTTCCGGGTTGACAACGCCAACAGCACAACGTCCAGCTCTATTCACAGCCATTGATGGTGTTTGGTGGTTCACAAAGATATGTTTGGCAACTTTCCAAATGAAGTCAGAATGAATTACAGGCTTGTCACTTTTTTTGGAGCAGAATGTAGGCATTCCACAAGAATTGCTCAAGAAGATGTCTGAAGATCTGCTTGTAGTACTTCTTTTGCTGTTTCCTCATTTCTGGGTAGAATGGCATTGCTTGGTCGGCTCTAAATTGCTAGCAACAAAAGTGAGTACAACCCTAAGTGAACATGTCCAAATTGGGCCCAAAGTGTCAATATTTTGTGTTGCCACCATTATTTTCCAGCACTGCCATAACCCTTTTGGTCATGGAGTTCACCAGGGCTTCACAGGTTGCCACTGGTCCTCCTTCATTTCTCCATGACGACATCATAGAGCTGGTTGATGTTGGAGACCTTGCGCTCCCCCACCTTCCTTTTGAGGATGCCCCACAGATGCTCAATAGGGTTTAGGAGACATGCTTGGCCAGTCCCTCACCTTTACCCTCAGCTTCTTAAGCAAGGGAGTGGTCATCTTGGAGGTGTGTTTGGGGTCGTTATCATATTGGAATACTGCCCTGTGGCCCAGTCCCCAAAAGGAGGGAGTCATGCTCTGCGTGAGTATGTCACAGTACTTTTTGGCTTTCATGGTTCCCTCAGACCACAGGACATAGTTCCAGTAATCCATGTCCTGTGGTCTGCTTGTCTTCAGCAAACAGTTTGCGGGCTTTCTTGTGCATCATCGTTAGAATAGGCTTCTTTCTGGGACAACAGCCATGCAGACCAATTTGATGCAGTGTGCGGCATATGGTCTGAGCACTGACAAGCTGACCCCCACCTCTTAAACCTCTGCAGCAATGCTGGCAGCACTCATTCATCTATTTCCCAAAGACAACCTCTGGATATGATGCTGAGCACGTGCACTCAACTTCTTTTGTTGACCATGGCGAGGCCTGTTCTGAGTGGAACCTGTCCTGTTAAACTGCTGTATGCTTTTGACCATCATGCTGCAGCTTAGTTTCAGGGTCTTGGCAATCCTCCTATAGCAGAGGCCATCTTTATGTTGAGCAACAATTCTTTTTTGCAGATCCTCAGACAGTTCTTTGCCATGAGTTGCCCATGTTGAACTTCCAGTGACCAGTATGAGAGAGTGAGAGCGATAACACCGAATTTATCATACCTGCTTCCCATTCACACCTTAGACCTTGTAACACTAACAAGTGACATGACACCAGGGAGCGAAAATGGCTAATTGGGCCCAATTTGGACATTTGCATTTAGAGTTGTACTCACTTTTGTTGCCAGTGGTTTAGACATTAATGTGTTGAGTTATTTTGAGGGAACGGCAAATTGACACTGTTATACAAGCTGTACACTCACTACTTTACATTGTAGTAAAGTGTAATTTCTTCAATGTTGTCACATGAAAAGATATACTAAAATATTTACAAAAATATTAGGGGTGTACTCACTTTTGTGAGATACTGTATGCCAAGGGGTTGTAGTGTTCAAAGTCTACTTTCATACTAGGTGCTCCAGTAAATGGGAATCTTGGGGGCACTGGCTGATCCATACTGCAGTCAATAGAGCACCAAGTTCACACATCACTGAGCTCAGTCGCAGAATCGTCACTGTCGTCACTTTCAGTGTTCTAGTACGAATTTCCCCACGAATCACTATCGCTTAATTCTTCAAGTAATTCAAATTCACTATCACTGTTTTCTAGCTGGTCTAAAACCACTTTTGACCTAAAGGAATGCTTTTTGGACGCCATGGACATTCTCAAGTTTCCAGGCCGAAAGAACAGTAAAAGTGCAGGCAGGGCACTGCACAAATCACTAGGGACAAAACTGAGGTGAAATGGTTTCACACAGTAATGTAATGATGACAGATTACAATGTATTACAATGTGTATGTGTGTGTTTTGTTTATTTATTTTTTTAAATTTCCGCCGGGTTCTGCCCCCCTGTGTCATGGCACTTGCAGGAAAGGGAACCCAGAAGACGAATACCGGCATCAGCCGGAGGACAGAGCAGGAAGACATTGGGGGATCGCAGGGCCAAGGTAAGTAATCACTACAGGGTAATCCCAAGTTTGGCTCGGGGTTACCGCTTTTGGTACTGAAAATTAACCCCGAGCCACACTCAGGATTACCGCCAGGGAGGTTAAAGCCCAACTCCATGCAAAAATGAAATTTAAATAGTGCATCATGCATCAACTACCTTAATCCTCAGTCTTGATTCCAAGAGATCAAAGTCACAATTGCCAAGCTAATATCCTGCTCTGAGGACCATGCATTTTTCCTTGCATGTTATCTTCTTGGGTACTGGTCCCCTCACTGCTACTGTGAGTTCTCCTGTCTCTGGATTTTATCAAAGACGACCTGACCACTATAACTGTCACCTCTACCAAAGAGAGGTGTCCTCATCATTCAGGCAATGATGGGGACATTTGAAAAAGGACCCCATGAAAAAAGAGAAGCGGAGAGAAAAAATATGACATGACAGTGAATTCAGATAAGTAAGTTGGGCATTTGAATCGTTTTCTTTTTTTTTTTAATGCAAGCAGTTTTTTAAAGGGGGGTAGGGGTGCTAATATCCTGGAGATAGACTTTAACAGGAGGCAGTAATGCACTGTGCTCAAATAGTTGACCAACTCCTAGACCTGCTTTGTGAATAGGAACAGAAAGCATAAGCACAAATATGATTGTTCAGATATAGATATATAACTACAAAATTCACAAAGGCAAAACGTTTTTAAACAGTAAATATGAATATAAGATTACTTACATCAAGTTGATTTCTTCTACATGTTTATTAAAAAAAACACTGAAGCAATTATATTTTCTTTAATTTTCTTGCTGTAATTTTATACTTGTACATAATGAGATTAGTTTTCCTTTCCATTTATCCTTGCATGGTTCATTTGGTACTAAATGGTATGTTACTTTACTTATGCATAGTGCATTTCCTTTTCAAAACACAGCCCATTATTTATTTCCTCATATGTGTTCAGTAACATGTTGGTCCCTATATCATTTTCTCTTCTTCTGCAGTCCACCAAAATAATTCTGCATAGAGACGGATTTACATGTAAAACAATGATACTTTGTCATAACCTTAAGAGGTCCCATATGTTTCTGGCAATAGCAGCTGGCAGTGAAATGAGTTACTAAAGTGTTGACATACAGTATTCTTTTATATAAAACTAATATACATGGGAAAATCTCCTGAGAACCGCAAGCCAGGAAGCAGACCGTGTCAGCAAAGTAGAATACTATCATGGAGACTGGGTCTCCCCGCACAATAGGGACTTCCTGGTTCTAGTAGGCATAACAAATACCAAAGAAAAGTGGGAAAGGGTATTGTTGTTCTCCTTCTATTTTCCTAGGGAAATGTCGAGTACATATAGAGATTTACACTTCTAAAGAACACAGGCAAAGCCTGAAGTGTGCAGATGATTGAAAAGCACTCAGTTTATATGCAAGTGAACAAACAATGATAACAAGTGTGTTGGTAGACAACTAAACAAAAAACAAAAATTTGCTATATGCGAAAGAAGTAGTAATAATATTCACACAGATTTATGAAAACATTCTCATACCTTTAGAGAAAACTGAATTTTTGAAATGTATCCAACTGATTATTTTACAGTAGACATTTTGAAAGGAGTTGTGCTTAAAGAGTTATCCTACCTAAAATCGTTTTTTGAGCAATGGAGAGGTGAATTACCCACAGACCTGCCATAACTCTTAAAGGTTTCCTTAGGATGACATGGCAAGTGATGCTCAGGCAAGGATCAAGCCATGTGTGGCTTCCTCTGAGGCAATAGTGGACATCTCCAACAGTCAGAAGCAGATTTAATGAGTATGGGAGATTTCTAAGCAATGGGTGCTGCTCCTTTCATTTTTATGAAGAAAATCAAACCATGTGTGCAGCTCTTCAGTTCATCTACTGCATTGTGAGGTACATCCACAGGTCCAGTGTTTGGAAAAAGGACAACTATCCTATCGTTGCTTGTTCAGATATTTGTGCATCTATGGGTACCTTTAGGCATCATACAGATGGACAATGAAAGGAAGCATTTGTTGTTCCAACCCTCACTAAATGCTATTGGAATTCTGGGAGTAAGGGATAACGTCTGCATATTTATATATGAGCAGAATATTTTGCTATGTTAACCAAGGTTAAAAGCAAAAAAGTATTCTGTTTTATGACTGTAAATGGCCTCAGGTGTAAATCTTTAAGACTAGCCGTGAAAGCTCTGGAGGTTTGCATTGTCATACTGTCTCAATAGACAGTTTTTGGTGTGCAGTTTTGGTATACCGTATTTTCCGGCGTATAAGACGACTGGGCGTATAAGACGACCCCCCTATTACATGATCTACCGGTAATACTTATACTTAGGTTACCTTGGAGATATTATACTCGGCGTATAAGACGACCTCCCATTTTTGGGGGATTTTTTTGAGGTTCAAAAGTAGTCTTATACGCCAGAAAATACAGTAATTTGTTGCTTTGCCAAATGGTGTTAATGTTTTATATATAATACATTTTTACTGTGAAAATATATTTATTGTGAAAAATACGTTTTTACCGTAAAATATTTCTGAGGGACACAGGAATGTAGTAAATTCTTAAAATACTGGATTATACTGACACCTTTAGGAGGTTTCAACAGTGGCAAAAACATTAGGCCAGCTCCTGTATAAGCCCCTCTCTTACCATCCATACCAAGCCATAGTTTGATATGCAAGCAGTACATAAGGCCGATAACACAGAGGGGCAAGACCTGTGTCTTTTCAAGGAATGCAGTACAAAAGCAGATTCAAGGGTGGGCAATAGGCTAGACAAAGCAAAGCCTGTTTTTCAAACTGTATCCAGGGAACTCTGGAGTTTGGGATATGTCATTGGGCCATCTGAGAAAATTGAGACGATAAATAGTATAGCCAAAAGACCATTATTTGTCATGTTAACGTACCAATTCTCTTTGTACCACCATTCTCTGTTTCCTTTCAATAAAAGTTTGTATACAGACAAAGCAAAGCCAGCTAGATATGAAAATTAGCTTTGACCTCAAGGGAATGGCACAGAGGATCAACCTAGTGCTTGAAATCAGGATAGGTATTTGCCAGTAAAGGAATGATGAGTAAAACAACGATAAGCCTTCAAAAACAATGTGGTGGACAACCAATCATCCTTTATAAGGAAAACAGGTAGTATAACAAACTGCCTGAGCAGGAGATGAACATTTGGACCAACAACTAACGTGGTTCACAATAAGGATTAGCTCAGTGTTTGGTCTGAATATACCTGAGGATGTTTAGGGCATTCGGTGTCAATGGTTGCTGAGGAAGCAGCAGCTGCCTACAGCTGCTGTTCCCCTAACAACAGCAAATGCTGTCACAAGGCCCATTCACTTTCATTGCCAGAAATTCCCGAACACGCAAGTAAATGGGCTAGAAATGCAGCATGTTACATCATTGCCTAAATATGGCCTTTAAAATCCAGATAAACTACTCAGAGGTAAACATAATTGGACTTGTTTTAATATGCTGGCATTCTGCGATTATGTATACTTTCATACTTTCTGTAAACATTGAAAATAAAGAATATAAAAAAAAAACTGAGGGACTGCATGAGGACATACCCAAACACGGAAGGAAGACCAGGTGAAGATGGATTTCCTGTCAACGATGACAAGGTGCCCCTGGAGGGATCCGTTTTACAGGTAAGTCATAATGTGCTAGCATGAGCTGCATACTAGCATATTATGACATTACCCTACATGGGAGAACCAGTTTTTTTTTTTTTTTTTAAAGGGGTTTACTACCACTAAAAAAATGACATGTTACACCATAAAGTGGAAAAAAAACTAGGCCCAAAGTGAGGCAAAGACTGTAGCTAACTAACACAATAGACAGAGGTCTGCAAACATTTCCACAATGGAGGTGTATGGGTTGAGGTCACCTATTGAAATGGGATTGCCCTCTGTTGGTCTTTTTACCACTTCAATACAGGGCACTTTCACCCCTTTCCTTCCCAGGCAAACTTTCAGCTTTCAGCGCTGTGACACTTTGAATTACAATTGCGCGGTCATGCAATGCTGTACCCAAATTAAAATGTTATAATTTTTTTCACACAAATAGAGCTTTCTTTTGGTCACAGCTGGGTTTTTTACAAAATAAAAAAGAAAATAGACAGAAAATTTTGAAAAAAAAGTTTTTCTTAGTTTCTGTCAGTAAATTTTGTAAATAAGTAATTTTTCTCCTTCACTGATGTGCACTGATGAGGTGGCACTGATGGGCACTAATGGGCTGCACTGATGGGTGCTGATGAGGTAGCACTTATGGACACTGATGTGGTGGCACTGATTAGGTGGCACTGATGAGGTGGCACTAATATGCTGCACTGATGGGAACTGATAGGTGGCACTGATGGGCACTGATAGTTGGCACTGATGGGCACTGATAGGTGGCACTGACTGGTGGCACTGATGGGCAGCACTGGTGGGCACAGTTGGGTGGCACTGGTGTTCACTGATGGGCAGCACTGATGGGCAGCACAGATGAGCAGGCACTGACAGGCACTGACTGGCATCAATAATGGGCACTGATTGGGGTCACTGATTGGCACTGACTGGGTGCACTGATTGGGTTAACTGATGTGCCATGTTTGATGTCATTCTTGTGCATTAATTTTACTTTATTGTAATCAGGGCACTGATCCTCAGTGCCCTGATTACTTGTCTTGTACTCCCCTTCGAGGAGGAGCCGCTGATCAGCTCTCCTCCCCACATACTCAAACAGTGTGAGGCGAAGAGAGCCGAATAACAGCACTTCCTCATTTACATGTGACCCGTGATTGGACGCAGCCGATCACATGGATAAAGAGCCATATCATTGGCTCTTTACCAAGATCGGGGTCGCACCGTGTCCTAGGAACATGGCGCAGCCGCGATCGCCGCGCTGCACGGCCCCGCGGGCATGAGAGAGCGGCCATTCTGGGGCGCCGTCATATGACGTTGTTCCAGAACGAGAGCCGTACCGCTCCGCCATCATTTGATGGTGGGGGGGGCGGCAAGTGGTTAAAAAGACATGTAACACCGCATTGCGGACAAATGACTAGACCCAAAGTGAGCCTTGTTCTGCATTATGCCTGTGTGTGGAGGTTGCTAACTTGGTAGAGGCAGGACTTTGCTTCCTCATGTCAGAGCCTCTCCTCTTCTTTGATGACTGCTAATCTGAAAACTGATGGGGTAATAGTCAAGAAGCAGCAGAAGAGGGGCAGGAAGCACTCATCCACAGAATGAATGAAGCAGAAGCACGGATATACATTTAGCACAGATTCCCTAACAGCAAACAGTACTGTAGTAACATCAAAGAACCTCTTTCATAACGCCCTGTGGGAGTGGCGAAACGCGTCAACGTAGATTCCGGTTACTCAGTAACATCACCTTTGGCTAGTGGTGGAACGCACATGAAGGTTTGCATTCCATATCTATCTCGCGGTGCGGACTAGGACTGATGGAATGACTGCCCTGCTGTTTTTATGTTTTACTCAATGCGATATCCAATTTGCAATACTGTAAGTGTAATTTTACCTATTTTCATAAATAAACAAGACTTTATTAATCTATTGGGATTCTCTCTTCTCCATTCATGAGTGCCAAGCCACCACAAGACACATGAGATGTGACATCCTCCCACTTACCATATACAGCCTTATAGACCCACATGCAATATTGCTAAGGGGTCCACATCATCTGGTAAGTGTAAGCACAAAATGGCGAAGAGCAAAGTTCACTGCATGAGTTTGAAGTTGTTTGGCACTTCAGCACTTTTCTGAACTAATATTGGAACTTTTTATCTGACTTTCACTTAGCACTTGCTTAGTAACCATTTTTAATGAAGTTTCACTTTTCACATTTGTCATTTAGTTTGTACTTTATTTGCACTGTTTTGCACTGTGATTTATGATGAATTACTATAGTAACATTACCAAATCTCATTTCACATCTTGCCAAATCTTGTGGAATTAGCAATCAGAGGCATCAGGGACAGTTATAGGACTTTGAGGACAAGAATGTCAGTGCACTGCTATTTTCAGGAAGAATGAAAGACAAAACCATTACATAGAAAATCTTTACTTTTTGGGTTCAGGTCTACTTTAAGTGAACCTGTTGCTTCATCCTGCATGGAACGCTCTGCAATAACAAGCTCTTCTGATACAGCTTGCTATTGCTTGAAATTTAACACTTACAGTATATGGCCTAGTAGTAGCACATAATGCTTAATTTGACCAAACTTCTTGAAATTATTTGACTATGCATGGTCTCTTTTACATAATATGATAACATGTGATATTTGAAAACCCTTCAAAATATTACTAAAAGCAATTTTATAGAAATCAGCATAAGTTCAGAAGCTCTTTAAAATCAATTTATGTAGTCAGTAATGTAATGCTAATAAATTTGAGTTTCCATTTTTAGCTACATTTCTCCATTACTCCCACTTTTATCAAAGAATGGGGAACAGCTGCTGGAACCTTATCTTGTGTTAGCAATAGTCCTTTGTGTGGTGCAGCTGTGGAGTTCCCAGGTCTACAATAACCAGCTAACACAATTAGAAAAGTTTATTGTTTTACATATTGCCTATACAAATTCTTAACAAATAGCTATATTAATTGTTTAATGTTTTATGTGTCAGGGTCAGTTCTAGCAGTATGGACCCCACGGAGAGAAATAGAGGACAGCTGTGACTTGAGTCATCTTGCTAGGAGGGGTGGACATCATTGAATAGGAAAGGACGTCTCCACCTGCCCTCCATTAGTTACACTATTGTGAGCAGTTAACTCAACTCTTCCCATTTGTTTTAAGCGCCACAGGACCCGCATAAGCCCGGGTGATTGATGTCCGGAAAGTTAACGGTGAATACACCTTATTAATCCTTAGCAATGCACTGAATAAGTTATGAGGAAAGTGTAATTAACATACCATTATTACAGCTACACCTAAGCATCACATATTTCAAACAAATCCCATTAAAACACTAACAAACTTGGCTTCTCTGTCTAGCTGATTAAATTTTAAACATGAATATTACATTACAAGAATTGAAAACAATTTGGCTTTATACCTATACATTTCTAAAGAACTTTCCCTGTTCTCTCTGTGAAATTCATTACAGTGCCGGTTACTGTCATCACTCAATAAAATGCACTTAAAAGAGTTCAGCCCTCATGCCAAGACTGTATTATTAATATTCCATCTTGGCTCTTATTTGCAGTACATTTGTAAACTTTTTATATGTACAATGGCTTAGCTTATTTGGATGAATAGGATCAATAAGAAAATGTAACCCAACCGCCTCCATAAAATGCTGTCTGTAGTCTTGTTCTTAAAATTGTATTTGATTTGCATCACAGCAGGAAATGTTCATATTTTGGGTTTGCATTTTCTGACACATCTATGCTAATTAGAACACTTTGAATGCATGAATATTATTTGCCATGTATATTTATTGAAAATATTATGAATACTATGGGCAATCCAATTACAACATTTGAAAATATTGGACGTGATTTATCAAAGTGTAAAGTGAGGCAAAGTAAGGTAATTTTTTGTTATGTTAAACAGCCAATGCAGGGAATTAAATATATAGGGATTCTCCTTTGCAAGGTTGGATGTATTAAGTGAACATACATTAACTTTGCCTAAGATTGTGCATTAGTAAATGAGGTCCACTGTGTTTTTTTTCAAATGATAAAGTGGATGTCACGTACCTTGTGGCACAGCCTGACGCGTAGAGGGAGACCTCTCGTACTGCCCCAGTTTAAGGACCACTGATGTTGCAGCAGTGGCCACAAGAGGTAAGAGTGCCTGTAAGATCTTGTGCTGGTTGCAGAGGTGCGTGGCAGGTGCATCACCAGAGTTGGGATGGATAGCTGAAGCAGTGGATGGCAGCAGGAACAGCATACCCAAGGCTGAGTAGACAGTAGCTGGTAGTAGATGCAGTAGATGCAGTAAGACTGGCAGCACACAGCAGATGGAGGATCAACAGAACCAGGCACAATGCAGAGCAGGGTCAGACAAGCCAGGTCAGCAACAGATGGTCAGGTGTAGGCATAAACGGCAGGCAAAGGATGGTCAGGAAACAGGCAGAGGTTGGCAACATAAGATAAGGCAGATGAGCCAGAGGTCAAAAAAAGTCTTAGCGGCAAGCCAAGGTCAGGACAAGTAGAGTTCAAGTGTGGTCTGAATAAGCTGGGTCAATCACAGGTGTCAAACACAGGAAACAGGAACACAAGTAACAGCTGCATTTTAGACAGCAATGGACTAATGCAGCTGCTGCATGTATATTGGGAATTTGGTACCAGCATTAATGGCGAACACGTGCACATAGACATTTGGACCTGCGTACGAATATTCATGCGCCTGTGCCCAGCAAGACGGCTTTATTATGGCCAGCTGGTCCCTGACAGTAGACCTCCAGCTTAAAACTACAACCGAACCTGGTTTATGATAACGAGTAAGATGTGGCTGTTAGAATATTCATACAGTACAGTGTAAAGGGTCACATGCCTAGAACAAGTCACCAAGGAAATTAGTATTTAATGCATTGGATATCCTAAGGCTAGTTGAGATGAAAAAGTATGTGATTTATTAACAATTAATGGGGAACTACGATTGTACTACAGAGAAACACCAGGTGAGTTACACTAAGCAGTGGGGTACTGTTTAGCAGAGTCTCCAAAAAAGATCCTTATGGAGCGCAATGTGTTCTCTGACAGAATCATTATTGTACAACCAGTAACCTGCATAATAAAGTTCTCAGTTCATCAGTGTTTTGCACCAACAGTAGCTTCTTCAACAGGAGACAGAGGGATTGATTTACTAAAAAGAAAAAGACTGTGCATTTTGCAAAGTGCAGTTGAACCAGAGCTTAGTAGTAAATGAGAAAAAACTCTGTTGCCTTCCATCATCTAATCATGTGCAAGCAAAAATGCTGTTTTTTTTACTCTCCTTGGACGTGATCGGGTACTCTTTGCAAAGTGAAGCCTTACCTCATTTACTAAGCTCTGGAGCAACTGCACTTGGCAACTGTATTTTGCAAAGTGAACAGTCTACTTGCCTTTAGTAAATCAACCCTAGTGACTCCTTGTCAGGGTCGTCTTTAATATTGTTTGGACCCTGGGCAAGCATTTTCTTGGGCCCCCCCATGCAAATTTGCTCTTTAACCCAACATTCCAAAAAACAAACACATACTCTGTACCTCCCTGTCCACAGCCACCTCTGTACCCCCCTGTCCACAGCCATCTCTGTACTTCTCCGTCCACAACCACCTCTGTACCCCCCTGTCTACAGCCACCACTGTACACCCCTGTCCACAGCCACCTCTGTGCCCCACCATCCACAGCCAGCAATGTACTCCCCGTGTTCACTGCCACCTCTGTACCCCCCAATCCACAGCCACCTCTGTACCCCCCGTCCATAACCACCTCTGTACCCCCCCTGTCCACAGCCACCTCTGCACCCCCCTGTCCACAGCCACCTCTGAACCCCTCACGACCACAGCCACCGCTGTACCCCCCTTTACAGTTTTCACCTCTTTTCACAAATTCACCCCCCCCCCCCTTCTCACAGTTCTCATCCTCACAGTGATGCTGCACCATTCAGTTATGTGTGTGTGCACTCTTTTTCCAACACACACACACACACAGTGCAGTCTCCGCCTCCGCCTATCAGACCTGTAGCTTACAGCCAGAACACTTCACTCTGTTCCGTGCTGTAGAAGTCTGAGTGGCAGAATGGGGGTGGGGAGCACGGAGAGCTGCTCTGCCTCACTCCCTGCTCTTACACATACAACCCGCAACTGTGCATCTCCCCTGTCAGTGTCCCTTGTCTTGTGTTACCAGACCTGCAGAGCAAACGGGGAGGAGGGGACAGCTGTATTCATGACTGCTACACCGGGAAAACTATGTAAGGCCTGCACGGATCAGGGCCGTCTTTAATGTGGGGCAAAAGGGGCAGCTACCCAGGGCCCTGGAATTGTTGCGGGGGCCCAAAGCATTTGCCCCTTTTGCCTCGCATTAAAGACGGCCCTGATCCTTGTTGAATATTCTGGTTATGTAAGTGGTCATGGGACAGGCACAAGGTAGAAGGAAAGAAGCTTGCCGGGGGGACAAGAGCAAAACTCAATCTTGTAGCCAGACCGAATGACTTCGTGGACCCACTTGCCTTGTACCAGGGAAGTCCTCGGGTCCGAAAACCAGTGAAGTCACCCCCACCCCCAGTACAGGTGAGGGCACACCTTCATGCTGAAAGAGCCTTGTGCACGGGTCTATAGAAGCCCGCTCTCGGGTTTGCCAGACCAGGTTAGTTTGGATCCTCCAGGGGAGTCCCTGTAAGGCTTCAAGCCCTTGTCATTCGACCCTGTGAAACAAAAAAAAAAACAAGGCTAATTAGATATCAACATTCTCTTGCATAATATGAATATTAATATTGGTGATACACTTTTTCCTCAAAGGACATATGTAAAGTGACATGGAAGTAATCAAAAATTTTAAGGCGAATTGATTCTTTTAATGCGTTAGTAGCTAATCATGGAGTAATTCACTTCTTGACTTTTAGATGTAGGCGGTGACCACCAGCTGCCTATTGGAAAATAATAAAGTAGTATTAAATTAGCGATGTTCAAAAAAAGCACGTAGCAATACAGAAAAATCAGTTTGCCAGCAGCTTTGTAGAAGATACAAGTTTTTTTTTTTATCAAACACTAATCTTTGCTGGAATACCAAGTAATTACCATGGAAAGAAGAACCAAGAGATGCTTCACAAATTAGCTGAAGATAGGATTGGCTGAAATCTTAAGTCACCCAGGATAAAACTGAAACAAAAGAGGAAAAGGAGTAACCATTAAATGTAGATTAAGAGGAAGACAAAGCTTGTCTCAAC
Source organism: Pelophylax lessonae (assembly GCF_965119305.1). NCBI lineage: Eukaryota > Metazoa > Chordata > Amphibia > Anura > Ranidae > Pelophylax > Pelophylax lessonae. Next base: position 476,224,286 of record NC_138769.1, on the reverse strand, counting down.
AGCAGAAGAAGCAGCTGAAGCTGGTAATAACAGAAAGTTTTATAGAATATTAATATACCTTAAAGTGCTTGTAAAACTCGTGAAATATACATAGACATGAAATATGAACAAAGCATTTGCCTCTATAGTGTGTACTTGTCGCAATCCAGGGAACTAAGTGTCAATTCTGTCTGCTGCCTCGTTCTTCTGATATCTGCATGAGTCACTTCTGGCAAGTTTTTCTGACATTAATAGAAAAAAAGTTAACAGAATAGGGAGCTCTAGCACACAGCTTGTGATTGACTGCCTCAGTGAGGCTCCTGTGTGCTGTGTGAAGGGAGGTATGTCATTTTCCTCCAATCAGCTCTCCTCACTGAGATCTGCAGAGTGTAACTTCAGCTCCCCGCCCCCTGCCTTCTGGAAGCCCAGGCAAGCTGTATATATTCAGCACTTTGAACAGCAGTAGAGGGAAAAAGACAGCAGATAAACAGGTACAACTTATGTTGGAGGATTGGTTTCATCTCTCTGTATCACCTAAGGCCAGCCACTTTACTGGGTATAGATAGGGTATTTAAGGGTTTACAGCCACTTTAACACAGCCTTTTATAACCTTTTTAACTACAGAGAAACTCTTGACCTAATTTTCAGTTCTCAGGGAACCCCTGCTAAAACCAATTTATTGGGGGGACAGTGAGAAAAAATGCCATTTACATTGGTAGCCAGTGGGAAGAATGCCCCCCCCCCCAAAGTGGTAATTGACAGCTTAGAAAAACATTGGTGTAATGCAGTCCGTCAAGTGGTGTTGGCTCTGGAACTATGCAGGCACCTTCAAGTAGAAGGTCTATCAGCTACCACTCAAGGACAGAACCCTGATTGAGAATGGCTGCCTTTAAATGGAACTAAAGTCTCTATACTTACCTGTCCAGGGGTTCTTCTATGGTGTTCGTGTCTCTTCATTGGTTGTCGGGGGATGATGTCACTATTGTGCATGTGCAGGAGGCCGTCCTCTTGGCACTTGGAGACGGGTCCGGCGCTATAAGCTAGGCTGCGTAGTACGGCTCGGTTCACAGTGCCTGAGGAGACAGAGAGTAGGCAGGTAGGGGCATTTTATTGCAGAAGTGACAGTGCATTCTCTTCTGCAATAAAAGCCTGCTTACTCGCATGTTTTTACAACTAGACTTCAGTTCTGTTTTAACATGAGAAAAAAAAAGAATAAACCATTAACTACCAACTGTTGAGCAGCATAGAAGTTTAGCTAAAGTGATTTTAGGATTTTACTGCACCAGTTCCTGTAAGAGAGAATTAACAACAGGTAATCAACTGAGAAATGCCAACAAGCTGGGCCAGTCTAAATCAAATCTACAGTTAATTGTCTAAAATCAAGAAAGACTTCTGCTGACGATAATTTCCAAATCATTTACTAAAGGCAAGCTCCCATTACACCTCCCAGTTTCTACTTTCATTAATAAAAATACTCTGATATAATGAAAATACCAAATTAATTAAGCAAGTACTTCTAATTGACATGCCTAAAAAAAGGCATCCTATCTGAATGTAACAACAGGTGAGTTATTATTCTTCTTAAAGTGATAGTAAACAAAATCCTTATGCTCCAAAAATAATCCATACATATCCACTACTTCACAGCCTTTTAATCTTTTTATTATAAAATTGTTTCTTTGCACACTGGCCCAAAAATTGCTGCTTCTACTAGAGTTTTGTGTTTTACCTGTAAAAGCAGCTCAATGTTATCCTATGTGTCTATGCGTTTTTTTTAAGCCCAGTGGGCATAGACTTATTTGTGCTTTTCTGCTAACTGCTGTCATGTACAAGAGAGGGTGACTATACTCCTTCATACAGTGGGACCATGAAGAACAACTGTAACCTCTAACAGGAAATCAGAAACAGTCCTCAAAAGTCCATCCAGAACAAAATGGATTTTAATCTGGTGTGTACATAGTGTAAATCTGAACCTGCTGCCACTATACTTAGGTATCTTACATATTTCTAAAATACAGAGATCGCGGATTTCTGCAAATTTACTTTTAATATTAGCTGTCATTATCATGTTACCATTTCAAATACCACACAAAAGAAATGGAAAATTATACAAAAATACTTAATTATTATTATTATACAGGATTGAGTATGAGGGGGGCTGCTGCACACAGAAGGCTTTTTATCTTAATGCAGAGAATGCATTAAGATAAAAAACCTTCTGTCTTTACAACCACTTCAATACAGGAGGAATCAGAGGGCTCTGCCCATTAGAGCTTACCATCTAGGAGGGAGGGTCAAGTGATACAAAAGGTAATAGCTGCGGGGGATGAACTGACAGAGAAAATAAAAGTACAGTTGTTAGGTGTGGGAAGAATAGGCTTCTCTGAAGAGAAGGGTTTTTTCAGGGATCGTCTAAAAGCAATCAGAGTAGGGGATAGTCGGACAGATTGGGGTAGGGAGTTCCATAGGATGGGAGAGGCTTGGGAAAAGTCCTGGAGGCGAACATGGGATTAGGTAACGAGGGAGCTAGAGAGCAGGTCTTGGGAGGAACTAAGAGAATGATTGGTATTTTGAGACTAGGTTCATGATGTAGCTGGGGGCAGAGTTGTTGATGACTTTCTAAGTTGTTAGTATTTATTTATTTTTTTTAAATCCAAAGTTTATTTATTAATAACCAAAAAGACAAAGATAGGAACATACAGCAAGTAGTGCTTGAATTCATTGTACAGTATCGGTAACCACACATTCAAACAAATGAAAGAAAAACATCAACAGATATACAGTGCAATACAACCCAATTAGCAAATACTGATTTTCCACATCAGCTAATATTGGCATAAGACGTCAGGGTCAAAGGTCAAGGCCACTAGTGGCCTACAACAGCACATGTAATGAACTAACCAACTGTATATATCCTGTGGTGAGATAGAATATAATATAGTAGAGTAGGAAGAGTGACGTAGCGTTAAAAAAAAAACAAAAAAGAAAAGAAAGAGAGGAAAAGGAAGGAAAGAAAGGACAGAAAAACAGATGAGGTCCTCAAGAATCAGGCAAATGACAGCTACCAAGGTTAAACTTGCAATATCCTGCTCATCAACAGTTGTGACGGAGCCAGTCCCGGGTGGTCAAGTCAACCCTTTCAGACCATATAGAATTTCCGCGTAGCATTACAGTGGCGGTAGGCCATTTGTTCTCTTAACAAGATAGAATTAACTTGAGTTATCCATTGTGCGACTGTTGGAACAGAGGGACTCATCCAAAATCTAGCGACCATTTTTCTAGCTAAATACATTAGTCATTGTACCATAGTGTAGGTCCTTGTTTGGAATGGTTCAGGATCTAAGATACCCAATAGACACACTGGGACAACAGCCAATGGAACTCGGGAGACCTGGGATATGTATTGCATTACTTGTCCCCAATATCTCACCAATTTCTGACATCTCAATAGCATATGGATAAAGTCACCTCTATGTTGACCTCATTTTTGGCAAAGGGGTGAGTCTCGCCTACCCCATTTAAACAAGTGTACCAGGGTACCATACGTTCTGTGAAGTATAAAAGTTGGGAAAGCTTGTGTGATGCGGAAAGAGATATACTGGGAAGCACTTCCAGTGCTTGATCCCACTGGTCCCCGTCTATGTCACCAATATCCTCCACCCACGCTGCTCTGCACTTCAGGGATGCTGGGTCCTGCATGCACGAGAGAAGCCATTGGTATATGTGGGAGATCAGTCCCTTCCTCTCCGTGGCCCTAATTACCATGTTAGTTGTCGTAGAATCTGCACTGTGGAGTGGGCCCATATGTTGTTGTGCCTATGTTGCATGTCGTAACTGTAGGTACTAATAGAAATGTTTATGAGGGAGCTGAAATTCAGATCGCAGTTGCTCATAGAATTTAAATGTGCTGTCTTTAAATAATTGGGCTATGTATACCAGACCTTTACTTTTCCACCCCAGAGAGTCCTGTAGTTTGGCCAACTCCGGGTACACTGGATTATTCCAAAGAGGGGGAAAGTCAAGGAACCCTACAGTCTTTGAGAATTTCTTTAATTCCCTCCACACTTGCCATAGTAGGACAGCAGTGGGTGCCACATGTGGCAGTGCTGGAAGTTCCAGTTCCAGGGGGGAGGCCGCCAAGAACGTTGGATCAGAGTAGGTCAACAATGTAGCCGACTGGTCCCCCGAATCAACGGATCCCCACCCCACCATTTGTTAAATTAGAGACGCAAGGAAGTACATTTTGGGCTGTGGCACCATCAGACCCTCTCTATCCTTAGGGAACTGAAGAGTTGTTAATTTGAATCTAGGCTGTTGCCTCTTCCAAATAAGGTTCCTAAACTGGCACTCCATACGCCGAAACTAGCATTGCGGGATACACATAGGTGAATTGTGAAATATGTACAGAAATTGGGGTGCCCAAATTATTTTTATTAGATTCACCCTGCCCACAACAAACAGGGGAAGCTTGCACCAGCTACAACATTTTGCACGCTGCTTATCTAAGAGAGGCACCAGGTTCAATTTCAGATATTGGGGGGGGGGGGGGTCCGGAGAGACCAACACCCCTAGATACCTAAATGTATTGTCTACACGGATATGGTTCAATTCATAGGTAAGTGGGGCAACCATGGAGTCAAGTGGCATAAGAATAGATTTGTCCCAGTTAATAGTATATCCTGAGAGTGTCCCAAACTCCTCTATCATCAGCATTAGGGTACACGGGGAACCAGCGGTGTCCCCCAGGAATAACCACGCATCATCAGTGTATAGGGAGATCTTTTCCTCAAGCCCCCCTCTATGAAATCCCACTATCTCTGGCATGCTTCTGATAAGGGCCTCCAACGGCAAATAGGAGGGGGGACAGAAGGCATCCCTGCCTAGTCCCCCTATGTAAGGAGAATGAGGGAGATACATCCCCATTCATCCTAATACGTGCTCGCGGTGCTGAATAAAGAGCCTGTACCCAACCAATAAAACTGTCACCTACACCAAATCTCGACAGCACATCCCACAGGTAGGGCCAATCCACACTATGGAATGCTTTGGCTGCATCAAGTGACAGAATGGCTCTATCCCCTGGATTGTCCACTGGGAACTGCAGATTAAGGAAAAGGCGCCTAATGTTATGAGCAGTAGATCTCCCCAGGATAAATCACGATTGATCAGGGTGTATACGTTTTGTTATGACCTTGAATAACCTATTAGCAAGTATGCTGGCTAGGAGTTTCACATCAGTCGTTAGCAAAGAGATAGACCTATATGAATCTGGTAAAAGTGTATCTTTCCCTGGTTTGGGCAACACTATCGTTTCTCATCCAGTAGAACTCCCGTATGTATAATGTCACGCATAGTGGCTAGGAGAGTAGGTATAATAACCTTACTCTATTTTACATATACCTCGGCTGGAAGGCCATCTGAACCCGGTGCTTTATTAGTGGGAGCTTGTGCCAGGGCTTCTGTAAGTTCCTCCATAGTGAGAGGGGCATTACGGGATGCCATTCACGATTGATCTAGCTGTGGGATGGGGCAGAGGCCCAACAGGGAGGATATAGCAGACACCACACCTCAAAATTTAGATTGAGACAACTCAGCATAGTATTGGTAAAAGGTCTCAACCACATCCTCAGTAGATGTAACAATCTCCCCTGAACTGGTCCTAATTGTAGCTATTGTCCCCTGTTCTTGTTGTGCTCTAGCCACCAAAGCCAGCATATGACCTATATTTTCACCGAAATAAGTTTGCTGCAAGAAGTATCACTTTTTTTTTCAACCGCGGAGAGTACTACTGAGTTGTACAGTGCCTGAGCTTCCATCCGAGACTTATGCGTAGATGGGTTTGGATTGGCCACCATGGCCACCTCCCTGCACTGCATTTCCCCCCCGTATAGTGTCTTCCCAGGCTCCAGATCTATGTTTGACCCCATTTATTTCCCTAATAATAAGTCCCCTCAAAAAGGCCTTCAGGGTCTCCCATAAAGTAAGCATTGGGGCCGTGTCCTTATTACATTTTAGTAAATCCGCAAGAGCCCCATGAATGGGGTCCGGGTCAGGAAACAGTGTTAGCCAAAATGGATTTACCTGCCACAAAGGGTGAGTAGCAGGCCTAGTTACAGATAAACTTACCCAGAAGGGGGCATGATCAGACACCAAGCGGGGTTCATATGCAGAATCCTCTATATATGGTTGCATCGCCTCATTACCCAGGGCCATGTCTATGCGGGACAAACCCCCATGAGTAGCTGAGTAGCAAGAATAGCATTTAAGTCCCCCATGTCTATCCCTCCAAACATCTCTAAGACCCAGCTCCAGTAATAGTTTTGCAAACGCTGTAGGGTGTTAGGCAAGGGGAGGCCCTCTGTCATGGGCTTGCTATAGTGTTTGGCAGCTTACCTGCTCCTTCATATCTGCATTAGAGGCCAGATTCCCATTCTGGCTCCTTTTTATCATCTCTCCTTCCTGTTCGGCCCCACCCCAGGCCATCACAGGACGTCTTTATTAACCAGTGCACTGCAGGCCTGCTTTGCTGTTCAACATTGTTTGTTTCTTGTTTCCTGTCTGCCGTGTGCTTGATCTACCTTCCAGTGTACTGACTTTGGCTTGTCCCTGACTAATCCTGTTTGCCTGTGACCCTGACCTTTGGCCTGTCCCTTAGTTTCCCTCGTCTGCCTGTTGTCCCGACCTTGGCTTACCCATCACTATCTCTTGTGTCCTGAGTGGCTGCTTCCCCTCTCTCCCTACAGACCCCAGGGGCCGCGACCTGGGCCCATCTGCAGCCACGTCCATCCTCACCACTAGAGGCTCTGGTGAACACCTGCTGGGTCTTAGACTCCGTGCCCTGTGGAAACTTGGGTTCACGTTTCTGTCCATCTGCAGCAGTCAGCTACTCCAACAGGGTGCAGTTGTCACCTGGCCACAGGTGACCTGACACCCTCTGTGTGTAGGACTGAATTTATCTAGAGCCTGGTCAAGGTAGTTATTATAATCTCCCAAGGCCAATACTGGCGTGTTCGGAAAGGGAGCCATAAATTGCGCCAACAGCCGCAGGACCTTGTGGGAGAAGGGTGGCGGGATATACACCGATGCCAATATACACATAAAACCATTGATTTTGGATAGCAGGAACACATAACGTCCATGTTCATCCAACCACTGCTGTACACAGACAAATGTTACCTCCCTGGATACCAAAATACTCACCCCCCTAGAATAGGAGGAGAGAGTAGAGTGGTACTGCAGAGGCTAAGCCCTAGACCGCAGCAGTGGGATAGTAGATCTGGTCAGGTGAGTCTCTGTATACATACTAAGGAAGGGCATAGCCTCCTTAGGCAACTAAATATCGCTTTCCTCTTGACCCCATCTCCTAATCCCCAGACATTCCATGTTAGCACTAGCAGTTTAGAGTTCTGGGTCGCCATTCATATACACAATGTTAATCTACCAGTATCACCCCGGAGAGTGCCTCACAAAACCTCCCCCCCGGGAGGTACAAATAACACAACATTACCCTCTGGGGCCCAAAAGTTGTTAGTATTTTTTATTTAATTTGTTGGGTGAGTGGCAGCCAATGGAGGGATTGACAGAGAGGGGTAGCAGACATTGGACAGTTGGTAAAGTTGATGAGTCTGGCAGCAGCATTCATGATTGACTGAAGGGAGGATAGCCTATGTAAAGGTAATCCAGTAAGGAGGGAGTTTCAGTAGTCGAGGCAGGAGATGACCAGGGAGTGGTTTAGGAGCTTTTGTGGTGTTATTGGTTAGGAAGGGGGGTGTTTTGGAGATGTTACATAGGTTAAGACTGCAAGAATTTGACAATGCTTGGATGTGGGGTGGATTAACCCTAATGATTAATAATTAACCTTTTTCTACCCACATAAAACAAATGTGCAGGGGCAGAGAAAATTGGCTTTAACACCCACACACCACACATATGCATCAATGGACAGGTGAGGTTTTTATGTTGAGCGCATGCTCACTGTATGATCCTAGCAGATAGACCAAGCTGTAATAGCTCTCGATCTCTTGACATGATTGGCAACCTGGTGGGATGGGCTTCTGACATGAAACCACTGTGACAGCCAATCCCTGTTTTCATACAATCAGGAAGTCCATATACCACCTCCTACAGCATATAGACCTATTTCGAAAGACACCCAGGGCTGGACAGGAAGGGGTTAAATATCTGATTTGACATCTTTCATAAACAGAGGTATATGCATGTATGTTTGTATATGAAAAGATAGATAGATAGATAGATAGATAGATAGATAGATAGATAGATAGATAGATAGATAGATAGATAGATAGATAGATAGATAGATAGATAGATAGATAGATAGATAGATAGATAGATAGATAGATAGATAGATAGATAGATAGATAGATAGACTATTTAAGAAAACCCTTTTATCTAGCTACTTAGTGCTGTCTATTATTCATACCATATGCTAAAACCCAACAATTTGGAACACATTTGGCAGGCAGAAACCATTTCAAACCAAAATTTGAAAGAATAACATAACTCACATATAAAATTTTATGTTCTACATACTACAAAGCATGTAGCTTCTTGTACTATTTATTATTTGAATTAGCGTAATACATTACATATTTATTTTTACTTGCACCGTGTGTCAACATTTGGACAACATAAATCAATAAGAAAGAAAATGTAATAAAAGAAAGCAGACATCTCTTTATAGTAGGAAGAATACAGAAAGGTTGATTGCAAAAGGTACTTTTTCAAATTTAGATATGAATAAGCTATCTGTCAAACTGAAATAACTGCCGTTTTTGGCCGCTGGATTAATGCCAACAAGTGCATTTTGATCATGTAAAGCACATATTCTTTTGTATTTGTTTTTTCTTCCCAAGTATAAACCTTTACAGCACACTGAATAAGAGACAAAGGGTATATTTCATTACAAAACTGAAATATATAATCTCTTAGAACCATACTCATTACAAAATAATAATAGCAATTATTTTGTGAATAATGATGCATTAGACACATTAATGTGTGCCTCTTACTCAGTTGTCTCATGCTTCAGGAATTTTGGAAGTTATTGATTTGTATTTTCTAATGTATTTCCTCTGGATTTAACAGTAATTGGAACTTCAGTACGAAGAATAAAAAGAAAGAACATTGCCCTATTGGTGTGATCTAATTAAATATAATTTTGCCCTACTCTCCATATAATAGCAGAGCAGATAACATGCAGTTTATTATCTGATACCCTCAAAAATGTCAGGTCTGTTTACATCCCTTCCTCCTAATCTTTTTTTTATTAAAGTGTAACTCTAGGAAAACTTTTTTTTATTCTAGTTTTAAATGGTTTGAAAAGATTTAGAACCCCTGCCTAGTTTATGTGGCTGTCCATGGCCCTGGTTGGGGAAATTCCCTAAAACATCTTGTCTCAGTGACCAGTTGACATGGGCCGAACGACCCCCAGTTCAGTTGGCGGCAGAACTTTCGAACATCGCAAAAGTCTATGGGACCCCACGGGAAAAATCAAAAGTGCTTATATGCAAGTAATTGGGCATACAATGGTTATGGGGGTTCGGGTACTTCACTGGGGGACATGTATAAATTAAAAAAAAGTGTGTAAAAACATAATTTTTAAATGAGCAGCGATTTGCTGATTGTTAAAGTGAAACCATAAAATTGAGAAATAACAATAAAAATGAAAAATTTCTTTAACCTCCCTGGCGGTAATCCCGAGCGTGACTCGGGGTGGAATTTTTAGGTTAGGATCGGTATCCCCGAGTCACGCTCAGGGTAGATGTGCAGAGAGCGCAGCGGTGTCTCTTACCTTCTCCTGGCGATCCAGCGATGATCTCTCATTGCTGTGACCGCCAGCCGAGATCCCCGCCGCTCGTCCGTCGGTCAGATGACTTCCTAGTTCCGTTCCCTGCAGCAGCAATGCTGCATGGGAGCGGAACTGGGAGGGAAATTAAAAAATAAAAATAAAACGTTGCACAAAACACAAACACATAACACATTTTATATTATATATATATATATATGTATATATGTATATATATATATATATATATATATATATATATATATATATATATATGCGCACACACACATATATATATATATATACCTATATGCACACGTATATATATATATATATATATATATATATATATATAAAATTATATTATTGATTCGATTATAACTCATGCGTTATATAATATATATGTATATATATATATATGTGTGTATATATATATATATATATATATATATATATATATATATACACACACACACATATATATATATATATATATATAATATATAACGCATGAATTATAATCTAATCAATAATATAATTTTATTATATATATTATATAATAAAATTATATTATTGATTCGATTATAATTCAAGGGTTTGTGTTTCAAATTTATCACATCTGGGATGTCTACTAGACTCTTGTTTTGGTCAGGTTTAAGTCAGTAATTACTAAGAATTGTAGGCCAATAATACATAACGCCAAATTTCCATGAAAAAAATTGTACCGCTTTTGGTACATAATTCCTGACATAATCTTACCGCCAGGGAGGTTAAATATAAAACCTGATGGGTCTCCTTAGTCTGCCTGTACATTGGAACATCTGTACCATGTATAGAACCTGCTGCAGCAATAATGGCATTTATAAAGACAAAAAAATAACATTTTCCCTGCAAGCTTTTTTGTTTTGTAAACAACAGCTTGAGCATTCAGTCTGTATGATGAGGCCACAATTTGGTGCACTCGGAACAAGATTAGAGATTTTTTGGATTAATTCTGGTGTCTCTTTCGCAGACTTTGGATAGAAGTAACAGGTGCAAAAAAATTGGGCTTTGGGTATTGGTGGTGCCTTCACACCCTAACCCTATAGAGGTACACTCGACAAAAGCAAGAATTTGCCTTGCTGTCAAAAAATTTAAATGATATGCCCCGGCCAAACAGTGGTGGAAAAATTGGTCATTTGGTGTCTGTGGTGCCTTCATACCATAACCCCAATAGAGGTACTCTTGATGAAAGCAAGAATTGGTCTTGCTGTCAAAAATTTTAATATGCACCTGTCAAACAGGTGTAGAAAAAATGGTCCTTGGGTATTAATTGTGCCCATGAAACATACACCAAAAATGTCTTCCTAATGAAATCAACACCCACAAAGCTAGACAGCCTAGACAGTCTTTCAGAGATTCAAGATCCAGAAAGCACAAGGGCCCTTTCACACGGGCGTTCCGCATGTCCGTATATCATCCTATTTTTTTGCGGATGATATACGGACATAATGTATGTCAATGGCATTGTGAATGTCAGCGGATGACCATCCACTGACATCCGATTTTCGTCCTTTCAGTTCTGTTCCGTTTTTTGGAATGGAACAGAACCCTATTTTTGTTCCGTTTAAAAAACGGAACGGATGCAATATCGGATGTCAGAGGTGTCATCCGCTGACATTCGCAATGCCCATAGACATACATTATGTCCGTATATCATCCGCAAACGGATGGGATGATATGCGGACATATGCTCCGTGAAAAAAAAAAATGTGCCCGGAGCGGATCGCAATGCGGTCTGCTCCGTGTGAAAGAGCTCTTAATCAGTAACATCAGCATCAGGGGCTTGATAGCTGCTGCTAATCAAGGACTGATTCATTTTGATAAATGTCAGCTGGTTCACGTAATCTGTGGACAGATGCGCTCTCTTATCTGTCACGAAACCTCCGGCAGCACGGAATGCTGGTTCAGAAAGCATTCTGGATGCAGGGCAGCCCAGCCCAGCAGCTCAATTACATACTGGGAAAGTTCTGGCCAGTGTTTTATACTCATGACCCAGTAACCTAGTGGATCGTCAACTGGAAAGCTCTCCATGTCTGTTTTTGCCCCTAGATAATTTCCCACCATATGATGCAGACAATGTCAATGGGATGTGGAATCTGACAATCCTGGGTGCCGAGGACTAAAAATATTTTGAAATGCATCACTGAGGCAGCCCCCTTCTCCACCGCTCTTCTCTTGACCAACAGAAGCCTCAAAACTACATTTTTCATGAAACTGTAACCTACCAAACTCCTCTTTAAGGTGCCCTCAAGAGATTTGATTTTCTGCTCCCTTAGTAAGGGTAGGATGAGTTCCGAGACTTTCATCTTGTAACGGTGGTCAAGGAGGGTTGTCAACCAATAGTGATCCTTCTCCTTGATGCCACGTATTCTTGGCTTTAAAAAATGATGGAGCCCATGCACTGCAAGTTTGCAGAGGCATGAGAAGCAGACTCCTCGGGTCACTGAGGATTACAGTATCTGGAACTGCCTCCTCCCAGCCCCGTACTACTCCCAAGGGTTCTAGGGATTGAAAAATATCTCTTAAGGGTTGACATATGTCTTCCTCTGCTTCAATGCCTCCAAAACTTCCAGAATCCTTCTCCTCCTCCTTCCTCTTCTCTTGTATATTGTTTGACATTGCAAGAATGGCATCTGCATAAAACGGGCTTTGAGAGGAAAGGAAGTCCTGCTCTTCCTCCTGCTGCTCTGCCTTGAGTGCCCTGTCCATAATGGCACGCAGAGTCTGCTCCAGAAGGAACACAACAGGGTTTGTGTCACTGAATCATACATTGTAATAACTCACCATTCTTGTCGCCTCCTCAAATGGTGACAGTACAGTGCATGCATCCTTCATTAGCTTGATAAAGGCCTGAGCCTGTCATTGTGCCATACTGACATAGGTACTCGTTGATGGCCTTCTGCTGCATGTGCAGCCACTACAGCATTGCCAAAGTCAAGTTCCACCTGATGGGCATGTCACAAATCAGGCGGTTTATGGGCAGGTGAAATTCCCGCTGAATTTCAGTCAACCGAGCACTGGCTGTGTATGACCTAAAATGACTACAGACTCTTCCAGCCTGCTTTAGCAGATCCTCCACCCCTGAGTACCTGCTTAAGAAATGCTGCACCACCTCTAGGCCTTCCTCTGCAGAGCTGCAAGAATCTCTGCTCTGGTGTTTCTCCTGTCTCCTACTCAGACCAGGTGAAGCACTGCATGGCACCTTTTAGCCTGACTAATTGAATAGCCCCTTAAATGCTTAGAGGGTACTAGTGGTTCATAGAACAATTCAGCAGAGGAGGGCATGAAGGAGGAGGAGGAGATGGAGCTGACAAATCTTGCATCATTACCACTAGCTGTAGGAAGACATGGCGGCACTAAGCCCTGTCCTGCATCCTTCCGAGTTGCAAGCAGAGTTACCCAGTGTGCTGTGAATAAAATATATCTTCCCTGACCATGCTTGCTGGGCCACGTGTCAGCAGTAATGTGGACCTTGCGACTGACTGCCTTGCCCAATGATGCCACAACATTGCCTTCCATGTGATGGTACAGAGCTGGAATGGCCTTATGTGCAAAGAAATAATGACTGGGAACCTGCCATTGTGGTACAGTACATTCTGCAGATTCATTGAAGAGGTCAGACTCCACCAGATGGAACGGCAGAAGTTGTAAAGCCAGCAGCTTTGACAAGCTTGTATTTAGATGCTGGGCATGTGGGTGGCAGTGACTGTATTTTTTTCATTGCAGCAGATGGGGCAGAGAAAGTTGCCTGCTATAGTCTACAGCTGGTGGTATGCTACTGGCAGACGTGCTGCAAGGACCTGTGACACCCTTCACTATATAATCATCCATGTCAGTGGAGGCTTTTGAAAGGTTATGAGGTATAGCGGGGGGTAGATTGGAAAGACTGGAAAGGTGAGGAGTGGCAGAATTACGTCCCTTTTGTGTGTCATTCAGGGGCCCTCGCCATTGCTCGGGTGGGAGCTTAAATGCCTTGTCAAGCATGTGATACCCAGATGGCTGGTGTCTTTGCCATGCTTGACCTGCTTGAAGCAAAGTTTGCAAATGATAACAGTATGATCAGCTGCACATGTGCTAAAAAAGGCCCAGACAGCTGAGCTGTGGGAAGTGGCAATCTGGTGGAATAGGGTGGCTGCTCTCTACTCTTCCATGATGGCTGCCTCGTTGGGGTTGTGCCTCACCCTCACTCTCCTCCTCTGCTCTATCCACACCCAAGTCGTGCCAGTGACCTCATCATCATCATCATCCCCTCCATCCTCCTCATCAGTGGAGCCAACTTGGCTACACGCCTCGGCTGGGGAACATGACTGCCATTTTGTTGTTTACCTGTGTTCTCTCCTCTCTGTAGGCTCATGTTCCTACCTTCCTTAACCGCAGAACCAAGATCTGAATCAAGTAATGGCTGTGCATCTTCAAGGAGCAAATGGCTGATGCTGTGTTCAAATAATTCAGCTGACTCCTCCATGCCTGATGCTGGGGCTATGACAGGAGTAGCTGTGGACAAGAAGGCAGAATAAGCCACTCTGGCAGCTGCGGTGGACTGTGCACTAGTCTCTGCTTGGGTGATGGAGGATGAGGAGGATGTGGATGGTCTATTAAGCCAGTCCACTACCTCCTCTGCATGCTGTGGCTGGATAACAAAGGCAACATCACTAAACAGAGGAAATGATGTCCTGCCTGGGAATGGACCACTTCCACTTTTGCCTGTGGACACAGATGCTGCTGTCCCCCTCACAGTTCCATGGGAATGTCTGCCTCTCCTTGTTTGGTGGTGTTTGGTGCACTTTATCTTGAGTACTCACCACACAGACACACTCCACTGACACACTACAATGTACTGCAGCAAAACTGCACTGAAGCACTGTAATATACTGCATTAAACGTGCACTAATGCACTGCAATATACTGCACTGAAATATACTGCGTTAAACATGCATTAACACACTGCAGTATACTGCTGTAAATGTGCACTAACACACTTCAATATACTGCGGTAAACCTGCAAAAATGCACCAAAATATATTACGGTAAACGTGCACTAACACACTGCAATATACTGCTGTAAACGTGCACCAATGCACTGAAGTATACTGCATTAAACATGCATTAACACACTGCAATGTACTGCAGTAAACCTGCAATGACAGCACTGAAATATACTGCAGGAAACGTGCACTAACGCACTACAATATATTGCGGTAAACGCGCACCAATGCACTAAAATATACTGTGTAAAATGTGCACTAACACACTGCAATATACTGTGGTAAACGTGCATTAACGCACTGAAATATACTGTGTTAAACATGCATTTTATAGTGTGGGGTGGTACTAAGAGCAATGAGCTATTATTGGGTAGAGTCATCCAATCATGGCTCTGACAGTGCTATGTGCCCTGATTGGGCAAAGTTTTCATTGCTTAAGCCAATCAGGGCTTCTAATGCACTGTGCTCAGTGCATTGTGGTCATTGAGAGGGCCGAACAATTAGTTG
Source organism: Pelophylax lessonae (assembly GCF_965119305.1). Taxonomy (NCBI): domain Eukaryota; kingdom Metazoa; phylum Chordata; class Amphibia; order Anura; family Ranidae; genus Pelophylax; species Pelophylax lessonae. The sequence continues at coordinate 476,208,968 of NC_138769.1, read as the reverse complement.
TACGCCCCAACCATTCAGATGTTTGCCGAAGGGGCAAATAGCTAATGTTCGGCCCAAAATCATGCTCGGGCCGAACCCTTCGTCCATCACTAGTGACCAGGACCACCAAGAGGAAGTGAGATAGATGCTTCACAAAAGGGCCATAATCAGCAGTAAAAATATGAAATAGATTCTTATTCTACTTCACTTTATCAAAAATAAAAAACAGAACATGTTACACAGAAATATGGCTAGTCTCTACATCCTCTTTCTTTTTTCTATTTCATATCTGAAGTTTAGCTACATTGGGAAGAGGGGGTAGTTACACTGCAACTAAAAGCCTAATTGCTGCCTATTTTCACAGTTGTTAGGGACAAGTGCTAGGGATGAGCTGCATTCAGATGCAAACTTTTTCAAGTGCATGTATTATTTTTTGCTTTGGAGCCTGCAAAGCATTGCATTAATGATCTACTTCTGCAGACTTTTTTTCTAGCTGAGGCCGTACTGATTTATGGACCTTCCTTTACAGAGCTAGATGAATGGACTACAAGTACAATGACGTCACCACACTTGTGCTTCATTCAAAATTACAAGTCACTCTGCTGTGGTGGCAGAAAAGAGTTGTATGGCATGAAATTAGGCACTACTCCTTCTCCAATATTCACCTAAACACAATATCACAATAATCATAAGTTATAATGGTGTCTAAATCAAATATCCACATAAGTCATAAACTTGAATAGCAGCTGGTCCATAGGATAAATGAACACTGTCCCAATCACTGTGCCTTTTAATAATCATGTGAAGTAATTCTTTCCTAGATCCAGCCAAGTGCTCCACCACGTGCAGAAAAAATGTGCACTCACCAACTATAAGGCTTATGACTTATATGGGTATTTGATTTGGACATCTTTACTACTTGTGATTTTTGTGATATTGTGTTTAGAAGAATATTGGGGAAGGAGTAGCGTCTACCTTTACACTATACTGTATATATTTTTAGTTTGTTCCACACTAAAAGGAGTAGCTGCACTTATTTTGTAAATCTTTTTTTTAGGCTGGAGCCTCTCTTATCGAGATTTACACTTTACCAGAAGAGAGTTGTTGTTTTTTAACACAAAGATTGCTGTGAATAAATGAGAATGGCTGTGCAGGCGGAGTCATGCACAGCTATGTCAACTTTTAAAATGACAGGAGCTGGCAGGGAAAAGAACCTCCTGATTCTGTAGTTGGGGGGCAGTTTGGGGGTGGCAAGCTATAGACTCTGGCCATGTTTAATGTTACACCCTATGCATGGGTATAACATAAAGCACAGTCAGAAATAAGTCTTTTAAAGGTTATGTCAAGGGAAAATTAAAAAAAGGAAACATATTTTATTTTTTTACTTCTTTAAACTGCAAATATAGAGAAAAAACAACTGTTGATGTGTGGTTTTGACACCCAAGCTTCAGAGAATGTTTCCAGCAATCTTGGTAGAACCACTTGAAGACCAAGCCTTTTCTGGCACTTTTTGTTTACAAGTTTAAATCAGTATTTTTTGCTAGAAAATTACTTATAACCCCCAAACATTATTTTTTTTTTTCTAGCAGACACCCTAGTAAATAGATATGGCAGTTGTTGCAATTATTATGGCACACAGTATTTGCGCAGCCATTTTTTAAACACAGTTTTTTTGGGAAAAAATAAACTTTGATAAATTAAAAAAAAAAAACACAATATATACCCCCAATTTTTTTAAAATATGAAAGATGATGTTACACCGAGTAAATAGATCACTAACATGTTATGCTTTAAAATTGTGAAATGCCGACAAACTACAGTAATTTAAAATTTCCATAGGTGACGCTTGACATTTTTTACAGGTTACCTGTTTAGAGTTACAGAGGAGGGCTAATGTTAGAATTATTGCACTCACTCGAACATTCGCAGGATACCCCACATGTGTGGTGTGAACACCATTTTCATATGTGTGCACAACCCAGGTATGCATTCGCTTCTGTGCACAAACACGGAGAGATGGGGCCACTTTAATTTTTTTTTCTTATTTATTTTATTTTTACACTGTCCCTTTAATTTTTTTTTTATATCACTTTTGTTCTTATTACAAGGAATGTAAACATCCCTTGTAATTGAAATAAGGATGACAGGTCCTCTTTATGGAGAGATCGGGGGTCAAAAAGACCCCAAATCTCTCCTTTATCTTTAAAAACAAAAGATAAAAAAAAATACATTTTTTTTTTCATTTCTTTTTTTAAAAAATCGTTTACCACCCAGGTCCAGAAGTGACATCATGACGTTGCTCCAATCCTCCAAGACCATAGAGGTGATCAAAGATGATTTAGTCTTTTATTGCCCTGTGACCAGCCTGCTGCATGGCACGCCCATGGAAATGATGAGCCTGAGAAATACCATCGAGCGGCAGTGGGCGGGGGTGTGGGGGGGGGGGGTATTCTGAAAGCATTACCAGGGTTATGACTGATAGCTTCAGCCATAACCTCACTAAACCACTTGCAAACCTCAACATATATATCTATCTATATATATATGTATTGCGGTACCAAGAAAATGCTCAGACACACACTTTCACTGTGGAGTTTGAGTGGACTACACAAAGTATTTTATTTATTTTGTTCTATGCAAAACAATTGGCTAAGCATGTCTTTTAACAGTAGATTTACTCTACTTGTAAAGCATATCTGATGATTTATCCACAATTACTGTTATTATGTAGTATACTTACTGTACATTCCATTACGAATAAGACATACTGGAGTTGGTCGCATGCATCATGTTGCATTGTGGGAACTGCTTATGATGTATTTTACCTAAAGAATGCTCCATGAAGTAAGGAAGCATGCTTAAGGAGAAACATGTGCTTGTATGTGTCCTCTCTAAGGACCCTGATGAAAAAGAATGTAAGAACAGCTCATCTTATATTTACATTTGTGTCCTAATGGCACTGTAAAAAATGTATTTAGTAAGGCTGTTCGTCATGCCTGTTTTTAGTTAAGGACTTATACATAATTTTAGAGGTCTGTGATAATCCGCATACAACATTTGCTGTTATAGACAAAGATATTTGAGTACCTATGCTCGCCATTTGTCTTGCTGCATACAGTAGTCATGCTTTTAGTCTGATCATCCACAAATGCAACCATAATGGGAAGCATGTGTCTTTTCAATTACTTGGATTCAAATATAAACGATAAATAGTATATAAATTTGCTGGATTCTTTTTTCATTTGGCTATTGTAATTTTGCACTTTCCCAAAACCTTCCATTATCTTTTTTGAGATGCACAGACTGGTAATATTGGGACCTGCTTATCTAGCTCTGCTAAACTCATATTCATTGAACAAAAGGAATAGAAAAGCCTGGACCACACGCCGGTGTCATTACTACATTCCATGACTGTATGATACCGTAATGCACATTGTGGCCACATACAATTGCAAATGTATTTTAAATGGTAGCAAAAGTATTTTCCATATAAAATAGCATTTATTACCTAAGCAGAGGTCACAAGTTCTTGATACAGACTATGTCAATTTCAGAGCCTTTTTCGTGGCTTCACTAAAACAGCGTGGAAATGTTTACATAGTTATGCTCATGTCTTAAAGGTTCAGTTTTATTGGTTAATCTTTGAAACTGACCAAACTTACATCTCAAGTTTCCTAATCGGACCTCTTGATTTTACAGTATTTTTCTCAGAGATTATCTTTTTTTTTTATATGTTTTAGGAAAACACTAACAAGAAGGAAACACGAGGATTGATACCCATCCCATATGCTAGAATTTGTATAAAGGCAATGCATCTCTTTGCCAATCTAAAGAAAATGTTTTAAGGTCTTTGAATTTGAAGCTTAGTTTTACTTTAGGTTGCCGTTTTAATTCCTAATTGCAAATCTGTTGCACTCATTATCTTAAATTACCTTGTAATGTAAAATTTCAACCCATGCAACATTTTGGATGTTAAACAGTAAAATAAATACTTATTACTAGGGAGATTGAATTCAGTATATCAATCAGCCCAAGGTTCAAGAGCACAGAGATGCTCTGCCCTGCAGTTTCCAACAATTGAAAATAGGAGGCATATTTTGAAGGGATCAAGAAAAAAACAGCAGCATGCATAACATGCCAGCTAACGTACTCGCAGAGATGTGGCCAATAAAGTGGGCGTCACTTTACAATATGTGGCTTTTAGTTTTTAGATTGTAAGCTCTAACGAGCAGGGCCCTCTGATTCCTTTTGTTCCAAATTGTAGTGTAACTGTAATGTCTGCCCTCATTTTGTTAAGCGCTGCGCAAACTGTTGGAGCTATATAAAATCCTGTATAATAATAATAGTGTGGGAGTAAAATAAGCCCCATCATTGGTGTCAGTAGGAGTCAATGTCAATTGTCAATGCCATGAATAATAACCACCAGCATTGGTGTAAGTGGCTGTATTAATCCCCTCCTCATTGGTGGCCAGTACTAGCAATGGTAACCCACTCCCCAACATTGGTGGTCCATGACAGGCTCAGGCTGTAATAATAACCCCCCCCCCCCCACAGATTTGGTGGTCAGTGGCTGACTGAAACATTACAATGCCTCCCTATTGGTGTACAGTGTTTACTTACCTAAATATACTCTCCAAAGGTGTTGCATCTCTACCCATCGGCCAGGCCTATACTTCAACTTTTGGGCAGATATAACATTTTGGATGATAACCACTATACTGCGGCAGGCAACCCCTCCTGCGCGAACCGACGTAGGTATACGTTGGTCGCGCCTGCGGCTAGGGGGTTAGCGCGCGGGGTAGACGGCAAGCTCCCACCCCCACTCAGCAGCGGGGACTCCGATGCACGGGGCAGGCAGCTCCGATTGCCGCCTGACACTCGCGATCGTTCCCCGCTGAGAGAGAAGAATGGTCAGCTGTTGTAAACACAGCTGACCGTTCTTCTCTCTGGAATGATCACAGAGTGCCTATGTAGGATCACAGGTCTCTGTGGTCATTTCACAAGCCCCGCCCCCCATACAGTTAGAATCACTCCCATAGGCTCACATTTAACCCCTTGATCACCCACAGTATTATCCCCTTACATGCCAGTGTCATTATTACAGTAACATTGCATATTTTTTAGCACTGATTACTGTAGTAATGTCACTTGTCCCCCCAAAAGTGTCAAAAATGTCAGTTAGGGGTCCGATCTTTCTGCCACAATGTCGCAGTCCCGCTAAAAATCGCTGGTCCATGACAGGCTCAGGCTGTAATAATAACCCCCACTCAGCTTTGGTGGTCAGTGGCTGGCTGAAACATTACAATGCCTCTCTATTGGTGTACAGTGTTTATGTACCTAAACATACTCTCCAAAGGTGTTGCATCTCTACCCGGGGCACCCTCTAAGTGGCTGTACCTGGCATGGGACAGCCCCTAGGAACGCTGCTGTGTGAACAAAATCAAAGAAAGAGGGTCAAGCTCAGTGTTGTATAAGTCAAAGTCTCTCTGCCACATCCCTATATACTGTACAAAAGAAAGGAAATCCCCATTTGGACTTTATAGGCTTTAAAGTCCCAATGGGGGTTTACTTTCTTTTGAACTGTGTGAATTAAAGGACTAATTGTCACCTAGGAAAACTTGAAATTGCCCAGGAGCAAATAAAATTACATATTTTAAACAACATTTAGACCACATTAAAAAGCCTACTATAGATTTTCTAGTCTCTTGTAGCCATGCCATAGGTTGATGTCATGTATTTTTACTTCCATCAGGAGTCAGATCAGTATAAATATGTTTTACTGTGCTTGGATCAAGTTTCCTTATAAAAGAAAATTGCTTAATATCAAAACAATATTTGCAGAAATGTCACAGAGCCATTTTCTGTTATTTATTAATAACATTTTCTAGTTGATACAGTTGTATATACTGTAGCTAAAATGTTTTATGTGCAGATGCTTTCCATGAATGTGATTTATAAGTCGTGATCCTGACAATAAAGGGCAGATTGATGATGAGTAGTTTATTGTTAGATTTTTATTGGATAGAAAACAAGTTCCTCTAATTCAGTGCAAAGACAACTCATAAAGTAAAACCACACTTTAAATCCACCCTTAATCTACCTCTTGATGTGTGATGAAAAGGTCAGCAGCCTATGTGGGCAGAAACAATATTAGAATTGATTATATATTATACACCGTTCTTTTCGTTTCCAATATTGCTTTTTCTTGGGGAAAAGGGCATTTGTGTAAGAATAATACTTAACCTGTTCCCACCCGCTGTCTTTGTGAATGACCACAGTAAGTGAGCTGTATGTAGAGTCACGGTTTATAATCCTCTCCAATCATTACATTGGGTTATTGTGGTTTGGTAAAAAGCCAGTTCCTTTGGTTCCTGGCCATAGGATTGCTGCATACAGTAAAAGAAAATGTTATGTACAATTATATGTTAAAGTCTGAGTGGCATAAAGAGCCCCCTAATAATAAATAACCCTCCCAATTGCCCCCATTCTTCAGATTCTATGGAGAAGTTGCAAAGCAGATATGATAGCAAAATATACCATATTACCTCTAAACTGTTCAGTATACAGTATGTTAGTATATAGTGTGCATGCAAAACGATCTCCACTATCCAATCAGAACTAATCTACTGTGTAACGGATAGGCTGGAAATGATGGTTTTATAATGTCAGCATGTAGCAATGTACAAGGTCATTTTATAATGTAATATGTAATTTTTTAATTGTTATATGTTTGGATTTCTTTCTGAAGGATACAGAAGTTTAATTTTAGTTTTTATTGCACCAATGTTTTCTATACATGCTTAAAATGTTACTAAATCCAGGACTCTGCATTCACTATATCTGGTCTCCCACAGTACACAGAAAATGAAAATGCAATTATTTTAGTAAATATAAACTGCTAAATACCTTTTCTCATCAGCAGTATATAGCAGTCTTGTGACTTCTAACAGTGTCCAGCTAGGCACTGGTTAAAGCTTGTAGGAAAAGGTTTTATTCTCCCCTGATTGTCCTATGAGGCTGCAGGACCCCTGACCCTCTGTCTGGACATAGATGATTAGCCCTGTGCTGATCACATGCATTCTTACAGGAAAAAAGAAAACTCTCTAGCAATACACACCAAACTGAACATGTGCAGAATGACTCCAAGGCTCTGTGCTATCAGGAGATTATGAGGGGACAGTGGAAGAAGGGGGGGGGTCAGAGAAGACAGGATCAAACAGACTTTGTACACAATATGCAGGATTAATCCCTTACATTCCAAAGTGAGTATAACAAGCATGTTTTACTGCATATACAGACTGATTTTACTGTTGTGGGTTAAGTAACAATGTAACCACTTCATGCCCTTGCAATAGCCGAAAGATGGCTACAGCGTGGGCCTAAATTACCAGGAGGGCGTCCATTTACATCCTTCCGTGCATGAGCGGGGCACGCGGGGCTTGATCTGTGATCAGTGAGTCATTGAGACTCGGCTGAACACAGATCAGAGTAGGGGCCGGTCCCGGCCCCTCACCATGTGATCAGCTGTCAGCCAATGATGAAAACATGTGTGATGTAAACACTGCCGGTAATCGGCTTATTTTTACCAGTGTCCACCAGTGCCACCTACCATTGCAGGTCAGTGCCACCTACCAGTGCCCACCAGTGCCACCTATCAGTGCTCACCAGTGCCACCTATTAATTCCCACCAGTGACACCTATCAATGGCCACCAGTGACACCTATCAATGGCCACCAGTGACACCTATCAGTGCTTATCAGTGCTGCCAATCAGTCCTTCATAATCAATGCTGCTTATCAGTGTCACCTATCTGTGCCCATCAGTGCCACCTATCAGTGCTTATCAGTACCCATGAGTGCCAACTATCAGTGCCACCTATTAGTGTCCTTCAGTGCCACCCATCAGTGCCCATCAGCACCCATCAGTGCCACCCATCAGTACCCCTATCAGTGCCCACCAGTACCACCTTATCAGTGCCTATCAGTGCCGCCTTATTAGTGCCTATCAGTGCCGCCTTATCAGTGCCTATTAGTGCAGCCTATCAATGCCCATTAGTGCAGCCTATCAGTGCCTATCAGTGCCCATCAGTGCCGCCTCATTAGTGCACATCAATGAAGGTGGAAAATTCCCTGTTTGCAAAAATTTATAACAAACTATAAAAACTGTTTTGTTTTGTTTTTCCCAAAAATTGTTGGTCTATTTTTGTTTGTTCAGCGAAAAAATAAAAACCCCAGTAGTGATTAAATACCAACAAAATAAAGCTCTATTTTTGTGAAAAAAATGATAAAAATTTCATTTGGGTACAGTGTTGCATGACCGCGCAATTGTCATTAAATTGCGACAGCACTGAAAGCTGAAAATTGGCCTGGGAAGGAAGGGGATGAAAGTTCCCAGTAGGCAAGTGGTTAAGATGCAGACTTCTGATAGTCAAGAAAATGTCAAGATGTACTGGCATGTGAACTTTTATTTAGTACTTTAATCAAAGTAATCAAGTAATCATAAGGTAGTATACCATTTCACGGTTCTGATTCACTCAAAAGAAGGACAATTTCCTTTGTGTTGAGTTAATAGTTGATTGTATGTAGGCCATAGATATTACACAGCCTGCATTTGCATGCATGTTTAGACCATCAAATGATCTTTCATTTTGAAGCTCTTTCTCTGTAGTGTGGATAAGAAGGTACTCAGAATACACCCTTAATGCTGAATCTAGAAGAAAATAGCTATTTAATAAATAAATTACAGCCAACTAGTAAAGTTTTCTCCTAATATGTGTGCTAGAGGTTTCTGCAGAGCCCAAAGATTTAATAAATATATTGGAATGTATTATTAATACCTCCATTTTTTACATGCAGCACAAGTACAGCATCTGGTATCAGGTTTACTACTTGAATCTGAAAAAAACAGAAACCCTTATAATAAAATACATTTTTGATAAATCAGGTAATATAACTTTCTACCCCTAGATTTAGTCATAGCAGCAAACAATGCTAGGCAGATATACCAGATTTAGGTCATTATAAATGGCAAGTGAAACAATATTATTTTTTATTAATATTGGTAATTAATATTTGGTTCTTAATTTACACTAGATGTCAAACTTAAATTGGAAAATGTATCCAAATGCTTTTGTCCTGTCTGAAAATTTAGCTTTTTTGGACCTCCCCTCAACTGAATTCGTTATCTCAGTGGTGCCTCATCAGCCGTACCCCTGCTCGTGAAATACCAGCGCACCCAAATTCTGGCTCACAGTGTCTACACCTCAGCACTTGTGCATTTCCTTCACCCCTGCAGACCCAGTATTAATGTCCAGGGGTGCTCGGATCGGAACTGTGCAAGAGACCACCTGCATCATCTTAAAGCAGAGTTCCGGCCACAAAATCGTTACAATAGATTTTGTGGCATCCGCTTCCTTATTGTCACCTGTAACAGTATTGGATATTCCCGTATTTTTTTTTCTACTTACCTTGTTTCTGTAGAAAATATACTCAACTTCCCTTCTACTTCCTCCCTCCTCGGCCGCGGCCCGCGCCCTCACTTCCTGTCCCGCAATGCGTCCTGGGAGCTCTTACTCATCACTCCCAGGATGCAATGGGCAGTGACAAAGGCGGCCGGCCGCTCCTCTCATCGCGTTATTTGCAAACAGGAAATAACGCGATGATAGGCGTCCCTATACTATGCCGATCGCATAGTACTGAGCATGTGCAAGATTTTGCACTGCATTCACCGGCCTCCTCCCTCTACAACAAGGAAGCAGGGCAGACATTTCCATACTGCGGCTTCGGGAAACCCAAACAAAGATGGCGGCGCTCTGCAAACATTATATAAAGTAAGAATTTATGATTGCAAATCTATTATTACACTGTATATCACCGGATTAGCTGATGTATGAAGGGAGGTAGATCACTGTTTGGGAAGTATTTAAAAAAAAAAAAACGATTCTGTGGCCGGAACTCCACTTTAAGCTTTGTATGCAGGTATGTGACACCCATGTTTGTAATAATTAAAGTGCAAAGTGTTAACATTTCCTGTAAGGAAAGAAAACATATTAGCAGTCCTGAGCTTCCAGGTTCATTTGTTCTAATATCATAATTTGATTAAAATATACTATTCTTTTAGAATAATATGGATAATAGTTTTATTCATCACAGAAAACAGCCTTTCTGTAAAATGTCATTATAATTTCCCCCCGTGAGGCATTTCTGTTTTTTTTTTTTTTCCATATTTCAGTGCACCAGGGACCTCATTGTGACTCTGACAGTTCACTGAGATTTCAATAAAATAGTGTTACTATTAGCTGCTGCTATTATGTTTCTGCCATGTGTTAGCTGATGCCTTGCTTCACAATTTTCTGCCCTAAATTTACAACCTCCTGTTCTCCTTATGGCAGAAAGTAAAGAAAAAAAATATTAAATTAGAAAACAGATGTTTATACCAGAGTTCTGTACAGCAAGTCGTTCTAAATGCGTTCTCAATATTCATCGTTTACATAGCTGGATAGTGTTCTGCCTAATTGATCTGATTGCAGTAGGAAGATACCAGAACTTAGAGCAAATGTTACTTATATTAGTACGGTATGTTGGAGATTTTGTAAAGTTCATTCATTAAAGTTATTCTACCAGTCTGCTAAACAGTTATACCGATGAGTTACTCTACAGTGCTGTAGGCTAGAGAAAGACCCTTCTAACTTAAATAGTGTTAGATTGTAGGTTTATTGTTTTATATAAATGATATGAATACATATTCTGCTTTAATGATCCCTTAGCTTGTACAGCTGCTAATCAGATGGTATGAGCTGGTTTGTGTTTATCCTTTTCTGCATTTAATTAGGAAAATGAACCTTCGGTCGATGTGTTGCTATGAATCTGACAAAGTACATTTTATACCTAAAATTGCTGATTTGTGGAGAAAATTTACAGTGCTCTGAAATACACGCATTTTTTTTTAAAAAAAAATAAGGTACAATATGTCTTTTTAGGAACCATGTAATGAGAAAAATATGGAGGATTCAGACACTGATCCTTCATTAAATGCTATTTGCCTGGCTGTCATACTTTCCTAGTTACTTTTTTTTTTGAGTCACTGACCTTAAGTATGCAAGTATGCAGAATATGAGCTCTATTTTCCATGTGTTTATAAGTAAATGCACATATGGATGTGTGCATGTGTGTAAAAAAGGGAGAATATTTGATATATTAAAATTGTAAACTTACTAGTAAGGCCCTCAAACTTGGGCAATATGGTAATAAAACTGTAAAGTGAGCCTACCTTTTTAGCAAAACAATGCTTTGCCCATGGAGGGCAAATTAACAAGTTAACTTTATTTCTTTCCTCCCAAGCACCACATAATAAAGTTTCCTTTGCACGCCCATCACTTCACTGCTCAGGAGAATTTGCCCTGCGTAAGATATTATTAGCTTATACAGGTCTATGGACTCTCTTGATGCGACGGCACTGCTGCCTAGTGATTGCTAAAGAAAGTATTATAAAAGGAGCCCCTCCATACCTGGATGTATTGGGTTTTTCCTTTGATTCTGGCAGCTGAATGGAGCAGTGGAGAAGCTGCTTGATAAGGTGAAATAAAGCAAACTTTTGCTTTGCTCTGCATTGGGATATCTCAGATTTGCTGTATGCTGACCACAAACATTACAATTCGTTTTGCTTAAACATGTCCATGTGTGATTCCACAACAGTTCAATCCAACAGGCTGAAAATTGGCAAAAACCTGAACTTGAGTCTGAGCACCATTAAAAGATAAGCATCTCTTCTGGGTCACAAGAGTACACTTATTTGTGCTCTTCTGTGACCCAGAATCAGCTGAAAGTGAGCTAAAGCTGGCTGGCAGCTGACATCACACAGCCAGTCCAGGCTCTGGAAGGATCCAAACAGCAATGTTGGAATCCACTCAGATGCCTGACTGGCAGCTGGCTCAGGCTCTCAGCTTCTAAGCGCACCACTGAGAGGCTGATCCAGCCTCTCCTGCCCTTTCACAGCTCAGCACTCCAGTGAGCTCAGGAAGGGCAGAGCAGAGAGCGGTGACTAACAGTCATCACTCTTTGCTCAGAGGAAACTGAGAACTGACCTATCAGCAATCAGGCCATGGAGCCGGCGGCAGACAACTGCAGCATCGGACTGATTCTGTAGCTGTAAAGGTATATATGTTTATATTTTTATTTCCCACATTTCTGCTTTAAAATCAATAGTGACAGAACTCCAGTGGGGGCTTCTATGGGGTCTGCTCTGATCTGAAGGATCCCAGCTTTGTTCTTTGTTCCCATCTTGGCAGTTATAATGAAATCACAAAGATCAGAAGCAATCCCCTTCTCCAGCTGCTCCTTTGGCAGTGACCACAATGGTTGTAATTGCACTCATTTTATATGATTTATAACCCTAGGTATGGGCCTTCAGATGGAAAACAAAGCCTTTGATTGGCCACCTCATTGTCAGCTAAGCCAGTGATTGGCTAGGTTGTCATCCTGTAAAAGGAAGAGCCTTCTTATAGAATCTTCAGAGATTCTTTTCGTGAAAGCTGCATATTTTAAAAATTCCGAAAGTATATGTGCTAGTTCACACCAGATGCTGTACAGTCCTTTTTTCTGCATGAAAAATGTATTCACAGTGTTTTCTATGTATTCTAAGTTCCCTAGTTCACACTAGTAGTCAGTTCCAGTTAGTTTCCGGTGCAGAAAAAAACGTAAAACATGCTGCATTTTTTCTGCACAGAACTGCCCTGGAGCACAGCAAACCATATCAAATATGCACTGGAACTGCATTTGGTGTGAACTGTAAGCAAAAACTCCTCTGGAACATACCCGGAGTGCATTTTTGTGGCGGGAACGGGCCCTTTATGGGATCTTAGTGATTGATTTAAAATCTGCTTTAATTAGTAGTATATTTCAGCTGTTTTTTTTTTCTCTCAATTTGTTGTAGGAACTCTTGAGTTTATACAAATCTTACTTGAAGATTAGTTTTACACAGTAGCATTAGAGCTGTGCAGCTGCATTAATATTGTTGCCAAAATCTTAAGCGGAAACACATATACAGGCCAATTAAGCAGAAAAATCTTTTATTATTTTGCATTCATCATTAATACAACTGGCTAGCAATTGCAAATGGTTTATGTTAAGGTTCAGTAGTTTGGTTATTAATTTTAAATTCATTGCGAGTTTGCACAAGGTAGACAGTTTTTTATGTTATGATCAGTGATATCTTGAAAAATAATGCTTCAAGTTCTTGCAGGGGTATGGAAACCAATGGCTGCCATTCCCCTAATGGGCAACACTATAAGAATTCTTTTGCACAGGCACCTCCTGGTCCATTCAGTAGGGAATCAATGAACAGATCCCCTACTGAATCAGAAAAGAAAGGGATAGATGACATCTGTGTCCATTAAATGTTTATCCCTAATTAAAAAAACATAGCTTTTTGGACTCTTGGTAGATCTATGGGTGGCTGAATGTAAACTGACTTGCATCTGTTTACATCAGACTACCTCAGTTCCATCATGTTGAGACCTGAAAAAATGGAAACGGTTGCAGACCTTTTTCATTTTTTCCCCAAACCTGGATGGACTCAAAGGTAAGTGGATGTAAATGGGTGCACATCTGTTTACATCTGCCTGCGCATAGATTTACCTGGAGCTTCTGCCTAAAAAAAAAACCTGACAGGTGGGCCTGATTGGGACATCTGAATTGTGCAGCATATCATAGTTAGGAAAACTAGATATATTTCCTGTTACTTAGCAGTTACACTGCCTGAAAAAAAATCAATCTTTCATGTAAGACTTGCATTTTCACTACTTGGAGCGCTCCTGAGCACACCAAGACACAAGCATTCCACTTGGCCTTTAGATCATGAATCCAACTAATAGGGAGGTGGACAAAACTTTTTCAGAGTGTATGCCAATTTGTTTCGAAAGGGAAAAAAATCCTTGTTGACTCCAATACAATACAATACAACATATTTGTATGCATTTTAGTCATTTGGAAAAATGACACATAAAACAAAAATATTTTATAAAATGTCTGAAGTGTCATATAAAATCAGTTCTTGTGGAAGATGATTATACAGTTGTATAGCTATTACACTACTACTGATGAGCAGTTCAGTTCTTTGAATTGGTGCTCATTCAGCCCTGTGCACAACTAGATATTCCTCACAGATCAGGCCAATCTGAATACATAGACTGGTAAAGGGGTCCTATAGACCTATTATATAGGTACTATAGGTTTTGTTTTGAAGGAGTACAATCCTGCATCTCAAAATGTAGTGTGATGACCACTAAGCAGTCCAGTGTACCTCTGCCAGTTCAATCTAGTGGTGACAGGTCTGCAAATACTCCACCTTGCAAAACAAATGACCGGGTTTCAATTTTGAGGGTTATGAGTGTAGTTAATCTATGTAGCTTCAGTCATCATTTTAAATAGCCATTTTCTGTAGCTGGGGTTTAAATAAATAAATATGTGCCTGAAAATTTAGAAATAATACATGAGAACATTTCCATATATATTGAAGAGCAGTCATCTTCAGGTTTCTTTTCTTATATAGTACCCAAGGGCCATGGTTATTGTCTCTGGTCAGCCCCTCTTCTTCGCCGGTGCTTCAATGGGCCAATAATGAAGCACAAGAAGTGGAAGCAGGTGGGCTAGACGTGGTTGCTACAGGAGCTATTGCCAATAAAAGTGCTCAGGTTTTCAGGGGACCTGGAGTGCTCTACATAAATTAAAGATCAGCATGCCGTGGTTCCTGCTTTCCATGTAAAATGACATTTCATATGTAAATAGTGGTTACAGATTGATTTTGGACACGCAGCACTTTTGTGTTTGGATACCGCAAATAGTGCTAATTACAATTTATGGTACATATGCTTCAATCTGTTTTCTTCTAAACATTTTGTAGCCACCACAATCTAATTTGTGATCAATGAGCTTGCTGTTTCCCGACATTATATTGTTTCTTTAGGTTAGCATGGGACTCATTTTCCCAAGTATTATTTCTATATACAGCAAAGCTATTTAAATTCATGTCATTCTTATCATGCATTTAGAAATCAAAGTAAAAATATAAGAAAAAAAAAAGAAAAATTAAAAAGATATTACTGTAATCTCTCACAACTGGAACCTCTAAGTGCTCTATTTAAAATGTCCACCGAGCAGAAGAATGAGTTAAATGGCAAACATGATCCGGGAGAATGTAACTCATACACAAAGGCAGTGCAGCAATCCATCATTATCTGTCATTAGACCGAGCTGCAGAAGTTTCAAATTATAGAACCTAGCAAGTGGAAATCAATTACTGCACATATGTGCTCCTCAGATGCTTTAGTGTAAATGAACACAACGCCGGCAATGTAATGTTAACCCAATAGGTGGTAAGGATGCTTTAAAATAGAGACACAATTAAGGCAAGTCAAAATACATGTAGTCTATTGAAATTGATGGAGATTAGCTGGCGTGAAAAAATGACTATATGGAATTGTTGTAACATTGAAGGGAAGCCTGAGAAAGGCAATCATTTGTCTGGGAAAGAACACTGGTGTCTGGAAGGAAATTACCAGGCCTCAGGAAGGACACAGAAAGGCAGTCTTATAACTGCATTGTGTCTGCAGTTATAAACTAACATTGTCTTTTGTTTTACTAGTGCTTTCAATTTTTATGTTGTGTGGGAGCAGGAACTTGATTTTATTTTTTTACCCAATATGAGATCAGCAAAGTTACCTCCCACTTGCAGTCTGAAGGGAAAAAGCTGATCTGTGTTTTTGATGTATTGTCCTTAAAGTTAGCATGGGAGCCCAATGAAACTGAGGTCATCATGGACTCCCCAGCATATGTTACTCTATGTGACCTTATACTGTACAGAAAATACTAGAAACCTTGTTTTTTAAACTATTTAGCAGCAGTGGTCTAGCTTTATTAATATATAGTATATATCATTAGTATTAGTACACAATATAGTGGGTACTCTATTAGTCTGAACATAGACAGGAGGACCTTTAACCATAAAGGACAAGTCTTAAAGAGGAATTCCAGGTATAGATATTTTATATATAGTTACATTGTTCCATTCTCTGATTGGACAAGATGGAGAACATGATGTTACCGAACCACCTCTCCAATTTGTCCAATTAGAGAACACATTGCATTCAATCGGAGAATGCAAAGCATTCTCCAAATGGCTCCCTTGCCAAACCTCCTATGTTCAGAATGCACCAGGGAAGCTGCTCAGCACACGACCTTGAAGCAAGTGGAGATCACTAGCATAGTGGTGTCTACTTTAGTAATTCCTGGCTTCCAGGAGCTTGGTATAGCATATGCATATTTACATTGCTCAAGGTGGATATATAATATATCCATACCTGGAATTCTTCTTTAAAGGAACAATGTATGGGTTCTCATTTCTATCCAAGATCTTCCAAACAGGCAGCTGTTGAAGGTGGAACGCCCAGTTCTATGGCGAAAACTGAAAGCATATATACTGTATATAGCACAGACTTTTTTTAAAAGTTTTGGATAGAGTAGGGAAGGGTTAAAACATCGGCCAGTTTATATTTTGAGTCCTGTACTTTTTGGAAACCTAACAGACCTAAACCTAAAAAAAAGTAAACTTTAAAAAATGAACTGTGTGTCAGCTAGTATTGTTGCCCATGCAATGGTTGCCCATGCATTTCCATTACTACGGGTTTTTTTTATTAACTATTCATTGGTAACAGAGATTTCCATACAGTTTTGAAATAGTGTGCATGCAGCAAAAACACTTCTGACGTCTGCGTTTGTTCATTATGGCTTGGTTGCTAACACACTCACTGTCCCATTATCATAAGTGCCTGAATTGGTAGCGTTGCTTGCAAATATCAGAGCATGAAAGGGTGGCCTAAATATGCTTCCAAAAACAGATTTGTACGATGCACCTGACAATTTTATTTATTAGCACAAAGTGATTTATGGAGCTGCTTTTGTTCTTTGACCCACTTTATACAGTGCTGCAATAAACATAACAATAAAATACACAGTTCAGCAGTCTACAGATTCACAATACACTAAATAATTACAGTACAAGTTAGGCCCAAACTAGGAGTATGGTTACTTTTGTATCTGAAAGCTAGATAAGTTTGTCTGAGTGTATTTGGAAGCTGGTATAAGCTATTGTTAGTACATTATCTCATTTGCTCTCTTTTTTATGCAAAATAAAATCACTTTAAAACACGTTACCAAAAGTATTTATAGATCCTAACTATGTGAATAAAAAGGAGTATTATTAACTTTTTTTCTGCACTAATGCAGGTTGACATTCTTTTCATGCAAATGTAGCTTTTTGTCCTTGTCCTTGTTCAACATAGAATTGGGAAGTCATTTACTTATTGAAAATTATTCTGGGGGTAATGCAGGGTAACCATTTTTGCTGAATGTTATAAAATGCAGATACTGCTCAGTTATCTGGAAAAAAAATGTAAAAAGTTACTATTTCCAGAGGAAACACAACTATATTGATCACATGCTTTTGGATGTATGACATGTAGAGGTAGCATGTCTGTGACTTATTAATAATGTATAACAAATGAAGCAACACGATGATGAATTGTGACATATGTATTCTTTACAATAAAAACAGTCCTGCTTGCAAACCCTGTGGTACCAGCTGCTCAGAAAATATGTAAAGGAGCTGTTTATTGTATTCTGCTTATTGCTCTTACAATGCTGAAATGTAAGTCTTTCTCCGTGAAATCTTTACCACCATCATTAAAGTACATTTTTATTTTGCAGTGGCAGTGTTTCTCAGGCATTTTGTCAGTCAAGGCACACTTTAAAATTATGCACAATCTTGAGGCACCCCATTCTAAATATGGCAGCAGCATTCCCACATGTAGGACAGTCAATATTTGAGGTGATTGATTTGTATAAAGCAATTTACCTCTGCGCACTGGTAATAATATTCCAGTGTTTCTCTTCTCCTTCAGTTTCTCTTCCTCACACGGCTAATGCGATACCAGTGCTGATGGAGAGGAGCAGGGGAGGGGCAAATAAGAATGTTGTGCAGGCGTCATGATGTCATTGATTTTTAGGATGCCTGTATGGTGCCCAAGGTTGTAATGTTGCACATTAGAAAGCTGTGGCTTTTCTCAACAATTTGGGGCATTTTTTAGGCATTTTGCCACTGAATCCCCAAAGAACACAGATGGTACCCCAGTTGAAAAGGCTTAATATATACCCTATTTATTGGCATATAACACACACTTTTCCACCTGAGTGCAAATAATGTGTGCGTGTTATACGCCGATATTTTCCATTGGGCTGCCTCAGAAGGGAAGGGGGGGTGAGCACTGCCAGATTACATAGAGCGGGGATCTCCCGCTTACTCAGCGGACGCTGTTATATGAAGTCTGCCTCCTGGACCGGCTCCTATGATAGACAGCACACTGGTACAATGCAGGGATATGTGATGTCTATCATGGGAGCCTGTCCAGGAGGTGGGACTTCATATAACAGCGGCAGCTGAGTAAGTGGGAGATGTGTAATCTGGTGGCTCTATTTTCCATGCAATGATTAGGCTGCTTATGGGCGCTGATCAGGCTGCATTGGTAGGCAATGGTGAGGCAGAAGATAGGCACTGGTCAGGCTGCATTGATGAGCTATGGTGAGGCTGCAGATGGACACTGATCCGGCTGCATTGATGGGCGTTAGTGAGGCTGCATTGATGGGCACTGGTGAGGCTGCAAATGGCCACTGTTCAGGCAGAATTGATGGGCAATTGTGAGGCTGCATATGGGCACTAATCAGGCTGAATTGATGGGCACTGGCGAGGCTGCATTGATGGGCACTGACCCTTATTTTCCTTCAAAATTCCTGAAATTTCCCTCTTAAAATGAAGGTGCATGGTATACGCCCATGCGTATTATATGCCGATAAATACGGTATTTTTTTTATTAAAAAGCACAGTCCCACATCATTGAATTGGTTAAAATTCCTGTAACTGGAATGGAAATAATGGGCTGATCTCCTACAAGTAAAAATCTTTTGCTGCAATCAGAGCCAATGGCTGATATGGTTGAATTTTAAAATGTTTATGTAAATGGAGAGAAAGGGAACTGCAAGCAGGAAGACAACATTATCAAGCAGAGTTTTCTAACCTGTCCAGTCAACTGTTCCCCCAACAGTAGCTGCCCAGCAAGGTCAGGGAAATTCCATAGGTATGAGACTGCCAACCAGGTGAGACTCAGTGCTAGATTCCAACCAGCTAAACAGAGTTAAATATGCTGTAGGCATTTTAGTTAAATCTGAAATAATATATGCAGTATATTAACTTAACACACTGGATGTTTGCAGATCTAAAATGAAAGACTGAAACTGATTGGCTCCTGTGATTTATATGCGCGTAGTCTCCCTTCAATAAATGAGGTACAATTTTATCTAGTTTATATACATACTACAGAGCTAGAACTCTTTTTTTTTTAACATTGCCTGCTTAGCTACTTAAGGACCGCCCACCGCCGATATACTGCGGCAGGCTGGTCCTCCTGCGCAAACCGACGTAGGTCTACATCTGTCACGCGCCTGCAGCTAGGGGGCGAGTGCACGCTGCCGGTGGTGCGTTCCCGCCCCCACTCATCAGCGGGGACTCCGATGCATGGGGCAGGTGGCTCTGATTGCCGCCTGCCACCGGCGATTGCTCCCCGCTAAGAGAGAAAAACAGTCAGCTGTTGTAAACACAGCTGACCGTTCTTCTCTCTGGAATGATTACAGAGTGCCTCTGATCCTTCTATATAGGATCACAGGTCTCTGTGATCATTTCACAAGCCCCACCCCCCATACAGCTAGAATCACTCCCCTAGGCTCAAATTTAACCCCTTGATCACCCACAGTGTTAACCCCTTTCCTGGCAGTGTCATTAGTACAGTAACAGTGCATATTTTTAGCTCTAATTACTGTAGTAATCACTGGTCCCCCCAAAAGTGTCAAAAATGTCAGTAAGGGGTCCGATCTGTCTGCCACAAAAATCGCAGATCGCCACCATTACTAGTAAAAAAAAAAAACGATAAAAATGACATAAATCTTTCCCGTAGTTAGTAGACGCGATAACTTTTGCGCAAACCAAAATACAAAAATATGTAACAGAAAACATATTGGCCTAAAATGTTAAAAAATTTAGATTTTTAACTTTTTTTTTTGGGGAATGTTATATAGCAGAAAGTGAAAATTATTGTTTTTTTTTTTTCTTTTTTTCAAAAGTGTCGCTTTTTTTTTTGTTTATAGCGCAAAAAATAAAAATCGCACAGGTGATTAAATACCACCAAAAGAAAGCTCTATTTGTGGGAAAAAAAGAACATTAATTTTATTTGGGTATAGCGTCGCACGACCGCGCAATTGTCCAATAAAGTAACGCAGTGCTGAATTGCAAAAAATGGCCTGGTCATTAAGGAGGCAAATCCTTCCGGTCCAGAAGTGGTTAAAAATGGAAGGAACAAAGCTGGCATAGATGATGCAAATCACATCTGCAGCTGTACTGTCAGAACTGATGCAAATATATGGACGACACGTAAAATCACAGGGTGGAACTAAGACTCTTTAGATAAATAATTGTAGACTCAGGTAATGGGAGTCTCATCATTTAATGTAAAACAGTCATGTTGCCTTGTAGAAAATGGTGGAACTAAGGGCTAGCTGCCGAATAAATGAAATGCTACATATATATCTTTTAAAACAGGTTTTGTTTTAATTGTCAGTAGTATCTCTGTAATGAATCATGTTTTATAGATTCTTTTGCCACAACTTTTTCATCCAAATCTGCAGATTTCGTTTTTATTATTATTTATGTTGCCAGACAAGTAAACCAGAGGTGGAATCAAACAACTAATCAGTTTAGTACAAAACATTTAAGGTAGAAATTGCCTCTTAGCCTGATTGTTTTTTTTAAGGCAAATGCAGATTTACTGGTTTGATTTAGTAAATCCCTTCACAGCTCATTTCTAGTTGCATTTTCCTTATGAAGCTCATATGCAAGTGGAATGTCATCCCTTATCCTGAAACCTTCCTTTTCCATCTTCTCTACACAGAGGCATAACAATCTGCAATCCAGCTGTCGCAGGAAAAACATACTGTTGCCATTGGAATGGACCATATTGTTTTCAAGACTACATACTGTAGCACAATATTTCTCAACGTATCAAACCTATAAACCCATTGGATCAAAGACATTTCAAACAGGTATCCTAGCTGTAGCATCCTTTTTAAAATTCAGGAAATATTTTGCATGTACAGTAGTTGTCTCTGGCAGAGGCTACCTATATATTTATAATTTATTACAGGTTTTCATACAGCACCAGTAATGTATGCAGCGCTTACATTTTGTACATTCCTGCAAGTGATTTCTGACATAAGCTGCATACAAATCAGATGCCTCATATAACTATAATTAAGAATGCCTTAAATTATCTTTTTGTACAAATGTCATTCACCTGTAAATATAGACGTTGTTCACCACTTACAGATAAATATATAATATGCACCAGCAAAAAGCAAAATTACATTTAACATCCTCACATCAATACTAGACGTGTAAATGTAATCTCTAATTGCTGGCAATACACACCTCCATGCCTTATATCTTACTCTGCCAACAATGGAGTCTAGGCGGTAGGGTAAAGTAAAGTGAAGCTGCAAAATCAAGACATAACAAAGGGCAGCACAAGCACTATTGAGGGCACTATTGAGGGCAAGCTTTGCTTTGTCAACAGTGGGCAAAATAACAGGTTGACTGTTAACTGTTACCTTCCCTTTTGTGCCCCTGCTCCTCTGTTCAACCATGACAGTGTGGCTAAGCAACCCTGTATAAGCTGCAAACCACAACTTTGAGCTTATATACAGAAGAGGACTCTCTTTTCCCTCATGTGACAGTGCTAGGGCTGTCAATTGCCAAACACCAGAATTGTCTTGTGAGAGAGTAAATCACATGCTCCCCATTCCAAGAAGTACCAAATATGTTAAGTATTAGTAATACAATCTATGGTGGAAGGCCTTAGGCTCCATTCACAACAAGGCATTTCGTAGCTTAAAGCGCAATTCTCCAAAAATGTCCAACAAGAGAAATATCACTGTTTTAATAGCCCCTGTTCCCATCTGATTTAAAAAAAAAAAAAATACCCAGGCTACTTTTTAGACAGAACTGAGTATTTTTGGCCCAAACGACTTCATTGGGTATGCATGTAAATTCACCAGACAGGTGTTTCTGCACTTTTTTTGCAGATGTCCCGAACTATTCGCCGGCGAACAGTTCCCGGCGAACATCACTTGTTCGCGTTCTCCTCGGCCGGCGAACATATGCGATGTTCGGTCCGCCCCCTATACATCATCATTGAGCAAACTTTGACCCTGTACCTCACAGTCAGCAGACACATTCCAGCCAATCAGCATACCCTCCCTCCCAGACCCTCCCACCTCCTATAAAAAAGCAAGGACAGCATCCATCTTAGATTCATTCTGAAGCTGCAGAGTTAGTTAGAGCAGGGAGAGTATATATATATATATATATACAGACTTTAATGTGTGCAAACCACTCATATCGGGTGGCACAGTACCTTGCAGATAAAAAAGTAATTAAATTTTTACCCTTTAATATAATTGCAGTTGCCTGCCAGTGTTTGTCAGGCCCACTGACTGAACTGTACCCACTGCCAGTGCCCACCACTCATATAGGGTGGCACAGCACCTTGCAGATAAGAAATTCATTTAATTTTTCCTCTGTAATATAATTGCAGTTGCCTGCCAATGAGTGCCAGGTCCACAGACTGTACTGTGCCCACTGCCCACCACTCATTTAGGGTGGCACAGCACCTTGCAGATAAAAAAGTCATTTTATTTTTTCTCTGTAATATAATTGCATTTGCCTGCCAATGAGTGTCAGGTCCACAGACTGTACTGTGCCCACTGCCCACCACTCATTTAGGGTGGCACAGCACCTTGCAGATAAAAAAGTCATTTTATTTTTTCTCTGTAATATAATTGCAGTTGCCTGCCAATGAGTGCCAGGTCCACAGACTGTACTGTGCCCACTGCCCACCACTCATTTAGGGTGGCACAGCACCTTGCAGATAAAAAAGTCATTTTATTTTTTCTCTGTAATATAATTGCATTTGCCTGCCAATGAGTGTCAGGTCCACAGACTGTACTGTGCCCACTGCCCACCACTCATATAGGGTGGCACAGCACCTTGCAGATAAAAAAATAATTAAATTTTTCCTATAATAAAAAATAAAATTCATCCAGAAAAAACAGGAAATGGCTTTTTCATTCGAATCTCAGTAGCGCAGGGATGGTGATAACCTCTTACCAAATAAATAGGATGATAACATATACCAAAATATATGAATCAGATGTGATAAATATAAGCATAAAATCATAAATACATAAAAGCATGAAATCACATCAATAGGAGTCCATAAAGTCCATAGGTATAAAGTGCATAGAGCAATGAAAGTGCAAACATGAAGGATCACAGGTGCGACATATGGGGACCACCCTTGCTTGCCACCACCACACAGTGCCGGGAGAAGTATCTGAAATTCAGACTCACTATAAATTTACCAGGAAATCTTACAGAGGAGTCTTTGCAGCACAAATCAGAGATCTGGAGGAAATCTGATTTTACTATATGCTGTTGTTGGCTAGTCCATGAGAGTGGTTAGGCATAGGCGTCTGGTGAGTCTGAATTTCAGATACTTCTCCCAGCACTGTGTGGAGGTGGAAAGCAAGGGTGGTCCCCATAAGTCACACCTGTGATCCTTCATGTTTGCACTTTCATTGCTCTATGCACTTTATACCTATGGACTTTATGGACTCCTATTGATGTGATTTCATGCTTTTATGTATTTGTGATTTTATGCTTATATTTATCACATCTGATTCATATATTTTGGTATAAGTTATCATCCTATTTATTTGGTAAGAGGTTATCACCATCCCTGCGCTACTGAAATTCGAATGAAAAAGCCAGTTCCTGTTTTTTCTGGATGACGTTTATTTTTTATTATATTTACTCATTAAAGTAGCAGCAATTTGTGTTATTTCTGTTATTCTGTCAGGTTTGTGTTACCTGTATTTCCTAAAGCGCAGTGGATTACAACATCGTCTATTAATTTAGTACAAGTAGTGATATTTATATATTTAATTTTTTCTCTGTAATATATTTGCAGTTGCCTGCCAGTGAGTGTCAGGCCCACAGACTGTACTGTGCCCACTGCCAATGGACTGTTTGCGGTTGTTTGCGGTGCGTTAAACGGGGAGTTTGGTCTGTCAGAGTTTGGTCTGTCAGAGTTTGGTCTGTCACTGTGAAGCGGGCGTAACCCTTACATTACCTGATCGATACAACATCATACCTGATCGTATTCACACACTGGATGATTTAAAGCACGTTATTCCAAACAATTTAAGAATGTTAGGTGATTTATGCCCTTTATGGATTAAAACCCGACTCTGCGTCAACTACGTAATTTTCCATGGGAGTTTTGCCATGGATCCCCCTCCGGCATGCCACAGTCCAGGTGTTAGTCCCCTTGAAACAACTTTTCCATCACTATTGTGGCCAGAAAGAGTCCCTGTGGGTTTTAAAATTCGCCTGCCTATTGAAGTCTATGGCGGTTCGCCCCGTTCGCCCCGTTCGCGAACATTTGCGGAAGTTCGCGTTCGCCAATTTTATGTTTTATGTTCGCGACATCTCTAACGATCACATGTTTTTCTACCCAAAGCAGCGATTCTCCTGTTTTTTTTAATACCCCTCTGGTGATCAAGATACATGATAGAACATTTTTCCTGTTTGAAGCAGAGGCATTCATACACCTAGTGCCTGCCCACCCAAACATTTATGACCCCAAGGACCCTATTACAAAACCAGTGGAAGAACTTGATTGATTGGGCTAGCTACTGTTACACTCCCTTGTTTCATGCTTCAGTGCCCAGTCTTTCCTTCTATTTGCAGCCGCTGGATTCAAGCCTTCTGTTTCTAGTACGTCTCCGCCTGCTTCCAGCTTTGTGTTTCCAGTGTCTCCCGACCTGCTTCAAGTCTTGTATTCCCAGTGTGTCTCAGCCTTGTGTTCCCCAGTCTCTTTCCTGCTCTAGTCACTCTGTGCATTCCTACCTACATTCCATTTTCGTCACCTCTGTGTCTCTCTCTTCACATTTTGGTTTGCTACTTTCTTCTCCGAAGCAGTGAGTTTTCCCTGTGAGTTCCAACCAGCCTCATTATCAGCACCTGTGCACTCCCAGCTTGCATGTCTTGTTTGTTTTTTAGGGTAGTTTTGTGCTCTCTTGCATGTGTACCCTGCTGCCTTGTGAGTCCAGTGCCCTAGTGCTGAAAGGAAGTTGCTGCCTGCTTAATAGAGTCAGAGTAAAACAGCCAAGGTATTGCCTATTACGTATATCTCTACCTATAGGAGCTCCGGTGAAAAGCAGGTAGTACCCTAGATTCTGAGCCTTGGGCCTTTCCAGGGCTTTCACCACTGCTAAGCCAGCAGGCATGTTAATTGTGTTCAGTCCATTTTGTGGCTTTTGCAACCATCTGCCCTGCTGCCTCAACCAGTTCTGGTCAGCCACTCTGTCCCTGGTGGGAGTGGATCCATAACCCATGACAGTTACTCTTCCACCCAGAAACAGAGCAAAGGTAAAAACCTCTATCTGTGTACAGCAGCCATGTTATGTATGCTCACACTACATGCCATAAGGTAATGTTTTCTTGATATTATGTAAATCTGCCTACAAGTGTTATACAACCTTGCGGCATTTTTTGTTTTTGAAGACATATGAATGCAGTGTGAAGTAGTTAATATAGTACTGTTTTGGATTAAGCAAATGCCAACCTTGCTAGACAGTCCTTTTTTTATCTGAGAGGTACTTCTAGCTGCAATAAGTTCTATTGCAAATGTAGCAATATTTCCAGGCATTGTGCCTGATGTGGGTCTGCCATGGTTACCGTTTCCACCTACAGCACATTTAAGCTTGTTGCCCAAGTGTGAGATCTGAGACAATGAACATCTTTGGTTTTTAGTTTTATTGTAGGAACTTGGATGGGAGAAGGGAATGAGTGGGATACTTCTCTGGCTCAACTAGTTACAGAATTGGGACACTTGAGAAAAAAATGCCGCCTAGCGATGTCTTGGCGCCGGCTGAATGACAACCAATGCTTACTGGCGCTTGTAAACCTGACTTGCTGTCTGTGAACTGAAACTTGACTTCTGATGCTTCCTCACAGCTCATAAGTCCTGTGCACTGCTTCCTGTAGTCTTCTCTGACTGAGGTAGCCACTAGCAATGGGTCTTTGAAAATAATCTCATCACACTGGTGAGCAAAATTGTGCTGGACACATGCTGCTTTAACTGCAGTAATTGCATTCTGCATGTGTGAATTGCTTGGAATATGCAAAAATAGCCACTTATTGAAAGAAGGCCAAAAGTCAACTCCCTAACTCTTCATTCTCTGGCAAGACAATAATTGAAAACCCTGAATTGAAAGAACTCTAGCAGGAACACCCAGGGCAAAGGCCTTATGCCCCACAAAGACAAAGGGTAGAGCAGAATTTCTTGTTCCCAGCAGTGTAAGTTCTCGGGCTGTTTACTCTATCATTCCACAGCATCTTTCCAAGGGAGGAGTGACCCAAAATGCTGGGGTCTAAGCTGTTCCCATTTCTCCCTTTGTCAATATAATAAATAAAACAATTTGCTTCTTCCACTGCCAACAAGATAAAGAAAAATATTTTTTAATAAATAAAGTACATTGCTGCCACACGATATTAGCGTGATCCTTATGTGTTTCTCATCAATTGCACCCACACTATTGGGGAAATTGCAGAGCTCCCAGAAAATATCTTCCTTTGTTTTTTTCATGACCACGTCTTTCAGCATATCCCATATATCAGATAATGCAGCTTGCCATTAATTTTCTCACCATAAATGTGAAGTGCAGGCTAACCAAAGATTGACCGGTTCCCATTTGAACATATAGAAAAAAGTGCAACTGCTGTTAGTTTGGCATTGCTTTGCATAAGCTGAGCAGACAGAGTTATTTGCACATACATGTCATTGCACATCCGCAAGAATCTGCTGGAACTCACAGGTCAGATAGATGTTCTAAGGTATATTTTATTCAGTGCTGATAACTCTTGGGAACCTGTAGGTGAATAGGAGGGCCAGAACCAGAAGGAGGAGTCCACCACCCAAGTGGCCACTGCAAGCACCCCCTTAAGTAACATCCCCCAACCAGAGGAAGAGGCATCATCAATATCAACACCATGACTGGGGGCCTTTTCGCACCAGGAGTATAGAAAGGTGCCACAAGAGGCAGGGGGCAAGGACAGAGGTTCAACAGGCTGGTGGGCATTATGGGCAAAATGGCTCACAAAATATAGAAATCTTATGAATTAATGTCCATGGCATCACCAGGTGGAGATGTGAGCTGGAATAATAAAACATATTCCCTCATTTATTCCCCTGCCTACATCTAGCTCAAATTCAAATGCTGTAGCCACCTTACTACCAGTACCATCACCACCTCCTGAACCTCATGCTGAACTCCACACTCTTTCTGTTCCACCATCATCCTTCCATGAACCCCAACAACAATATTATACTGGCCAAACTTTCTTGCCATCTCATTTTCAAACCACCTGTCAGATCTCAAAATAATTCAAAAGGCCAGTTAACTGTAAGAGAACAGGTAGTTTACTCACTCTCTATGGGTCGTAATGACTGCCTCCCTCTATTCCAGTGGTAAAGTCTCCATCAGTGTCTTTGGCATTTTAGAATTAAGCTAGGCATATATGGTTCAGTTTTTTCCTTCAGCCGGCCGGATGAAGGAAAAAAACTGTACCTATTCCCTCATCAAAACATCTGAGATGGATTCTGGAATCCTCCTTACTATGTCATTGTATTCTGACAGTGGGGCTCCCTCATCATCAGAATACACTGTTCAGTGCTGTAGCCCATTGAAGGCATGCACTGATCAAGCGAAAACTTTTCAGCAGGACCATTTAAATCTCATGAATGGGAACAGCCGTACATGGATTGAAATTCATCCGGTTCCTACTGAACTGTCTAGATTTTGATCCATGTATGGCTAGCTTTAGTGTCAGATGCTTGTGTCCCCCTGCTATGTGCTGTACCTTTCTAAAACCTCTATCTTACAGGTGAGTCTTAAATTGATAGGGAATTGTAGGTAAGGTATTGTCAGGGCTGGGCCCCTTATTTTTATGAACAGCTCTTTTCTTTCAGTGCAAAGACGCTGCTCAGCTGTCAGTTCATTGCCAGCCACTTGTTATTTCCACAGTGACTCACCTGTTTTCTATTACTTGCCTCATTAGTCCAGCCTACAACCAGCCCCTTCTTGCTATTCAGCTTTGCTCATTTCCTCCATGCCCTTGTGTGGTCTATGATCTCCAGTGTGTTCCTGTGTATTACTTGGCCTGGCTGACTTCTCTTCTGATACTTGTTCCTGTTTTTGCGTCTTACGACGCTGACCTCAACCCGTCCGATTACCCACTCCGGCATCAAAACTCTGGTTTCAGTTTTTGACTACGTTCCTGAACTGTGTTATTTTTTGCTATTTTATTAAAGGTGTGATTTTAACTACATTTACCATCTCCATATACAGTATACCCAATTTAACACAGCGCTAGCATAAAATCAATGTACAATGTGTCCAAAAAAATATATATAAATAAATATAAAAAATTTGCGCAATATAGATAATCAATAAACATGTGAATACTTGAACAAATATTAAATAGCGTGGTGAAATAAAGTCCAAAATATAAAGTTAATCGATAAAGTGCAAGGTGCTCCACTGCAAACAGAAAAAACATTTGTGCTCCGAGTGACTGTGACCCCTCCAGGTACCCCACTTACCACAACAAATCGACCCTGAGAAGGGTCAGGAAAGCCTGTAAGCAATGGAATGTGATGATGCACCAGGACTTCTCCTAGATCATATCAGGTTGTTTAAGGATGGTTCTTGTCAAAGGTGGTCCGAGATTCCTCCACAAACCCAATACCAAAAACAAAAGACCGCGGATAGTGAAGTACGTTTTGATATTTTATTAGTAAAGCCAAAAAAACATATTCACAAACAATGTAAAATGGATGGCAGTGTAATTTAATACAAGCTTCCGCGAACACCGCTATTAGCGTGCGTTCCACGGCCGATCCAGGAAGTTGACCAGAAGTGACAATTCCAAAGGTGCTGTACCGGACATACGTTGACGCGTTTCGCCCTCCCACTGGGCATTATCATAGACCATCTCCGCCTGCTTTATGATTCCAGACAGGTAAGAGGCATAGGCCAATGGAATATTTACTACTCCTTCTCTTGCAGTTAACTGGCCTTTTGATTCATTTATGGCACTTTTCCACTGCATGGAACGGATCGTTTTGGCTCGCCTTTGCGCTTTTCCACTGCATGGTACCACATGGTACGTGTTAGAACATTTCGGTACGGTTTGGAACTGCAGCGCTTTTCCACTATATGGTACGGCTCGGTAGGGCTCGCTTAAACAGTATCACCTCGGTTGTGGTTCCAAGCGTTCCGTACCTATACCAAATCCCACAATCCCTCCCATGCAGCCTGATTGGCCCTCACTACAAGCCAGTAATTGGTCAGAGAATCGTCACAGTCATTGTATGTGACACCACCTAGCCATGCAGTGAGAAAGCGCCAGACCTCTCCTGTCTTGTGAGTAGTGAGAGAGCCCAGTTGAGAGCAGGATTGTAACCCAGCTATATGTTCACTGCTGCCATGGCTTGTGGCGAATCCCCAGTTTGCCAACAAATTCGCTGCCAGAACAGAAGTGAGCCCAGGGAGGGAACAAGGCTGCAGTGAAGAGACAGAATTTTGGGACATTACAGACTGCTTTTGGGACATTACTGAGACTGCTATCGCTGCATAATATTTCTGAATCTTGGTCCATAGCTGAAGTGCAGACATTCCTCTCATTCCCTCTATAGGCTCCATTGCTCATCTAGTGTTACGTTAAGATGATGTCATGGCAGTAGAGGCGGGACAACAAAGTTTTAATCCTGTCCACTACTAATAAAGTGGAAAAGCAAACTGAGCCGAGTAGAGCCTATACAGTGCCGAAAGGTACCAACTCGTACCACGCAGTGGAAAAGCAAACCGAGCCGAGCAGGGCCAAGCAGTGCCAAGTGGAGCCGAGCCGCTACTCGCAGTGAAAAAGTGCCATTAGAGACCTAACAGGGTCTCTTTGAGAAACCACTTGATTTCTTATCTATGGCACCTTCACAACAAAGCAGTCAGTAACTGAAAGCTGACAAACTGCTTAGCAGAAGCCAATCCTCTGGTCTAAACAAGCAGCTTCAGCAAATAGGTTTGCGATCACACAACAGTGAATTGATGAACAACTTATGCACTGTTATTTAACAATACTGACTCAACCGGCTTTTGACAGCTCTGCTGAGTACCCCTGTGGCAGTGGTCATGCGTACCCCCTTTGAAAAAATAAACACAAATTAAAAACATATTGTTTTGTACAATTCATTTCTCACAGCTTGGGTAAAAAGCATTTCTGGTGGTATGCTGTAGTATTTGTATTAAGCTTTGAACTATGCGTACAGATACACCTACGTCCTGGAAATCAATGATGCAATGTTTTTGAGCTATTTGCCTGTATAGTAGCAGAGCCTTTTATTCATAAATCATCTTACCACTAGGCTGTTTCTTCAGAGTATGATTTATTCCAAGAAGATTTTATGTCAAGACAAGGATAATCTTATGGACACCTGGCAGCTAAATCACTGCAATGAAATGTAGAACATTTGGGAAACTGTCCATATGAAAACTTGCTCCACATTTTAACTGTCCCAACATTTGCTTTTTATTCCCTTGGGAATGCTTTTTAACTCACTTATCAAGCCTTTAAAAAAAATCAGCCTTATATAGTTCTTATCATGGGATTGGATTACTAACAGAAAGCCCTATTTGAAAACTTAAAAAAAAAAATTTAAATAAAGGATTTTTAAGGCAATTTTAATGGATGTTGATTAGGGCTGCCACGACGCGTCGACTACAAAAAATCGTCGACGTGCGTGAAAAGCGTCGACGCGTCAACGCGTGACGTCACACGCCCCCGTGGCCGGCCGCCGCGCTGCTTGAAGCATTGCCGGCCGGGTGAAATTCCCCCGATGGGCTCCGTCCACACCGATGTCGGAGACAAGAGGTGAGTGCTGACCGTCTCCAGCACCCCTGTACTCCCTGTACTGCCTGTACTGCCACAGCTTCTGCCGCAACACATTCGCCATCCTCCCCGATCACCCAGCTACTTAGAGATGTCACATGTGCAGCGCTACACCGGCTTGAAATGGCCTGTACTAGGTGGGAGGGCTTACTGGGGGGTCTGTACTGGGAGGGGGGGCTTACTAAGTGGTCTGTACAGTACAGACCACTTAGTAAGCCCCCTCCCAGTACAGACCCCTCAGTAAGCCCTCCCACCTAGTACAGACCCCTAAGTAAGCCCCCCCCTCCCAGTGCAGACCCCTCAGTAAGCCCTCCCACCTAGTACAGTCATTACTAGGTGGGAGGGCTTACTGAGGGGTCTGCACTGGGAGGGGGGGGCTTACTAAGGGGTTTGTACTAGGTTGGAGGGCTTACTGAGGGGTCTGTACTAGTGTACTGGGAGGGGGGCTTACTAAGTGGTCTGTACAGTACAGACCACTTAGTAAGCCCCCCTTCCAGTACAGACCCCTCAGTAAGCCCTCCCACCTAGTACATACCACTTAGTAAGCCCCCCTCCCAGTACAGACCCCTCAGTAAGCCCTCCCACCTAGTACATACTGTACTTGGTGGGAGGGCTTACTGAGGGGTCTGCACTGGGAGAGGGGCTTACTAAGTGGTCTGTACTAGGTGGGAGGGCTTACTGAGGGGTCTGTACTGGGAGGGGGGGCTTAGTAAGTGGTCTGTACTAGGTGGGAGGGCTTACTGAGGGGTCTGTACTGGGGGGGGGCTTAGTAAGTGGTCTGTACTAGGTGGGAGGGCTTACTGACGGGTCTGTACTGGGAGGGGGGCTTACTAAGTGGTATGTACTAGGTGAGAGGGCTTGCTGAGGGGTCTGTACTGGGAGGGGGGGGCTTAGTAAGTGGTCTGTACTAGGTGGGAGGGCTTACTGAGGGGTCTGTACTAGGAGGGGGGCTTACTAAGTGGTCTGTACTAGGTGGAAGGGCTTACTGAGGGGTCTGCACTGGGAGGGGGGCTTACTAAGTGGTCTGTACTAGTTGGGAGGGCTTACTGTGGGGTCTGTACTGGGGGGGGGGGGGCTTACTGAGGGGTCTATATTAATTACAGGATTAATTAGCTAATCAAAAAAACACTAAATTAAGCAAAAAAAATAAAATAAAAATAATCGTTAGATTAGTCGACTAATCGTAAAAATAAACGATAGATTAGCCGACAGACAAATGAATCGCTAGTTGCAGCCCTAATGTTGATGCAATAAATAACCAAGTGAATATACTGATCAAATTCAAACTGGTCCTATAATATTTTGTGGTTAACCTGGCCAGCCATGGGAAAATTTCTAGTTAATTTAGGCAATGTTCTGACAACTGCATGTTTGAAGATGGTGCAATAGATTTGTACTAGTATAAGAGATCTGGCTGCCAAAAGTAATTCTTAAAGAGAAACTATAATGAGTTCCAGGTTCAGTTTTACTTTAGTTGTATTATAAGTATATAAGCTTTTAAACATTTGTGTGATATCTGATATAACTTACATAATGCATATGTTTTAGGTCTTTATGAAAGAATACTGTAAAGCAGAAATGTTTTAAAAAAAATGAAATCAATATATAATCTACATTTAATAGAGCAGAAGTTCTTATGGTAGAGTGTTCCAAGCATCCTGTAAAACTTACCACAGCTCCACTGTAGACTTTAGCTGTCTTGTTTGCTCCTGTCTCAGCCAGCTATCCCAAACTGTCTCAATGATGTTGAGACCAGAGCTCTGCGAGGGGTGTTTGTACTCTTTCTTTCTCATCATTTCACTGCAGATGTAGATTTTTTATAATTTCGGCCATTTGTTTGTGGCTATTGGCACACTGCAAAAAAAAAACATCTAGGAACATTAAAGCACATAATGGAGTAGAGAGTAAGGCTGGGTTCACACTGTTGAGCTGCTGTTTGGTATTGGTGTATGCGCAGTTTGCCTGTGTTTCACCTGTATTTTTAGCTAAGGTCCCATTGATTTCTATTAGGTTGCTCATGTTTGCTGTGTTTTCTGAAAGCACACCTGCATGCTGCATCTTTTGTGTGCTTTCAGAAAACCTGGCTAAAATATGCAACCTAATAGAAGTCAATGGGACCGTGGCTAAAATGCGGGCAAAATGCACAAAAACTGCAATTTACGAATATTGCAAGCCTTACCACCCTTACCACCCACATTTCTAGAATAAAACTAACATCTAAGCATCCTCTTTGATAGGCAATGTCAAACCTAGCCTCTCTAGAAGAGCTGTATGTCATTGACCCACTTCAGATTGTGCACCCCCACCTAAAAATGCAAACCAGGGTGGTGGAGCAACTCCAATATGAAATGGCCAGACAGAAAACATTTGCTGTAAACAACATATCTTTGAACATGGGGAATATTCCGGAAAGCTCTTGGCTTATCTAGCTCATCATGTAGACCACCTGCAGCTGTTACCCTACAATCTCCAGATGGCAGTTACATCCCTGACCCCAAACTGATCACTTCAAAATTTTGAAACTTTTACAAAGAGCTGTACTCTTCAAGAGTATCACACAATGAAGAGGCAACTTTATCTTTTCTAAGGAGAATAGGGTTTCCTCAGTTGACTATTGAACATGTGTCTCCTGGATGCACCACTTACCACTGGTGAAATAGCTGAGGCTTTAGACCAATATACCTGGGCTAAAATGCCAGATACAGATGGCCTTCCAACAGAATTTTATGAACATTACAGAAAAACTTTGCTTCCCTGAAATTTAGACCTTTTCAATACTATTTTTGAAACCTCCATCTTATCAGCCTCAATGCAAGAAGTGCCTAATTCTCAAGCCTGGTAAGGACCCTGGGCAGCAGGAGTCATTTAGATCAGGCTTGCTTCTGCAAGCAGCTATTACAATCTTAGAAAAAATACTGGCCATACCCCTGAACAAGGTTTTCTTGTTTCTGAGTTATTCCGATCAAACACATTTTTCAAAATCAGGTTTATGAACTTTAAAGCCTCACAAGATTATACTTGCCTTAAAGTGATACTAGCTTTAGACGTGGCCAAGGCTTTTGATTCAGTGGGGTGGTTCTATCAATGGCAGTGCCTGAAATGTTTTGGCTTTGGCTCAAATTTTTTTAATTTTGTTCAATTGCTATATCAAGCCCCGGTTGCCAGAGTATCAGTAAATAGCTGAATTTCTGACCTGTTTCCACTATTTACAGGAACTCACCAGGGTTTCCCATTATCCCCTCTTCTATATGCTCTGGCAGCGGAACCATTTGCGTTCTCTCTCAGATCCAATTCCCCCCTCTACGGGGATTGTGAGTACTCTTGTCGAGACCATTCGATCGTATGCTGATGATATGTTCCTTTATCTGGAAGATTCAGGCCCCTCCTTACAGGCCACCTTACAAACCATCAAACAATTTGAGGAATTCTCCAGTCTTAAAATTAATTTGGACATGTCCCAAGTGCTCCTTCTTTATGGTTTCCCACCCACAATGGAGCTGGTATCTATCCCCCTTGCCAGAGTCAGCCTATTTGGGTATCTGTACTACCAGGTCAACCTACATCCCTTGGAACATTGAACTGCTTCACTCCATGGTCAAGGTTAGCACCCAGGTTTAGAATTAACTTAATAAAAATACCTCACAGCTCAATTGTGCCACCTGTTTCATATACACAAGTTTGACCAACAATGGTTCCAAACCCTTACATACACCCCGCTGTGCAATAACGCATGGTCTACAGGGTTCTACTGCAGCTGATGCCTGACCAGGCATCTTTTATCTTCAAATCTGGGACCTGGCTTTGACCGAACTGAATCTTTCAATGCTCCACGATTCCCCCCTTGGCAGAATTAGCACCTACCCAAACTACTCTTTACCTACGGCCTGTGTCCATCCCTTCAATAAAAGTAATCTGTGGTGGCAAGGGTTTAAAAATGGATCCCTACATTTTTTAACATGCTACTCATCCCCACTTCTACAAAACCTGCCTACCAGATCAAAACAAGTTGGGACAAAGACATTGCAGACTTAGATGATAAAGATTAGAATGAGGTTCTTGATAATTGCAAAGTAGTATCTCCCAAACTGTCAGATCATCTTAGGCTGGCCATACATGGTTCAATATAGTAGGAACCGGCTGAGATTCAAACCATTAATGGGCAGGCTGAATGTACTAAGTTGATTGATCGATCAACTTGGGTACAACCAGCCTTGCAGATTTGCTTGCGAATATCACTGTCTTCTCCCGGCAGGGACAGCTTCTCCTGCCTGCCACCGCCCCCCATGGGGGAATACAATGGCTTGGCAGGTGGGATTCCTCTGTCAACACTGTCCGTGGTTGCAGGAAATAAATTTTCTCCATGTATGGCTGGCTTTACACAGTTATACATACTACACCTAGCCTACTTAACATCTATTCATTTGTCCAAATTTTAACTTGACAGCAATCTGCTCTACTCAATGTGTTTACTTGTTGCAGGCACATTTTGTCACTTACTATGGGCCTGCCTCATTATCCAAAGCTTTTGGGCACAGATGATGAGGTTCCTTTATGACACCATGAGCATTCTACTCACTTTACACCCCAAGCATTAGTTATTATGGACTATATCCCAGCCCAGATGCAGATACATTCACAACATTTCTACATACAACCTTATTCATCACAATGAAGTTGATTGCACAGGACTGGGTGGAAGCCCTACCTCCTACACCTACTGCCTGGATCCTATAAATAAACACCACTAGAGTTGAGCGGACACCTGGATATTCGGGTTCGACGGGTTCGACTGAACTTCTTAAAAAGGTTTGAGTTCGGGACCCAAACTTAACCCGAACTTGACCCCGAATCCGAACCCCATTGAAGTCAATGGGGACCACAAACTTTTGAGAACTAAAATGGCTCTAAAAAAGTCATGGAAAGGGCTAGAGGGCTGCAAATGGCAGACAAATGTTGTTAAGAGCATGGCAAGTGCTCTGCAAACATATGTGGATAGGAAAATAACTTAAAATAACATAAAATACATAAAAATAAAAAATAATAATCTTGATCTAGGAGGACAAGGTCCATATGGAGTAGGAGGTTGAGGTGGCGGTGGATGTGGTGGTGTACACCCCAAAAGATTGAGAAAGATCAAAAATACAACAATGGCTGGGTAAGGCCGGTATACATGTCTATTCTGCACAAGGTATGGACAAGTCCTATGGGATCCATGCCTGGTTCATTTTAATGAACGTGAGCTTGTCCACATTGGCTCTGGACAGGTGGCTGCGCTTGTCTGTGATAACGCCCCCTGCCGTGCTAAATACAATTTCAGATAATACACTGGCTGCAGGGCAGGCCAG
Organism: Pelophylax lessonae; assembly: GCF_965119305.1. NCBI lineage: Eukaryota > Metazoa > Chordata > Amphibia > Anura > Ranidae > Pelophylax > Pelophylax lessonae. Next base: position 476,172,423 of record NC_138769.1, on the reverse strand, counting down.
CACCTCCAAGGCGTAAAGGGCAAGCTCAGGCCATGTGCCCAATTTGGAGACCCAGAAGTTAAAGGGGGCAGACCCATCATTCAGTACGTCTAGGTGTGTGCACACATACTGCTCCACCATGTTGGTAAAATGCTGCCTCCTGCTAAGACGTTCCATATGAGCTGGTGGTGCCGGTTTTTGTGGCGTGCTGACAAAGCTTTTCCACCTTTCGGCCATGCTAACTCTGCCTTCTGAGGTGCTGGTGGTGCCCTGGCTGCGTTGGCGACCTCTTCCTGCTCCTCTGCCTTCGACTTGTGCTTCCACTGTGCCCCCGCTGTCAGGTGGGAATTTCACCAGCAGCACGTCTACCAGCGTGCGCTGGTACTTGCGCATCTTACGATCACGCTCCAGTGAGGGAATTAAGGATGGTACGTTGTCCTTGTAACGGGGATTCAGCAACGTGGCCACCCAGTAATCAGCACAAGTTAGAATGTGGGCAACTTGGCGGTCGTTGCGGAGACACTGCAGCATGTAATCGCTAATGTATGCCAGGCTGCCCAGAGGCAACGAAAAGCTGTCCTCTGTGGGAGGTGTATCGTCTGTGTCCTCTGTATCCCCCCAGCCATGCACCAGTGATGGCCATGAGCTGGTCTGGGTGCCACCCTGCTGTGAACATGGTTCCTCCTCCTCCATCTCCTCATCCTCCACCTCGTCCTCCTCCAGAACTGTGCCCTTGCTGGACAATTGTGTACCTGGCATTTGTGGGTGCAGGAACCCACCCTCTGAGCCACTTGTAAATGACTGCCCTGAAAGCCTTGGAAATGATCCCTCCTCCTCCTCCTCCTGTGCCACATCCTCTTCCATCATTGCCTGAAGCACACAGGTCTCGCATGGAGGCCCAGGTATTGGTGATGAAGTGGTGCTGTTCCATAGAGCGACTCACGTGTGCATGCTGTAGCTAAAACTCCACAATCCCCTGCTGCTACTCGCACAGTCTGGCCAGCATGTGCAAGGTGGAGTTCCAACTTGTGGGCACGTCACATATGAGGCGGTGAGCGGGAAGGCCGAAGTTATGCTGTAGCGCTGACAGGCGAGCAGCAGCAGCAGGGTGAGAATGCCGAAAGCACTTTCTGCAACAGCTTTGAAAAATCGGGGTAATTTTTAGGGAACCTCTGCACCACCAAATTCAGCACATGCGCCAGGCAAGGGATGTGCGTCAAACCGGCTATGCCCAGAGCTGCTACAAGATTTTGCCCTTAATCGCACACCACCAGGCCGGGCTTGAGGCTTACTGGCACCAACTACTCATCGGTCTGTTGTTCCATGCTCCTCCACAACTCCTGCGCGGTGTGGGTCTTTTCCCCCAAACAGGCAAGTTTTAAAACTGCCTGCTGTTGTTTACCCTTGGCTGTGCTGAGCTGAAGTGTTACGCTGATCGGATGAGGAGGCGGTAGAGGATGAGGAAGCTTAGTAGGAGGAGTTAGCAAAGGGAGGCAAACTGAAGCACCCTGCAATCCTTGGTGGTGGAAGGACATGCGCCAAACTGCTATCCGCCTCAGGCCCAGCCGCCACTGCATTTACCCAGTGTGCTGTTAGGGAGATATAATGTCCCTGACCATGCTTACTGCTCCACGTATCTATAGTTGCGCAGTGCACACCTGATTTTGTCCCCCACTTGGTTGTGCAGGGAAGGGATGGCTCACCTGGAAAAGTAGTGGCGGCTGGGCATTACGTACTGTGGCCAGAGATCGCGGGTGGGTAGGGGGGTACTTCCTCTTCCGCTTCAATGTTTGGTAGATAGAGAGCTGAACGCTTCCATGGGACATTGTGGAGATGGTTGGTGACCCAGGTGGTGGTGTTGCTGGCAGAACCTCTGTTTGCGGGGTGGCAGGTGCCACTGTCACTACAGAGGTGGATGAAGAGACCGAGACTGCAGCAGAAGAGGAAGCAGGAGGAGCCAGAGACCTTTTTTGGTTTTTTGAGGTGTCTACTCCACTGCAGCTCGTGCTTTTTCACTTAGATGCCTGGTCATGCAGGTTGTGCTCAGGTTGAGAACGTTTATGCCTCGCTTTAGGCTCTGATTGCACAGCGTGCAAACCACTCGTGTCTTGTCATCAGCACATTTTCTGAAGAACTGCCACGCTAGGGAACTCCTTGGAGCTGGCTTTACTGTGCTCGGTCCCTTGCTGCATTGGGCAGTAGCAGGCATACTGTCTAGGGGATGGCCGCTCCGCTTTTGCACCCTGCTCCCTCTTCTGCTGTGCTGGTGGCTCTGTGTGACCACCGCCTCTTCCTCCAAACCACACAGGTCACCTGCATGACGTTCATTCCATGTGGGGTCGAGGACCTCATCGTCCTCCACATCATCTTCCACCCAGTCTTCACCCCTGCCCTCCTTGTCGGTCTGCACAATTCCGAAAGCTGCAGCAGTTTGCACCTGTGTTTCGTCATCATCGGAGACATGCGATGGTCCTCCCATGTACTCATCTTGAAACATAAGTGGTTGGGCATCGGTGCAACTTAATCCAGGGCTGTCTTACCAAATGGGTGCGCTGGGCAGTTGCCCGGGGGCCCCACCTGCCTAGGGGGCCCCACCTGCCCAGCGACCCAGCCCCAGCCAAGCATTAGTCCCGATTCCCGTGTGCATCCCGCCGCCGAACTTAGCAGGTAGCAAGCGCCTGTCGGCCCTGCACTGCTGTCAGGCCACTTGGACCGTGGACGGGAAGCCCACAACTGTAGGAATGCCTGTCTGCCTCCATGGGAACAGGTACACACTGGACAGTCGAGTCTGACTCCCATCCGCGTGTGTGTGTGTTCACCGGACCCAGCCACCGAACTTGGAAGCGGTCATTAGCCTGCCACTGCTGTACCAATAAATATCACCTTATCGATAATTTGCATTTTTATTCTCGTAGGTGATTGTGTAGGCAGGGCCCCAGAGCACTGCATTGCCCAGGGGCCTACAATTCTCTTAAGATGGCACTGACTCAATCTCTTCCACTTCTGGGGCAGGGCTAGGTGGATGGCCCTGGGAAACCCTGCTAACAGAGTCATCAAAAAGCAGAAGAGACTTCTGCATGACTTGGGGCTCAGACTGCTTTTCTGATTAGCAAGGGGGTGAGGTGAAAGACTGATGGACATCTGCTGCAAGTGCCAACTCTGATCTTTCAGCAGGAGACTGGGGGGGGGAGACAATGTGAAGGAACTGGAGGCACTGTCAGCAACCCAATCTACTATCGCCTATACTTGTTCTGGTCTCAACATTCGTAGAGCCCGACCAAATACTGCTGCAGGTTCTGTCACCTATTCACACCTGAGGAAGGTGTTTCACTTGTGCGTGTAGCTGGCACAGATTGACCACGTCCTCTCCCTGCAACAGGAGCTCCACCGGCAGCACCACGACCGGGGCCACGTTCCTTATTTGACGTTCTCCTCATATTTCTCAAATTTAGGATCTTGCCCTAAATGGGTTTTTTTTGAATAGCAGAATAGAACAACAGTATCTAGAGAGTATATGTCAGTATCTCACACGTACAGATACAGATTAGGCCAAAATTTTAGATTTTTCCCCTAAATGGGTGTTTTTTGAATTGCAGAATAGAACAACAGTATCTAAAGGGTGTATCATCTCACAGTAACATATGCAGCAAAGGCTGCAATATTAAGTATTTTGCCCTAAATGGGTGTTTTTTGAATAGCAGAATAGAACAACAGTATGTAAAGGGTGTATCTCACAATGACAGATGCAGCAAAGGCTGCAATGTTAAGTATTTTGCCCAAAAAGGATGTTTTTTTAAAAGACAGAAAATTATAGCTGTATTTGTAGCTTAAATTGCACACTGACTAATGCGGCAGAGGCCCCAGATGGAGGGTATTGCCAAAAATTGGTGTTTTTTCAAAGCCTGAAAATTATTGAAGTATTTCAAGCTTGTTTTTATCACAGATGCAGCAAGGGCTGTAAAATTGTGTATTTTGCCCAAAAAGGATGTTTTTTTACTAACACAATATGACAGCAGTATATAATGCTTGAATTTGACACGTACAGATACAGCAAGGGCTATACAATTGTGGATTTTAGCCCAAAAAGGGTGTTTTTAAAAACCCAGAAAATTATAGCTATATTTATAGCTTAAAATGCACACTGACTAATGCGGCAGAGGCCCCAGATGGAGGGTATTGCCAAAAATGGGTGTTTTTTCAAAGCCTGAAAATTATTGAAGTATTTCAAGCTTGTTTTTATCACAGATGCAGCAAGGGCTGTAAAATTGTATATTTTGCCCAAAAAAGGGTGTTTTTTTTACTAACACAATATGACAGCAGTATATAACGCTTGAATTTGACACGTACACATGCAGCAAGGGCTGTAAAATTGTGTATTTTTCCCAAAAAGTTTTTTTTTTTTAAAACCCAGAAAATGAAACCTATATTTCTAGCTTAAATTGAACACTGACTAATGCTACAAAAGCAAAACATGTAGGATATTGCCAAAAAAGGGTGTTTTTTTTTAAAACCAGATTATTATTGCAGTATTTCAAGCTTGCATTTGAATGTCACAAAAGCACATATGCAGTGCTGGTGCACAGAGTTTGCATAAAATGGCTGCCGCCACCCAGCTAACTAACAGACGGATAAAAGTTATTTTTCTCTGTCACTGGGCTCAGGGCAGGGTAAAAAGATTGTGCACTGCACCCACACAACAAAATCTATGTAGATCGCTGAGTTCTGATTAAAGATTCTGTGACTGTCCTATTCTCTCCCTCAAAGCAGAAGCAGAAGCAGCAGCCGCAGCCTTTCCCTACATTAGTTAGAGCAGAGTGACGTGCGGCGCTATGTGACTCCAGCTTATGTAGAGGCTGGGTCACATGCTGCAATGGCCAATTACAGCCATGCCATTAGTAGGCATGGCTGTGATGGCTTCTAAGAGCACACGAGTTAAACGTTTGTTGATTGGCTGCCCTACAGCCTTTTAGAACGCACCACTAAATTGCCGAACACCGAACTCAATTCCGAACATACAGTAAAATGTTCGGGTTTGGGTCCGGGTACCAAAAACCCTAAAGTCCGGTACGAACCCGAACTTAACAGTTCGGGTTCGCTCAACCCTAAACACCACCCTACCTTATAAATAGCTTATTTATACTCATAGGGAATTTCCATTCAAATATAACAGATCATGAGACATCTGATTGCAACCCCCTTGTGCATGCATGTAATTTTTACCCAAAAAATTCTTAGCACTCACTGACATTTTTCTGCACCCCACTCCTTGTGTTTTCATGAGCAGCTTATAAGAGGGGCTTCATTGTTGGCTGTATTTGGTGACAGACAGGATCACAAGTTCCTACCCCTGCAACTGTCCTGCTAGAATACTATCCCTCTTACTGAGGTTTAGACATGTGCAGTTCGTTTCGTTCTGAATAAATATTCAGACAAATTTTTCATTATTCTGAGATTCGGATATATCCTATTACCTGAATTTCAGTATAAACTACATTAATCCGAATTTCAGAAATTTGAATTGAAATCAGAATCAAATTATACATCGAATTCCAGTAAAATTTGTACTGTAAACATATTTATGAAGTAAAAGACTGTGTGTTATTAGAGTACCATTTCGAAATAATGTTGTATTTGTTAAGCCAAAGATGATTTAAAGAGTCATTGTAATCATATGATGAAGATTTTTCTTTTGTTTGTTCACTTTGCCACATTCAAATCAAAAAAGAAAAAATCTAAAGTTGAGGTTGAACACTCTACCATCTTGTGCCCCACTTCACACCAGAGGTCTCCACATGACATTACTGGCCATTGACCTTCATATACCCAAAGAAAGGAATATCCACACATAAAAGTAGTTTTGTTGCTCTTTACTGGTGCAAATCAGAAAATGGCATAACAGTCACATTACTAGGACATACATTCACTTGACATCACACAATAAATCACATTTAGTAGACGGTCTGCTTTAGGCACATGGAAGCATATGCAGCACTTTAGCAGCCACCCCCCTTACAGTCTCCCCTCTACCTGGGGTCATTAATACTCACTGGAATGTTGCTCTCTGTAGTCACCTTCTCACTAGGTACATCTCTCCCGGAGAAACAGCATCCAATAGGGATCTTACGGCTTGGCCTAAAAGGCCTTTTTTTTTGCAATCTGCACTAGCTCCCACCTGCATAAGGGACAGAAACATTACAGCCGGCCCCTGAATACAGGCCCACTCCTCCCAGCCTCCTGTCTTATCCAGGGTCTATAAGTGCTTAATACATCTATGCTGGTATGTGGTGTTTGACTCCCATGCCCCAAATGCTCTAGGGCTCCTCCCAACCTGGCTTATAACAGGGCACTGATTCACCCATGACATCACTGAAGGAGGGCTCTACCTAAATGAGACCTTGAACCTGATGACCTTACTTACTGTAACCAGACACTTTTCTGGTACAGAGCCACCTAGTGGCAAAGTAGATAACTGCACCTGCCTATACACTGAGTCCATTAGCTTTGCACCACCTTGGAGGAAATGCATTTTTGGTCACCACTTCCAATAAGACTTCTCCAAGCTGATATGAGTGTGCTGGGGACCCAGTGCTTGCTGCTAGTTGTGACCTGATAGTGGTACTGAATAGCTTCCAGGTTTAATGGGTAGTAAACTTGATGTATATCTCATCTGTTGTGCTCAATATTCCATGGCTGAACACTGCGTTATGGCTCCTTAACCCTGTCAGTTTATTTGTGTTCTTTCTTATATAACAAAGATATGCCCACCTCAGTATGTGCATAACTTGGGAAGCTATAAAAATAAGGAGAAAAAAGAAAAAAGAGTCAGCGGATGCTTGAGAGTTCCTTATGGTTTAGTAGTTTGACAGATAATTGTGTAGCACCCTACAGATAGGTGCTAGGTAAAACTATAGTGGGCCTTGTCTGCCTAACAGCAGGGCTGTGATTTATCTAGTCAGGGTGTCAGGGCTTCCAGATGTGCCTGCTGAGGGGAGAAGTATCCCCTCTGGCTCCTGTGAGAGGCTTCTCATAGGGCAGTGTGGGAAGCCCAATCAGGGGACACATCCCAGCTTGTAACTACTCCAGAATGTAGATTTTGCTGCAAGGGATTCTGGGAGTGGGTATAAGTTTGGGGAGAAGTGCGTGGCACGGTGATTTTGGCGAGAGCAGAGTCCCAGGAAGGAGAGTGCGGCTGTCTCTCCTCCTGTCTGAGGCAGGTGGATATCTCGGGGTGTCGCCTGAGAAACCAGAGAGTGCTGAGTTGAGCTGAGGGGGATCTGGTGTGCCGAGAGCCTGCGGAGAGAGATAGGTGTCCAGTCCCAGGAAAGCCTATACAGGTCGTGAGTACTGCGGATTGCCCCTGGGGGTCTGCCTAGAGTCAGAGGGGACAACTCCGGAAGAGGTTCTGGGATCCAGTGTCAGCTAGCTGTAAAGGGGGTACCTAGGTTGAGGACCCTGATGTTGTAAAGGGGGTACATAGTGAGTGGACCCTGAAGAGTTGAAGTTGTAAAGGGGGCACCTGCAGTCTGTATTGCATGTGCCAGTAACAGTGATAGATATTTGGAGTTCTACAAAATACTACCTCAAGCTGTGCCAGGCGGGGGAAAGTATTCAGAGACTTACACAGTGAAAAAGAGTCAGGAGTACTATAATTCTCAGACAAGAAATGGAACAAGTGGCGCAAGCTGTTAGCACTACATAAAAACGATAGTCCATATAATAGCACATCAAGGCTATGATAAAGTCTTAAGGTGAGATGAGGAAATAGTCTGAATGCTCAGGGCCAGCCTGTTGGGGAGCAGAAGCGATCTCCAAACATGCAACAAACAAAAGAGAAAACAGGCGCCTCTGAGTTAAGACTGCGATTTAATATGGCAAACAAGTAATAAAAACTTACATCAAAGTAAGTATAAGCAGACAAGATGGGTCCTTCCGGTGTCCATGTGGAGGCTGGGGCTTGGAGTCATCACTGTGGGTCTGTAATCATCTCCTCTCTTCCTCTTCCTGTCCAGCAGGAAGTGGAGGGTGTCACAGCAGTGAGATGGAGGCTTGGACAGCAGGGTGAAACCGCAGTGAGATGGAGGCTTGGGCCGCACAGTGGCTGTGATGCTTGTCCACAGGATCTTCCGGCGTAATGACTGACACGTTTCCGAGCATGCGCACTGTGGTGGGAAACCAGCGCGCGCTCCTTTTTCAAAGTCAAAATCTTTGACTTTGAAAAAGGAGCGCGCGCTGGTTTCCCACCACAGTGCGCATGCTCGGAAACGTGTCAGTCATTACGCCGGAAGATCCTGTGGACAAGCATCACAGCCACTGTGCGGCCCAAGCCTCCATCTCACTGCGGTTTCACCCTGCTGTCCAAGCCTCCATCTCACTGCTGTGACACCCTCCACTTCCTGCTGGACAGGAAGAGGAAGAGAGGAGATGATTACAGACCCACAGTGATGACTCCAAGCCCCAGCCTCCACATGGACACCGGAAGGACCCATCTTGTCTGCTTATACTTACTTTGATGTAAGTTTTTATTACTTGTTTGCCATCGTAAATCGCAGTCTTAACTCAGAGGCGCCTGTTTTCTCTTTTGTTTGGTACTATAATTCTCAGTCTTGGATCTACTGGACTATAGGTCGGGGATTCAACACATACAACTTATACAGAGTGTTTTCAGAGTCAGTGAGCGTTGGCTGGCGCCGGCTGGTGTCATGGGAGCGCCAACGAGCATTTTTCAGGATCGTAGTCCCAATTGTAATTAGTTCAAGCCGAAAGGAGTATCCCACTCATTCCCTTCTCCCATCCCCTTAATTTATAATAAAAATCACAAACAAAGATGCCGGAGTTGTCACTGCTTCAGTTGTCATACCTGGGCACTCAGCTCATATGGGCTTGAGAGGATTCCGGTACTAATGGCAGACCGACATCAGGCCATAGGCCTAGAAATCTTGCTACAATTGAATGAAATATATGATGAAAAGGTAAATTGCAATGGTGTGCTCACATCTCTGAGGTTACTAAGCTCCCTAATGGGAGATCAGATTAACTGGAGTGAAAGCCTGCAGGGAATATGACTGTCCCTGTGCATAGTAAGGTCGCTCCTGATGCTTGGTTGGGTGATCCGGCGATCCTATGCTCTGCAGTCTCGGAATACCGGTGTGTTCACAGTAAGAGGTTTGTAAATCCCAAAAGATGGCAGCCTGATGTCAGAAGAGACACCCAAATGTGAAGGAGAAGCTGACAAATTTAGTCTTCCTTGATTCAATATTTATTGCTCACAGAATAGTAAAAAACACGGTCAACTCATTTTGTGGCACTACACTGGCCACATCCTCAGGATGGTGCATAAAACTCCTTAAACAGCTGTGATCTGTCTCTCATGCTGTGCGTGAGCGTGGTCTCTGTGTCAAGGATGTCGAAATAAGAGATCTGAATACAAATACGTAAATTAATATATTTTGAGACACTTTTAGAAAGTTGGGGAAAATCATTTATTACTATCTCTAAACTGACCTAGCTTTACTGCTCATGGGGTCACCTTCACAGAGCTAATAGTGGACATAAAGGCCAGGAGTCATAGAATATCCAGGACAGTTAGAGGACATAACCGCTACTGAGACAAGTGGCTTCAGACATAGCTTACTTCTTAAAACACATCACTTGGCATGCTCATGCTTTCCTGTGTGCTAACAGGTGTGTCTGCTTTAGTTACATAATCAATCCAAGAGAAAAAATGCTGTGAAAAGTAGTAAGCCCATTACCTGATGAGGAAATTATTAGAAATTTGGATTAAGGTACCATTTATTAACTAAACAGATTATAGTGCAAGCTTTCGATGCACACTAAACTCTTCTTCAGGCAATATGAACTTACAGTTGGAAACAATAATTTTATACATGAAACAACAAAAAGGTACTGCTGTTTGCAATTTGACACACACATAAGTGGCATTAAGTACAAAAAACTAAGATACATAGATAGTGATCATAGTAGTCATCAAGCTTCCAACTCCAGCTTATTCAGTTAAGCCTTGGCAAAAAAAAAAAATGGGAAGCTAATTGTTTTTTTCTGCAGAGCCTTCCAGTTTTAGTAAATCAACCCCACTGTCTCTGTGAGACGGAGGAGCCATCCTATCACACTCAGCCCTCTGATGTGTAGATGTGCCTGGGATGAAAGCTTACAGGAAACCAAAATGGCACATACAATTTCTGTCTTAGTTTAGGCCATATTCCTGTGTTTTGTTAAGAATATGCAATCCCTGTCCAAACCCTCTTTTTAGAATTTAAAATTTCCCATCAGTGCTGTAACACGGAGGACATTTAAGTTGTGGTCTCTTCTGTGCAGTGGGCCACTACAGAAACATCATTTTTGTTATGGTAAATAGTGAACCTGCGTAGATGCACTGGAATGATGTCTATCCAGTTTAATCAATATAGAGTAATTTTGCACACATGATCAGCAATACTAAATTAGAGGATTTGAAAAAGGTATTTCTATTGTTTTTGTCAGTGCCATATATATTTTGGAGGTTTCACACCTTTTCTGCCTGCAAGGGGAAGTGTCCAGCGAACTTCTCACAAAATGTTGTTTTAGGTTTGGCAGCTGTCGGCATGAGGAGAGGGAGCTCTAGGGAAATATTTATATCATAGTAGCTGATCTCTGTAAAGGAGAATCTGTAGATCTTTTGCTATTTCCAGATGTTGATTATTGGTGACCACAAGTCAGATACAGTTTTCTTTTTTAATCTGTTTGTACATCATAAGTTTAGCGCTAGGGATTCTGACTGTTTTTCTTATCCGAATGTGGGCTGTTGTAGGCTTGTAATCCTGCTTTAGAAAGTCACCCTTGAGGTGTTATAAGTGATTGTCTCTGTGTTATAATACATCTGATTGTATGTTGTGACCTGCCTGTAGTCTTTATATGCTTTCTGGAGTGGAAGCTTGGGTTTGTGGGGTGGTTAGTAGGTTTGTAGAGGGATGTTTGTAGAAAGTTCCCTTTAATTGATATTGTAGTGTCCTGGAAACTGATATTTGTTAGTGAACAAACTATTTTGAGTTTTACTTTTGGATGTCATTATTATAGAATTGTCTTCTTCACTAGAAGACTAGACAATTATGATGCCATTGATTTAACAGAAATAACCCTTGGGTTTTAATGGGGTATCTAGACAAATATCCATCTTCCAGTTTTGCTACAAAAAGATCTGCATACTGTAGTGAAAATCATGATCCCATTGCCACACCAATTTTCTGCAAGCAGAGGTCCTGGCAAAAGATAAAGGAGTTGTGAGTCAGGAAGTATAATATTGATTGATTGATTATTGATTGATTGATTTATTGGTTTTATAGGTAGGTCAAGTTCTTTAAGTTACAACATAATACCATAATTGAGAGAGATGTTTCTGTAAAGGGTTTCAACATCCCTTGTGGCTAGGTTGTAGTTAGCCAATAATAGTTATTACCCTAAATCCAAAGTTCTACTATTCTCAATGACTAACAAAGTACAACACTCTGTTGCTGCTATGACAAGTCAACTATGTTAATTGAGATGTATTGTAAACTCAGTTAACTATGCATCCAAAGTAACATAATTTTCTCATCATAGCAGCAAAAGAGTGTTGTACATTTTTAGCCATCAGTGAATTGCATCGTAGAGTCATACAGCTGTTTCAGGTATGTTGGTAATCATCAATGCAGTGTATAGAAACCATGGCTTCTATGGAGAAGGACCTGTGGTCCAAAGAGACATTTGATTTGTTTGTTAAAGTCTGTTCACTTTGCAAGGGGATTTTTACTTTAAAGGAACATTTTCCTTAGCCTAGTGAGCGAAGTGAAGCTCTGCTGACCTCCTTCATCCAATCACGTGCAAACATTTTTTTTTAATCCTCCTCGCAAGTGATTAAGTATCCTTTGCAAATTTAATTTTCACCACATTCACTAAGCTAGGTGAAAATCCCCTTGCAAAGTGAACAGCTCATTTCACCATGACCTCTGTCTGGTTAACATATGCCATATTGAATATGATTATATTATAAAGTGCCCTTTGTGACAATATGTAAAATGTCTTTGCTTTATGAAAGAAGTACTAATGCATGTCTACTCTAAAAGTGATGTTACATCTCTGAATCTCTGACATAAACTGACATGTGGCTTTAAGAGCATTAGTTCTTCTGCAAAGTTCTACGCATGATCCAAATAAACACACAAACTTACTGATGTGTCCCGCAGTGCCTCTTCATTACAGGAACAATGTATCATTAAACACTACATGCATATTATATTTGTCTTGTTGCGCTTCATTAATTTTAATTTGAGACTGTCAGCGCTAAAGCAAAAAGAGATGCAATTAAAGCCGTGACTGGGAAAAGGAATATTTTCAAGCTCTGATACCCTCCAATAGATCAGTTGTTAAATCATGATCCAGGCTTTGGTAATAGCATTCTTGACACAAGATATTATCAGGGAGCAGATGTGAAGTATCATTTTAATTTCATATCTGAGGTACTAATTAAACAGAGCGCATGTCACAGAACAATGAAAAAAACAGAGCTGTTACACTGTGTGTTGCAGATTCAAGACAGGGCAAGGAAATACAGTTGATTTTAACAGGGTAAAAATAAAAAAGAGAAAACCCTAAAAAGATTGAAAAAAAAAATGGTTCATGTCAAGATATTAGAAAAGAAGCAGGTGTTTGTAAACGGACTGATAAAAGGGAAGATTGGGGGTCATTTTAGAATCTCATGTGATAATAAAAGGACTGTATCTGAGAAACAGGTGATTTTCAAATATAAGACGATATCTGATTAAGTAATAAATGGTTGGTATGGTAGATGTAAATGGTAAAAAAAAGATTAAAATATTCAGTAAAGCATAGTAATCTTTGCACAGTATTTGTAAAAACTATTCCGTGTGACACATTTCACTGGTAAAAACCTGCAGAAGGAACAACAGAAATTTTAACATGCTAGTAATTTTCCCTTTTTTATCTGTGTAGGCTTCACGCATTAAAGGATACATTCACTTAAAAATAAATAAATAAAGAAATGCACATTTTTATGCAGGTAAAAAAATGTGCATTTATATTTTTTTTCTTTTAGGAGCCTGGAAAACATTGTACCAGTGATTTAGCAGATAGCCAATGCCATGCAGGACTCCTGCACACTGTCAGTGTATGGGCCTACCCGTATATCCAGTATGGGAAAGCCCATACTCCCTGACAGGAACACTCAATGAACTACCATGGTGCCAAGTCCTGCTGGGAAATGAAATCAGCAACTCCAAAAAGCTGGTCAGCAGAGGGAAGCATGAATTTCCCAGTAGCGGGCTGCACTGACTTTGGACTTGAAGGAGCCCCGTCCAAGTATTGAGTGCATACTATACTGTATATGTACATACTTTTCAGTAACTCAACATTCCTGTATTAAAAATCCTTTTTTTAAGTTGGTCTTAAATAATACTCCAACTTTCTGAGATACTGAATTTTGGGTTTTCACTAACTCTAAGCCAGAATCAAAATGAAAAGAAAGAAATGCTTAAAATACAGTCAGGTCCATTAATATTGGGACATTGACACAATTCTAATCTTTTTGGCTCTATACACAACCACAATGGATTTGCAGTGAAACAGACAAGATGTGCTTTAACTGCAGACTTTCAGCTTTAACTTGAGGGTATTTGCATCCAAATCAGGTGAACTGTGTAGGAATTACAACAGTTTGTATATGTGCCTCCTACTTTTTAAGGGACCAAAATTTATGGGACAGATTAACAATCATAAATCAAACTTTCACTTTTTAATACTTGGTTGCAAATCCTTTGCAGACGCTGGGTTTCATCCCTGGTGATGCTCTGCCAGGCCTCTACTGCAACTGTCTTCAGTTCCTGCTTGTTCTTGGGGCATTTTCCCTTCAGTTTTGTCTTCAGCAAGTGAAATGCATGCTCAATCAAATTCAGGTCAGGTGATTGACTTGGCCATTGCATAACATCCCACTTCTTTCCCTTAAAAAACTCTTTGGTTGCTTTCGCAGTATGCTTCGGGTCATTGTCCATCTGCACTGTGAAACGCCGTCCAATGAGTTCTGAAGCATTTGGCTGAATATGAGCAGATAATATTGTCCAAAACACTTCAGAATTCACCCTGCTGCTTTTGTCAGCAGTCACATCATCAATAAATACAAGAGAACCAGTTGCATTGGCAGCCATACATGCCCACGCCATGACACTATCACCACCATGCTTCACTGATAAGGTGGTATGCTTTGGATCATGAGCAGTTCCTTTCCTTCTCCATATTCTTCTCTTCCCATCACTCTGGTACAAGTTGATCTTGGTTCTGATCTGTCCATAGGATGTTGTTTCAGAACTGTGAAGGCTTTTTTAGATGTTGTTTGGCAAACTCTAATCTGGCCTTCCTGTTTTTGAGGCTCAACAATATTGTGGTGAACCCTCTGTATTCACTCTGGTGAAGTCTTCTCTTGATTGTTGACTTTGACACACATACACCTACCTCCAGGAGAGTGTTCTTGATCTGGCCAACTGTTGTGAAGGGTGTTTTCTTCACCAGGGAAAGAATTCTTCGGTCATCCACCACAGTTGTTTTCCATGGTCTTCCATGGTCTTCCGGGTCTTTTGGTGTTGCTGAGCTCACCGGTGTGTTCTTTCGTTTTGGGGAAAGAATTCTTCGGTCATCAACCACAGTTGTTTTCCATGGTCTTCCGGGTCTTTTGGTGTTGCTGAGCTCACCGGTGCAATCTTTCTTTTTAAGAATGTTCCAAACAGTTGGTTTGGCCACACTTAAAGTTTTTGCTATCTCTCTGATGGGTTTGTTTTGTTTTTTCAGCCTAATGATGGCTTGCTTCACTGGTAGTGACAGCTCTTTGGATCTCATATTGAGAGTTGACAGCAACAAAATCCAAATGCAAATAGCACACTTGAAATGAACTCTGGACCTTTTATCTGCTCCTTGTAAATGGGATAATGAGGGAATAACACACACCTGGCCATGGAACAGCTGAGCAGCCAATTGTCCCATTCATTTTGGTCCCTTAAAAAGTGGGAGGCACATATACAAACTGTTGTAATTCCTACACCTTTCACCTGATTTGGATGTAAATAACCTCAAATTAAAGCTGAAAGTTTGCAGTTAAAGCACATCTTGTTTGTGTCATTTTAAATCCATTGTGGTGGTGTAGAGAACCAAAAAGATTAGAATTGTGTCGATGTCCCAATATTTATGGACCTGACTGTATATCACAGGTAATTATTAACCTGCAGTGAATTCTTGTTAAATATTCAATGCTCTACTTTAGAAACATGCTCCAAAGTGTTTTACAAAAGTATAGATTATACTATTACAATACAAACCTAAATTACAGTTAAAAGGGATTATAAGTAGTGATGATCCGAACACCCCCCCTGTTTGGTTTGCACCAGAACATCTCGAACAGGCGAAATGTTCTAGCGAACATACAAACTCCATTAAAGTCTATAGGACACGAACATGAAAAATCAAAAGTCCTAATTTTAAAGACCTAAATGCAAGTTATTGGCCCAAAAAAGTGTATGGGGACCTGGGTACTGCCCTGGGGGACATGAATCAATGCAAAAAAATGTTTTTTAAAATTATTCTTTTTACAGGAGCAGTGATTTTAATAATGCTTAAAGTGAAACAATAAAAATAAAAAATTCCTTTAAAAATCGTGCCTGGGGGGGGGGGGGGGGGGGGCCTTAATCCGCCTGGAGAGTGCGATGTATGGAGCCAGCTGCAGCAATACTGACATTTCTAAAGGAAAAAAATGTCATTTAATCTTGCTCGCGGAAAAATTGAAAAAAACGGATCCCCCCAGTTCATACCAGGCCCCTCGGGTCTGGTATGGATGAAAAAAAAATAAAACGGCGTGGGGTTCCCCCTGAAATCCATACCAGACCCTTATCCGAGCACACAGCCTGGCTGGATAGGATGGGGGTGGGGGCGAGCGAGCGCCCCCCCTCCTGAACCATACCAGGCCACATGCGCTCAACATGGGGGGTGGGTGCTTTGGGGCAGAGGGGAGTCTCTTTGGGACAGGGGTCTCTTCCCGACAACCGTGGGCTGTGGTTGTGGGGGTCTGCGGGGGGAGGCTTATTGGAATCTGTAAGCCCACTTTAACAAGGGGGCCCCCAGATCCCGGTCCCCCCCTATTTGAATGGATATCGGGTACATCGTACCCCTACTCATTCACCAAAAATGTGTACAAAAAAAAAAGAAGAAAAAACAAAAGCCAGTTTTAAACAAGTCCTTTTTTTAAAAATAAAAATAAAAAAATAGTGTCCCTGATGTAAATCCATTGTAAATCATGTCGCCCGCCCGCAACTGAAAAAAAGAAAAAAAAAGAAGCTCCTGCTTCTCAAGACGCCTCCTGCACATAATGATCCATTTGAGTTTGACAGCTCTTTTTAGGGATCTGACGTCCCAGCTACTACCTGGTATATGGAACATCTATATACCAGGTAGCGCCGTTTCAACCTATTTTACTTCCTCTTATACATGACGTCCCAAGCGCCCCATAGTGCACTGCTCAGGTGCAGTGAATGAATTACTGACGTCATGTCAGCTATACTAAGCAAGTATTTTCTATTTCTTTTTTCAAAATGGATATATTGTAAATTTTTTGACTCATTACTTAGTTATGCTGTGCATACCTCATTTAAAATCCCAAACCCCCCTCCTTTAATACATTGTATAGGGATGGAGACATATACATATTATATGTTTCATTTAAAGTCCCTCTTTTCTCCTTAGCTTTCATATTCGTGTATTTGTGCGCATTTATGTGTACTGACGCATGGAGTATAGCTGAGTGGACAAAATTGAAGTCCAAATATGCAGGGTGTCATTGGTTACTCCGCACGTATTTAATCCCCTCACTTGGTGTCTATCAGTCTTTATGGCAGTACTTCCTCTGCACCCTGCATATTTGGACTTCTATTTTGTCCACTCAGCTATACTAAGCAAGTATTTCTATTTGGACTATATTTTACAGCACACCCATGCCTTATCCTTTTCCATATGGATTCATTTTACACTGGTGATGGATTTCAATCATTGTTCACTACTATATACTTTGTTTACTTAGTTACATTATTATTATTTGTTTTCAGTAAGGAAGTCCAATCAATCATCATCCCCACTTTTCAGTCTATCCCTTCTTTCTTTGGGGATTCACTATGTGAGTTCTTTGACCGGTCCTTATACCCCAGTTCCCGGATAAGGCGTTTTGAGCAGCCTGCAGCATGCAGTCTCCAAGTCTCCATACTCCATGGTATGTGAGTACATTTGGGGGTGAGGGTTTGGGTTCTTCCCCCCCCTCCTCTACCTCTCCTTTCCTTACATATTATCCTTTTATATTTTGGGTACAATATTTATTCACATATTTATGCATTGTTTTATAGATTTGGATGCATCTTTCCCTGAAGAAGGGTTCATTAACCATGAAACGCGTTGGGCATATTTGGATGCACCTTTACAGTTCTATACAATTAATTTATCCTAGTTTTGCTTATTACCCTGATTTTTATGATTTTTTTTCCAACATGGATTTATGTCTTACCACCATTGGATGCAATGTGCTATGCTGTTGTATAGCTTTTTTGGCATGTGTATGCCAACATGTCATCTATATGTCCTAGATTCACACATGGATCAATGTGATTTTGTCATTCACTGTATCTATACGATGTATGGATATACTGTACAAGTGTATACACTATGTTAGCTACTATTCAACACCAATATGTCGATCTACTGTTTTTACTATCTTCTATACTAATAAATGGATATATTGTTCATTTTTTGACTCATTACTTAGTCATGCTGTTCATACCTCATTTAAAATCCCAAAGCCCCCTCCTTAAATATGCGAATATGAGCATAAATATTATTGTTTTTTCTCTAGAAATTTATTGTGCTCGCGAATGCGTGAACGTGCATTAACCTGCAAATATGCGTGAATATGCACGAAACGAACACCTGAAATGATGTCTAAAAAAGCAGATACTCAAACATTAGTACTGTGTGCAAGTGGTCTAAAGCTTTACCTGCAGTCAGGGTTTTTTCCACCAACTACTGATTTGGTGATTAAAGTGATGGCTACGAGAACACCTATCTACCCTAGGTATTTTTTTGTCCCTTAGTTATTTTGAGTCAGCTATGAAATCTAGAAAGACATTGCTACATTTTCAGATTCTTATAAATTTGACGTTAATAAAGGTACTTGCTGTATGTACAGTTTATGCAAAAAAAATCCATGGTCAGGTCTATTGTTGGTGACAGATGTTTTTTTCCTGTCAATCATTTAATAATTGTAATAGTTGCTATATTGTGTATGTTATCGCATGAGGTGCATGCCAAGTTCAGTATGTTGGCAGGAATTCACAGCCATTATGTGACCATTTGAGAGATTGCTTATATGAAATTGTTAAGAACAATCCTATAAATTTTGCAAGGCATTTTAGTAACTGGCATAATGAGGAGACTTCAATATTAACCACTTGCAGCCCAAGCCAATTCTGACACTTCCCACATGCATGTATAACCAGCATTTCTTTTTTTACCTAGATACAGTAATTGCTTATAGCCCCCAAACATTATATATTTTCTGAAAGCAAAGGCCCTGGAGAAAAACATGGCGGTTGTTTTAATTCTTTATGTCACACAATATAATACAATTTTTGTTTTGTAAGATGATGTTACACAGAGTAAATAGATACCTAACATGCCATGCTTTAAAATTGTGCATGCCTGTGGAATGGCGACAAACTATGACACCTAAAAATCTCCATAGGCTACACTTTAACCGCTTCCATACAGAGCAGTTAGACACCCTTCCTGCCCAGACCAATTTTCAGCTTTCAGCACTCTCACACAATTTTTATCATTTTTTTCACACAAATAGAGCTTTCTTTTGGTGGTATTTGATCACAACTGGGGTTTTTTTTTTTCGTGATATATGCAAAAAAAGAGCAAAAATTTTGAAAAAAAAACACTTTTTTTTTAGTTTCAATTATGAAATTTTGCAAAAAATAAATTTTTCTTCATACATTTGGGCCAAAATGTATACTGCTACATGTCTCTGGTAAAATTAACCCAAATTAGTGTATATTATTTAGTCTGTGTGAAAGTTATTGAGTCTAGAAGCTATGGTACCAATTACTGAAAATTGATCACACCAGATGTACTGACTGCCTATCTCCTTTCTTGAGGCCCTGAAATGTCAGGACAGTACAAATACCGACCAAATGACCCCTTTTTGTAAAGTAGACAGTCCAAGGTATTTAGTAAGAGGCATGGTGAGTTTTTTGAAGTTGTAATTTTTTCCCACAATTCTTGGGAAAATGAAGAAAAAATTTTTTTTTCTTTTTTTTCCCACAAAGTTGTCAATTTATAAGCTATTTCTAACACATAGCATGTACACAGCAAAAATTACACCCAAAAATACATTCTGCTACTCCTTCCGAGTATGGCGATACCACATGTGTGAGACTTTTACACAGCCTGGCCACAAAAAGAGACTCCACGTCCAAGAAGCACATTCAGGCGTTCTAGGAGCATAAATACACATAAAACTTTCTTACTACCTATCACACTTTTCAAGGCCCTAGAGCACCAATACAATGGAAAAGTCCACAAAATGACCCCATTTTGGAAAGCAAACACTCCAACGTATATTCTATGAGGCATTATGGGTCGTTTGAACATATCATTTTTTTCCACAGGTTTTTGGAAAATGTGGGAAAAAAATGAAAACTTTTTTTTTTTACACAAAGTTGTCAATTTATAGGATATTCCTAACACATAGCATGTACACAGCAAAAATGACACCCCAAAATACATTCTGCCACTCCTCCTGAGTATGGCAATACCACATGTGTGAGACTTTTTCACAGCCTAGCCATATAGAGGGGCCGAACATCCAAGGAGCATCATCATGCATCCTAGCCACTTGCCTAGGCCTATTTTTGACATTTGGTGTTTACAAGCTAAAATCAGTTGTTTTGCTAGAAAACTGCTTAGAACCCCCAAACATTATATATTTTTTTTTAGCAGAGACCCTAGAGAATAAAATGGAGATTATTGCAATATTTTTTATCACACCGTATTTGCGTAGCGGTCTTCCAAACGCAATTTGTTTGGAAAAACTTCACTTTTTTTAATTAAAAAATAAGAAACCAGTAAAGTTAGCCCAATTTTTTTCCATAATGTGAAAGATAATGTTACGCCGAGTAAATAGATACCCAACATGTCATGTTTCAAAATTGCGCACGCTCACGGAATGGTGACAAACTTTGGTACTTAAAAATCCCCATAGGCGACAATTTAAAAATTTCTACAGGTTGCCATCTTTGAGTTACAGAGGAGGTCTAGGGCTCAAATTATTCCCCTTGCTCTAACGATCGCGGCGATACCTCACATGTGTGGTTTGAACACCGTTTACATATGTGGGCGGGGTTTCGTATGCATTCGCTTCTGCGCGCGAGCTAACGGGGACAGGGCGCTTTAATTTTTTTTTTTTTTTTTTTTTATACTATTTATTTTATTTATTATTTTTTATTTTTACACCGTTTAAAA
Source organism: Pelophylax lessonae (assembly GCF_965119305.1). Lineage (NCBI taxonomy): Eukaryota > Metazoa > Chordata > Amphibia > Anura > Ranidae > Pelophylax > Pelophylax lessonae. The sequence continues at coordinate 476,151,852 of NC_138769.1, read as the reverse complement.
AAAAAAAAAAAAATTGATCATTTTTATTTCTATTAAAAGAAATGTAAATATTCCTCGTAATAGAAATAGGCACGACAGGACCTCTTTTTTGTGAGATGTGGGGTCAAAAAGTCCTCAGATCTCACAAGTACACTAAAAGATAGAAAAAAAAAAAAAAAATAAATAATTATAATATAAAATGAAAAAAAAAAAAAAAAAGGACCTTTAAACCGGTTGCTAGGCAACAACATTTTCCGTAGCTCTGGTCCTCCAAGACCATAGAGTCAAGTGAGGGCAAGCTTGCCCTCACTCGACATCCTGTCTGTGAGGATTCGGGACCGGATCGTTTTCCCCGCTGCCGGCGGGTCCGGTAAGCGGGGAAAAGGACCGGAACGCGTCGGGAGGGGGGGCGCCTCTTCCGCCATCCCGGAAGGGTGATCCCACGGCGAATCCGCCGCTGGGACCACCCTTATCGGAAAGCCAACCGTCCACCGTTTAAAAAAATACCAGGGTTATGGCAGCTATCTGCTACCATAACACCGGTATTTAGGTTTAAACGGAGGACGTATATAAACCTTTTTGGACTTGGACATGGTGGCTGTATGAAGGGTGACAGGTACTCGGGTACTTTGTTGGGCAGGTGACAGGTACTCTGGTACTGATGAGCAGGTGGCAGGTACTCGGGTACTCCGATAGGCAGGTGACAGGTACTCGGGTACTCTGATGGGCAGGTGACAGGCAGGTGATAGGTACTGATGAGTAGTACTCACTGACTGATAGGTGATAGGTGATACTGTACTGATGGGTACTGATGATCAGTACTGATACGTGATAGGTACTGATGAGTACTGATGAGTAGTGATGGGTACTGATGAGCAGGCGGCAAGTACTTGGGTACTTCAGGCGTCAGGTACTCTGATGAGCAGGTGGAAGGTACTCGGGTACTCTGATGGGTAGGTGACAGGTACTCAGGTACTCTGATGACGTGTACTCCGTTGACAGGTACTCAAAGTACCCGAGTACCTGTCATCAGAGTACCCGAGTACCTGTCATCAGAGTACCCGAGTACCCGTCATCAGAGTACCCGAGTACCTGTCATCAGAGTACCCGAGTACCTGTCAGAGTACCCGAGTACCCGTCATCAGAGTACCCGAGTACCCGTCATCAGAGTACTCGAGTACCTGTCATCAGAGTACCCGAGTACCTGTCATCAGAGTACCCGAGTACCCGTCATCAGAGTACCCGAGTACCTGTCATCAGAGTACCCGAGTACCTGTCATCAGAGTACCCGAGTACCCGTCATCAGAGTACCCGAGTACCTGTCATCAGAGTACCCGATTACCCGTCATCAGAGTACCCGAGTACCCGTCAGAGTACCCGAGTACCTGTCATCAGAGTACCCGAGTACCTGTCATCAGAGTATCCGTCATCAGAGTACCCGAATACCTGTCACCAGCCCATCAGAGTACCCGAGTACCTGTCATCTGAGTACCTGATGACAGGTACTCGGGTACTTTGATGGGCTAGTGACAGGTGCTCTTTATTGGGGGGGGGGCAATCAGTGTGTTTAGGGTGCACTGTAGTTGGTAACTAGCTGTTACCACAATCTCCTCCTCACACAGGATCTGTGTGTGAGGAGGAGAACACGGTGACAGCTAGTTACCGTGTTCTCTGTTGACATTTGTGACCGGCTGTGATTGGACACAGCCGGTCACGTGGTAAAGAGCCAATTTCATTGGCTCTTTACCTAGATCGGGGATCGACTCTGTCCGAGGGACGAGCCTCGTCCCCGATCGCTGCTCTGCGCGCCCCCGGGGGCGCGCATTGCAGAGAGAACGAGCGGCTCGTGCTGGAGCCGCTCATGTGATCGGCTGTGATTGACACAGCCGATCACGTGGTAAACAGCCAATTTCTATTGGCTGTTTACCTTGATCAGTGATGGGCTATGTCCGAGGGACGAGCCTCATCCCTGATCGCGCCGCTGCGCGCCGCCGGGGGTGCGCAGTAGCAGCTAGAACGGGCCGACGTCATATGACGGCGGCCCGGATCTAGACAACCACTTTGCCGACGTCATTTTACATGACTCGGTATGGAAGTGGTTAAAAGCATTTACAGGTTACCAATTTAGAGTTAAACAGGAGGTCTGGTGTGCTCTGATGTTTACGGTAATACCTCACATGTGTGATGCGATCACCATTTTCACATGCAAGTGGGACCTATGTATGTGTCTTCATCTGCTCATGAGCAAGGGGGGACAAGGGAGCTTTAACCACTTGCCGACCGCTCACATTGAGCGTACTGCGGCAAAGTGGTTCGTTATCGTCCAGCGACGTAGGTCTATGTTGCTGGACTTCTCCCCTCGTGGGCGGCGCGCGCGTGCCGCCAGAGGCTTGCTCCCGCTGTATTCAGTCACAGCGGGAGTCGGGCCAGGAGAGGAGCGGCGGTGATCACCGCGGATCTTCCCCGATCGTCGGAGATCGAGTGTGGAGATCCGCCCGCTTGTGTAAACAAAGCGGGCGGATCTCCTAAATGACAGGCAGGGATAGATTGCAGGATTCAGCATAGCTGAACCTGCGATCTGTGCCTGTGTCACACAGTCCCCTCCCCCCCACACACGTCACTAAGTACCAGGCATACATTAACCCCTTGATCACCAATAAAAGTTAACCCCTTCCCTGCCAGTGTCATTATTACAGTAACAGTGCATATTTATAGCACTGATTACTGTAGTAATGTCACTGGTACCCCCAAAAGTGTCAAAAATGTCAGTCAAGGGTCCGATACGTCCGCTGCAATGTCGCAGTCCCGCAAAAGAAATCGCAGATCGCCGCCAGATCGCCGCCATTACTAGTTAAAAAAAAAACCAATAAAAATGACATAAATTTCCCGTAGTTAGTAGCTGCGATAACTTTTGCGCAAACCAATCAAAATACGCTTATTGCAATTTTTTTACAAAAAATATGTAGCAGAAAATAAATTGGCCTAAAATGTTAAAAATTTTTGATTTTTACATTTTTTTGGGGGGAATTTCATATAAAAAAATGTGAAAAATATTGTTATTAGTTCAAAATTGTTGCTCTTTTTTTGTTTATAGCGCAAAAAGTAAATATTGCACAGGTGATCAAATACCACCAAAAGAAAGCTCTATTTGTGGGGAAAAAAAGGACATAAATTTAGTTTGGGTACAGCATCGCACGACCACGCAATTTTCCGTTAAAGTAACGGAGTGCCGAATCGCAAAATATAGCCTGGTCAGGAATGGGGTAAAATCTTCCGGTCTTAAAGCGGTTAAAAATACGCTCATTGAGAATTTTTTTGTCAAAGACATGTAGCTAAATACATTTTGGCCTAAATATATGACAAAAATTGAATATATTGGATATTTTTTAACTGTCAAAGTAGAAAAATATTTTCAAAATTGTCGCTCTTTTTATTAATATCACAAAAAATGAAAAGCGCAGAGGTGATCAAATACCACCAAAAGAAAGCTCTGTTTGTGGGAAAAAAGGACGTACATTTCGTTTGGGTACGGCATTGCATGACCGCGCAATTGTCAGTTAAAGTCGCACAGTGCCGAATCGCAAAAAGTGGCCTGGACGTAAAGCAGGAAAATCCTCTGGTGGTTAAACTTTTTAAAACAGTATTATTTATTTGATTTCAATTTTTTTTTTTTTGTACTCTCTCTTTCATTTTTTTTTTTAATCAACTTTATTGCTGAACAAAATCCCTTGTGATAGCGTGGGCAGTGACAGGTTCTCTTTACTTAAGGATCTGGGGTCTATTAGAGCAGCTGTAATAACTTTTACAAAAAAACATATCAGGGTCATGTCTGCAGCAGCCACTGAAACTCGAAGACATAGAGGTACAGTATGTCCATTTGCGGGAAATGGTTGTGTTTGAAGGGAACCAAAATGATCAAACTAGAAGAGGTGGTAATACAATTTTGCAGTTATGCAAGAAGGATATTTTTGTTTGCAATTTTGTTATGCATATAAGGATTCAATTTCCTCGAAACCATTCTGTTTTCCTGTGAATGTATTATATGCACCTCCCTCTTGCATATTATTAGTGCAAGTACATTTTTCTCTTTGTCTGTAGATATTCAGTTTGCCTGTTGAAAAAGTCAACAATTTCCATGGGGTGTACTTAATTTTCACATGACTCTATATGATTGTACATGGGTATAAGGAAAGTATCCTCAGAACCTTTATTAGATAAAACAAGTATGTGAGTATTCTGGGACAACTACATGCTTCTGCAGTAGGGAGAATTTGATGTACAAGAAAGATTATCTTATCAAGTGAAAAATTGCTTTACCCATAGCTAGCACTAATTTTATGGGAAGCTGGCTGCTGAAAGGATATTATTCATTGTATTCTTGTTATCATAAAACAGGAAGTCTTATTGTAAGGCTATTGAAGGGTACAGCAGGAAGCCGCGGAACTGATAAAGGCAGTAAAGAAGACATACGTTAGTTTCAAGCTTATTACAGAAAATACGTACTGCCCATTGTGATACACTTGGGTTGAATTACAACTGTACTAGGAACAGAGGAATAGAAGCGGTTCACTTTGCAATGTAAATGTTAATGAGGCAAAGCTGTGTTCACTTCAAATAGCCAGACATAGATGTTTTTTTTCCCTCATGCATAATTGGGTAAGGCTTCATCTTATTCATTAACATCCACTCTGCATAGTGATATTTTACTGTGCTAAGTAAACAGCCTCTACTTAAATCAAACCCAATGTTTAAAAGAGAAGTATGGGAATAGGGTTTCTTTCTGAATCATACTTACCTAGGTCCGATGCTGCATCTGTCTCCGCTGGCTCTAAGACTTAGAACCGAGCGATCAAACACTGTTGGTTCTCAGGGGTTCCTGAACAGAGAGCTGGTGACTGTCAGTCAGTAGCTCTCTGCTCTGCCCCCCCCCCCCCGCGCCCACTGGAGAGGCTGAGCCAGGTGCCGGACCAGGCATGTGGAGGGGGGGGGGATCCTGATCATATGGGCTTCAGCCTGCTGTCAGCTTAAAATGGGTCACAGGAGTGCACTCCCATGTTCCACAGTAGAAGTACAGCCAAAGGAGCTTTAGCTGTACTTCTCCATTGATATACTGCAAATAGGATTTTTCAACCTTCTCAGTAATGTTTTATGACACTACAGAAGCCAAGTGGTCCTCATGCCTGGAAGGAAGATCAACTCAACCAATCATAATGTTAACATTTATGTCTACCCAAAAACTATTCTTTTTTTTGTATTCTTTTTAGATAAAGTTGGAAAGGAGCACAACCCTTGTTGGGGTTTTGATGTTATCTGGGGTTCCATTAGAGAGATTTCCCCTCACTTTTTGTGTGCAAAATGTAATTTTTGTACTTTATGGTCATCATGTTTACACAATATCCGGACCTTTGTGACCATAATCTGAAAGCTTATGTTCAGCCAAAATCTTTTTTTAGTTTTAGTTGTGTGGAAGAGTAGAACCCCTGTCAGGTTTTTAATTTTATCTGGGGCCCCTTAGAGAGATTTGTCCTATTTTTTTCGTCATAATTTATTTCTATAATTACCTACTATAAGATTTTACTATGTATGATGAATGAGATTGTGCTTCCTTGTTTGCTAATAGCTGCTCCCCGGATGTCAGGAGGAGCATAATAGTAACTAATATACAGTATATTATGTATTATATACAGTACTTGACACCAAAGTGTTTATTTTCCCAACAGTTGTTGGTTGCCAAGCAGTCCGTATTTTATTGACGTTCTTTTTTTAAGGTAGTCTCAGACAAAGTGTTAGCTGAGACAAAGTATTAGTTCAGTGTACACAAAACCATATCTAATGTAAGAGTTTTTTTAATGATTGTGCTGATGTTTATATGTGACTGCAAGACTCTTGCTTGTGGCACAGCTATCAAATCATATTTTATAGGTACAAGGAAGCCGGGGTTTTGATCAACCATGTCCCTTAAGCCCATCCCACTGTTATGTTTGGTCATACTCATGTTTTTACCACAGCAAGCATAGTGCACCACAGGGCACTACCTCTCTGAAGTGTCCCTCATTCTCAAGTTCTAAAGTTGGGAGGTATTTAGTAGACACATTTACTACAAAATGGTGATGGTGCCTGTCTCCGCATATAGTGAACATTTTGTTTTAGTCCTCAATGAGTCTGACGAGACCCGACCAGCACCTGAAAACATTGTTGCGAGTCGACTGAGATAACTGAGGCATTTGAGCGTTATCAAGTCAGTAGACATATTAGCTGCAAACTAAAAGAGTGGGGTTGATTTACTAATGGAAAATAGGCTATTCACTTTGCAAGGTAAGTTGCACTTTGCAAGAGAATTTGACCAAGAGCTTATTGAATGAGGTAAAGTTCTGTTGACTTTCATCATCCGAACATGTGCAAGCATACATGCTGTTTTTTTTCCCTTTCTCTTGCAGGTGATTGGGTATTTTATGCTATGTAAAATTTCACTAAGCTACACATTGAAAAGTGCTACTGTACATACTGTACATTCATATCAATCCCTGCCTTCATGGATTTTACAGTCTAAGCCCCCTATCTGACAGACATGCATGCACGCATATACTAAGGCCAATGGGAGGAAACCCATGCAAGTACAGGGAGAAAATGTAAACTCCATGCAGATAGTGCCCGGGTGGGATTGGGTCCGAGGACCCCAATACTGCAAGGCAGAATTGCTCACCACAAAGCCACTGTGCTGCCCTGCAGTGACTTGTATAGAGTTGTTCAAAAATTTTGATATCAGAGACTGATGGGCAGTTATACAAATGCCTACAATAAATAATTTCTGCTATGGGGGTAATACCAGCTTTTGATGTCAGGGGTGTACTTCTGTATTATTTATAGTACTGTTTCACATTTATTAATATTTGAGTTGAATACACGATTGAAAAGGCGATTATAGTGTCCTTTTTAAGTATATTATCTTTATCTGTAGGCACCTTTATTATGTATAACAGGTATGTGAGGCATCTGGGGCAAATATATCCTTTAGTAGGAGGGGGAATTTAATGTTCAGAAAAAAGACTTTCATATCAAGTGAAAAATGTCTGTACCCTACCCATAGGCACCACTAACTTTATGGGAAGCTGGCTCCTGAAAACATATTATTCATTGTATTCTTGTTATCATAAAACAGGAAGTCTTATTGTAAGGCTATTGAAGGGTACAGCAGGAAGCCGCGGAACTGATAAAGGCAGTACAAAACACATAAGCTTATTACAGAAAATATGTATTGCCCATTGTGATACACTGGTCTTGATTTACTAAGAACAGAGAAAAAGAATCTACATTTTTTGCAAAATAAATGTTAGAGAATAAGGTAAAACTGTGTTCACTTTGAATGCCCAAACATGTGGTTGAAAAAGTCTGTTTTTTATTTTCCTTGTATTTAATTGGGTAAGACTTCAATGTATTCACTAACATTTACTTTGCATAGTGATATCTTACTTGGTTAAGTAAACAGCCTCTATTCCTTTAGTAAATCAACCTGAATGTTAAACATAATGCAAATAGTATATGCCTTTTTTACAGCATTTGTCAGTAAAGCTTTATGGTCTAGTGTCACATATAGTACTTTATGATACTAGAGGACTTAGAGGTCCTCATGCCAGCAAAGAAAGATAAGCTCAGAGATTTCCCTTCACTTTTTGTCAGTTTGCCTGACGGGAAATCAGAAAAGTTTGCAACAGAGACACAGACACAAATACAAGTCTAAAGCCCCGTACACACGTACCGATTGTCGGCCGTAAATATTCAGCCGACGACCGATCGGCCGATTGTAGGCTTGTTAGTATGATGCTTCCGACAGCCGACAGCGCATTTTCGGCCGAACAGAATCTGTCGGGCAGGCATTAAAATTTTTGTTGGCCAACACCAGAACGGCCGATTGTTCACCAGTCAGTACAGATTTCGGCCGACAGACAGCAGATTAGCAAGACTGGGCATGCTCAGAAAAGAAAAAAGACAAGGAAAGTTAACCATCACATGACATCACTTCTGCAGTCGGCTGTTGTTGGCCGACAAAATTCGTGTGCAGTCTTTTGCAGTTTTCAACAGACAAGACAGCCCTGGACAAAAGACGGCCGATCGTTCGGCCGACAATCAGTACGTGTGTACGGGGCTCAAGAGTTATAGCTTTTCCCTACCCTACCCTACCCTACCCTGTTAGTGCTGCTATTGAAGGTTTCCCCTTACTTCCTGTCTGGTAAACTGTTAGCACGACAGGAAGCAAAGGCAAATCCCTCAGTGAAAAGCAGTAAAAACCTGTCAGGGTTTCTAAGCTTGAAATGTTTTGGCTGAACAAAAACTTTAAGTTTTTCTTTAAATGCAATATGGGAAAATGGGCATAAAAATCTAGTTGGTTGCTGTAGGCAATGAGATGTAATTTTTCCATCACAAGCTTTCATTTATGAAGCCCACTAAGAAAAGTAACCTGCTGTGTAACAAAACCCATGGCTTATGTCTGTAGTTACTTTTACAGATTTACATACTACTCTGAAAACACAAACAAGTAGGAAAAGATACTTATAAATAATCGACATTGGTCATTTAACCACTTGCCTACCGGGCACTTTTACTCCCTTCCTGCCTAGGCCAATTTTCAGCTTTCAGCGCTGTTGCACTTTGAATGACAATTGCGCAGTCTTGCAACACTATACCCAAATTAAATCATTATCATTTTTTTCACAGAAATAGAGCTTTCTTTTGGTTGTGTTTAATCACTGCTGGGTTTTTATTTTTTGCTAATAAAACAAAAAACACAGAAAATTTTGAAAAAAAAAGGTTTTTCTTAGTTTCTGTCAGTAAATTTTGTAAATAAGTAATTTTTCTCCGTCACTTATGTGCGCTGATGAGGCGGCACTGATGGGCACTGATAGGCTGTACTGATGGGCACTGATAAGGTGACACTAGTAAGGCGGCATGAACGGGGACTGATAGGAGGCACTGATGGGGACTGATAGTTGGGACTGATAGGCACTGATAGGCGGCACTGATGGGCAATGATAGGTGGTACTGATGGGCGGCACTGATGGGCAGCACTGATGGGCGGCACTGATGAGCAGGCACTGGAAAGCAGCACTGACTGGCATCACTAATGGGTACTAATTGGTGTCACTGATGGGCACTGCTGGGGCTGTACTGTATTCAGGGCACTGATGATCAATGGCCTGATTACCTGTACATGTCTCCCCTGCAAGGAGATGCCGCTGATCGGCTCTCCTCGCCACACAGTCTGTCAATGTGAGCTAAGGAGAGCCGATAAACGGCACCTCCTTGTTTACATGTGATCGACTGTGATTGGACACAGCCGATCACATGTGTAAAGAGCCGTGCCACCGGCTCTTTACAGGCTCTTTACAGAGATCGGGTCAAACTGTGTCCTAGGAACATGGCACAACCACCATCGCTGTGCTGCATGCCCCCGTGGGCGCGCGAGATTGGCGTTTGGGAGCTCATCATGCTGGCTTCTAATCATTACTAAAGAGCAGGAGTTGACTATGACAGCTCAGTCGCTGTTCTGGGAGCACACAGTGGGGGTTATTTACTAAAACTAGAAAGTGCAAAATCTGGTGCAGCTGTGCATGGTAACCAATCAGCTTCAAACTTCAACTTGTTCAATTAGGCTTTGACAAAATAATAAAAAACTGGAAGCTGATTGGTTTCTATGCAGAGCTGCACCAGATTTTGCACTCTCCTATTTAAGTAAATCAACCCCTGTGAGTGCAATCTCAGCACAGGAATCTCAGCTATCCATGGATAGCAGCCTATTATTATTATTATTATTATACAGGATTTATATAGCGCCAACAGTTTGCGCAGCGCTTTACAATGTGAAGGAAGACAATACAGTTACAATACAGTTCAAAACAGGAGGAACTAGACGGCCCTGCTCGTTAGAGCTTACAATCTATGACTATTGAAGCCCACCTTCTTTGCTGCCATACATATGTGTTACCTGGGCAGCAGGAGGTTAACAATCATCATTAGTATACAGGATTAGATTACCTGAATACACACGTTAATTTCTATGAAAGATAATAACATTAAAAACAACCTTACTGGAATCAATAATAATAAGATAAAAAGAAAAAAAGAAAATAAACAAAACATGGCTGATTGCTAGTTCTCTTAAAACCCAACTCTAGCCAAAACCTATTTCATTTTGGATAGAGTGGTGAAGAGTTGGCACATCTGTAAGATTATTGTCACAGTTTATGTGCCTGTTGAGGATTTTCTTCCACTTCCTATGAGGGCAAGAAATCTCTCCAACAGGGATGCAGCTAAATATGAAAACACATTGTTAATGAGGAAGGGTTAGAATTTCTGACAATGTTTTTATTGTACCCCCTTTTCTTGTACGGTTGTCACAGGAACAGGAGATGAAGGAAAATCTCACCAATGGGATTGCAGACAGAAATCAAAATGTGACAGAAATGTTAACTTTTTCCCACACCAAATTCTATTTCCAATATAGTTAGGTTTTAGGCTAGAGCATCACCTATAGTCATGAGGATGCACAATAATAAATAACACAATTTTGGGCACTTAAAGGACTCATGTAAATGGGAGTTGCCTCTGCATTTGATGTTGCTGTGTGGATAACACTTCTGAGGTCACGTTTGAGCTGATTTGCTTTGTGTTGTGTTTCTTTGAATGCAGCATGCCCTACTGACTTTCATTTGCATTGCAAATAAAGCAGGTCAAACTCAGTCTTTTGATGCATTTTGGGTTAGAAAGTATGTGTTTGAGCAGCACTGTGTTTGAATGCAAAAAGCAGAATTCTGTCATGATCATTAAAATAGCTTCACCACTAAACCTGCTGCTACTGTATTCTGTGACTACTGTACCCTGTGAATGAGGAAGAGTCATCAGTCACAAGGAGCTAACAAAACTTCTTGCCCTGAGTTAGTACATATTTACACCACTGCATTTTAGTGCTATGTGTTGGTAAATTCCTGTTTCCTACATCTTTGTTGTAGTCTCCAGCTAAGCTCATCTTGTACAATGATTATGGTCTAATATTAAAACCTGTATAAAAGGTTCTATAATGCACTATACTATACTAATATGCGGGCATGAAGGTAGCATAAGAGTGCTCTGTATCTAATTTACATTTATACTAAGATCTGTTGTGAAATGATATTGCAGACGTTACCACAATCCATATCGTATGTTATATTTTAACATGCCAAGAGGAAGGAAACTCTTTGCTACTTCCATTTAATTACACATCGAGAACTGGAAAATGTACGGGCACAGACAACACCCCATGTGAGTCGATTTATCAAGGCCGCTCCTGTTTTTCACTAGTGTAAAATTACTCTAGATTAAGCCTAATGATTATTTTCATTGCAAGAACTGGTAGTAATTTCCCCTTAGTGTAAAAATTGTAAACCTTGATAAATTACTGCAGAGAAGTAATGAAACTGAAAGGTTTACTCTTTCAGCTCAGACCTACTCAATGTAACATATACAAAAGAGAATGAAAATAAACTGCACAGAACTGCAGGGCAATTAATTAGGACAGATTCCTGAAACATGTAAGCTGAGCAGCAATTTACACATACAAACACACATTCTTTGTTATTAACTACCATAATAACATAATAAATTGCCCTCCTCTAGATCAGCAATACTAGGATTTTAAAGAACTGAACATGTGTGAATGAAGGTCTGTTTGTGTTGTCCTCGTCTAGGAAACAGGTACTCTTTTTGTTCTTCTAATGCAGAAATTAAAAAAGAAGATGTTGGCATACTCCAGGCTACACAATTCTTCACTTGCAAAATGTAATTATTAAATATTTTGATTGGGACAGTAAGGAAAAAATGTGTATAAATGTGTAAAATGTGTATATATGTATGTGTATATATATATATATATATATATATATATATATATATATATATATATATATATATATATTACATAAAAAGTACAGTAAAACTGCAGGAAATGGCACTGGGGGGCAATGTAATGTGAATTTATTTTATTTTGAATGGTATCAGTGTGTTTGGTGTGTTTTTACATTTGAATTTGCCACCGGTTCCACCCCCCTGCGAACTTCACGTCGCAGGAAATGGAAGCCGGGGCACGGAGATGATCGGGAGGAAGATCCGCCGCGAGACACCGCCGAGACACATCGCTTGATCCCGGTGACAAGGTAAGAAACCTCTTTTACAGGATCCAGCGATGCTTCTGGCAGTACCCCGAGTGTGGCTCGGGGTTACTGCTTTTGGCTCTGAAATCTAACCCCGAGCCACGCTCGGGAATACCGCTAAGATGGTTAAGGCAAATAGATTATGCATTTTGCACTCTGTTGGAGCAGTTGCTCCAAAGTTTAGTAAATGGGCAGAAGCTCTGCTGACTTCCATCATCCAATCATGAGAGATCAAAAATGCTGTTTCTCTTGTATGTGATTGGGTATTCTTTGCAAAGTGAAGCTTTACTTTATTTACTAAGCTCTGGAGCAACTGCACTTCCAAAAGTGCACAGTCTTTTTGCCTTTAGTAAATCAACCCCAAAGGGTCTGCAGGGAAGACCAACCTCAATTTGTTTTGCTTTAACCCTATACAAAAAAGCAACAGACAAAGCTTTGTATATAAAATTGACATTAACTAAAAATAACTTAATATTATATTTTATTAATCATTTATTAAAGAGGCAATTATTCGTGATTTATATCTTGCAGAAATCGCTGTTTTACAGATTTACTGGACCAACTGAAAAATGTTCCTAATAACACAGTTCTTCCATTTTACTTGTAAACTCTTGATAAACTCTTCATCAGAGCTGCATTATGCTATTTAAATGAGTTCATGAAGTCAGAGTCCTTAACTATTCTGATAAATTAGCTGTGGCTATGCAAAGCATGCGTCACATAAAAAAAATGACATAAAATTTCTGCAAGCGGGAGTCATGTTTCTTTTGTTTATAAGGAAAGTGCTCTGATGTTACCAATTTGTTTTCTTCTCTTTTTTTTGAATACTTTGAAGAGAACGATCTTATGACAATATAGATGACCCCTTGCGTCGAACTGGCATCCTCTGTTAAGACACTGCATTGTTATCAAATGTGGCCGATGTCCAGTTTTCGTACTCTGTGAAAAAGCCAAACAATGGAGATAAATTTAGCCAATGCTGGGAAAAAAGAATCCACTTCACTGTCCATTCAGCCCTTTAAAGCCACGCCAAAAAACAGCTTCCTTCGGTGTCCTTTGGGATATCTGGCTGTAGGAGTTTACCTTGAAGTCTTCTCGAGAATAGGTCACCATTAACAATGTATACAAGATTACGCTGCTAAATACCATGTGTTCAGGGCAACAGAGCTCCCATACTATGTAAACCAGATTATGTAATTTTCAAAGTACGCACAGTTGGCTGCTGTACCAGTAGAATGTGTATTAGCTGGGTTAATCATGTTTATTTATAAGACTGCTTATTTAATAAAAATCCATCTTCCCCCCACTGCTGCTTAGGAAGGGATCCTACTGTTGAGACATAATTATTATCACATCACTGCAGTTGTCATAAACTGGGCATGAGGGGGGATATGTTTTTTGGCAGTAGCCAGAGCTAATTATTATTATAATTGTGATTATATGGGATGTATATAATACCACCAGTTTGTGCAGTGCTTTACAGAATAAAGGAAGACAGTATCACTACAATACAAATCAAGCGAAGAGGGATAGGCTTGTGAGAGCTTACAATCTGGAGCGAGAGACAAGTGATACAAAAGTGATTAAATATGAGGGAAGAGCTGATAGAGAAAGCAAAAGTATAGTTTATATGTAAAGGCGAGATAGGCTTCAACAGAGATAAAATAATTAAAAAAAAACATTCATCATCTAGAAAGGAATTTCCATGAGCAGAACCTTCAGTTTTTCATGTGGATGGAGTGTTTTTTTTTCAATATAAAAACAATAAAACAGAGAAATTCTATTTGCCTGACTCTGGTGCATATTGTAGAAATATGTGAATTTCATTAACTTGCATCTTTTCATAACCCAAGTCGGGTATACAGTGCAAGCATTTATTAATATCGTTGACCTTTGTGTCCATTAACTAAATTCCTCGCCGCCAACGAATTGCGGTTCCCTGAACCCAATAACTTCCCACACTAAACTTCTGTCAAACACCTTGTACCAGTCTTTCATTTCAAGGGTTTGGAGGAGAAATATCTTTAAAAGGACAATGACAGGAGTTTATTGATTACTGATCTCTTTAAACAATGCACTTCTCATGCCAATGACAAATTCCCACGTCTGCTTTCCTAAAGTTGTTTTACATTAAATCAATTTTTCAGCTATTGCCTTAAGAAATTGGTTGTGTATACGAATGATCGGGCAGGCAGCCAAGAAACAAGATCTCACTCTTGGTAAAGGAAGAACATTGTTCACAAAAATAGATTGTCTTTGTATGCCAGAGGAAATCAAATTGTAATCAAGGACTGAGAATCCACTGAAGTCATAAAGACTGTCTTGCTTCTGTATTTGGCAGCGTTACATGTTCCCAGGCATATTAAATATAATTTATGTTTGTATGAGAAATGAACTTCATTATATTTAAATTCTGATTGAAATTAAATAAAACTGGTTTGCCCCTAATTGAAGTTGTACTATACTCTATTGATATGATAAAACTTTGTTGTCCGCTGTCCAGTCACAAATTATGCAGTAAAGATTTATTTTTTATTCCTTAGACCAGGGGTGCTCAATCTTTTGAAGATCTTTTTGAATCTTTTGAATGATTTGGTAACCGGTCGCGGCCACAAAGAAATCAAATGGTTCAGAATTTCAAATGCTTTATTTTGAATAGCATACTGAACATTTTCCTCCCGCAGTCGGTGAATAGTTGCAGGAGGAAAATGAAGAGGATCGGTTCCTGTACTTGCCATCTCAACTGTCTCTCCTGTCCAAGTCTAAAACATAATGTGACTGGGAGGCTGCACAGGCCCCCCAGTGTGGTAAAAACATGTCTCAACTATGGGGTTTTACTGCCTCTTATACCTCCCCCCCCCTCTCGTGGCCCTCCAGTGCTTCTACCAGCTCACTCATTTTTCATTTACCATAGAGCTGCCTGAGGACCAGATGGTCTCTGGTCATCTCTATGACCTTCGAAGACCAGGCACGATGTTATGACATCATGTCTGGCCTTAGCAGATCTAAACACTGCCATTTCCTTGGCATATCAGGCTTTTCAGACTAGAAGCAAGATCTGGGGACTTATAAACCCCAGATCTCGCTGTAAAAAGGATCTATCATGCCCTATTCCTATTACAGGTATGTTTAAATTCCTTGTAATAGGAATAAAAATGATAAAAAACAATAAAAAAAAATGTTATCGCCACCGTCCCAGCACGTACGTCGTGTCCAAATATGTAAACGGTGTTCAAACCACACATGTGAGGTATCACTGCGAACATTAGAGTGAGAGCAATAATTTTAGCCCAAGACCTCCTTTGTAACTCAAAACAAGTAACCCGTAAAAAAATGTAAAGCATCGCCTATGAAGATTTTTAAGTACCGAAGTTTGGCACCATTCCACGTGCGTGCACAATGTTATGTATCTATTTACTTGGCATAACATCATCTTTCACATTATACAAAAAAAAATCAAGCTTTTTTTTAATTAATGACATTTTTTTTCCCAAAAAAAAAGCGTGTTTGAAAAATTGCTGAGCAAATACCTTGCAACATAAAAAGTTGCAATGACCACCATTTTATTCCTTAGGGTCTCTGCTAAAAAAATATATAATGCTTTGGGGTTCTGAGTAATTTTCTATCAAAACAAAAATATGGTATGTAGGAGAGAAGTGTCAGTTTTGGCTTGGGTAGCAAATGGTTAAAGTACTATGCATTGACACCAAAATTACATAGTTGCATAGTAGTTGAGGTTGAATAAAGACAACAGTTCATCCAGTTCAACCTGTGTAAGTGTGTGTGTGTGTGTCAGAGGCCTGGTAATTTCCCATAACCCTGAATGTTGTGATCTCTGAGATGCACGTCCAAGAGTCTTTTAAAAGTAGCCATACTCCCTGCAGCTACCACCAATTGTGGAAGAGAGTTCCACATTCTCACCGCCCTTACAGTAAAGAACCCCTTACGTAGCTGAAGGTTAAACCGCCTCTCCTCTAATCTCATTGTGTGGCCACGTGTCCTCTTGCAATCCTTGAGACTAAATCGTTTTTTACCTATGCTGGGATCACCATTGAGGTATTTGTAAATCACAATCATGTCCCCTCTCAGGGGGCCCCCCCACCTAGCATTGAAGATCCTACGCATGCCTTAGTTGAACGGAGGAACGGCCTTGCCTGATGTGGCGTTTTACCACGCTGCTTGCCATCTGTCACAGATCTTGGACTGGTATAGACATGGCCCCTTGAAACAGTGGGTCCACGTTGAGCATTCTTTTGGGGATTCCCCCCCCGAAGCCTCTTCTCTGGAATCTGTCCCAGCCGCCGAAATTGCTCGCGTCTCACCCTACGATCAGGACCACCTTTTCTAATTGTTGGCGACTTTGCCAGGCGGGCCAGCTGGCTCCGCAGCCGTCCCCCTTGCTTTTGATCTCTGAAAACCGATTCAAAATATCGTGGGTATAAAAGTCATGCGGGAGCCCGGGCAGCTTTGGCAACACTGGGAGTGCGGGCCAAACAGATAAAAAACACACAACTCCACAGCACTCAGGAACTAATTGGCAATGAGAATTATGGATTAAGGTTTAAAACTCTAGCACCAGATGTGTATTATCCGTAAACAATGGAGAAACTGTCATTAAGGTACCAAAGTTTCACATTTATTCAGACATAGGGATAAACATTAAAAACATGTATAACCAAGACATGCAATCCAACCAGGCCAATTCACTGACACTACGGTAAATCAGCCTCTCCTCAATGTACATCCCATGTAAGAACAGACAACTTCCTCCTAGAGGTCTGGGCTAGTGTGGAGATGGAGAGTGATGGTATCCACCGGGTCATGCAGATGCCGAGCCCGCAGGCTGGACAGGCACACCAGCGCACCAGAGATGAAGTGGGATGTGATGATGAACCTTTAGGGCGGAGATCACAGATGGCCATGCTGGGATGCAACCCTGGATTTCTGGATTCTGTAAGCAATTCTTTTCAATTAAACTGTAGTCTCTTCTTAATTTTCTATTTTTTTCCTTGGAAATTTCTTTTCTCTACGTTCTCTACGTTTGTGAGAGACAGATGCTGGTGTTTCCAGAACATTATTACCAACAGTAAGCTGAATTTAAGATGTTAGATCACTTGTGTTGTGCAACTTTGCCTGGAGGAAAAACAGAAAACTTAGGTAGGTAGGTTGTGTGTGTGTGTCCACTGCCCTTGAATGTATTTCAAGGTTTAATTTTCAGTTTTTAGACATAACCTTTAAAAATGCTGCCCATCACTGCCCTGCTCTGTACAAATATTGGTAGCAATACACATACTGGTTGAATTGTTAGTAGAAATCACTTGGCTGTCATAAAATTCACACACAGCCCCCTTGATATTGCCAACAGGACTCGTCAGGGGTGCCCACTGTCCCCCTTGATCTTTATATTGACGTTGGAACCCTTTCTGAGGAAGATACGGGCTAATGATGACATTTCGGGGCCTTCTGTCTCCCAGTCTCTTGTGCCGAAGGTTGCGGCTTATGCCGATGATCTCCTCTTTTTCCTTACCAAACCGATCATCTCCCTTCCAAATCTGGTGTGGGAGTTTCGTATATATGACACCTTGTCGTCGTATAAAATTAACCACCAGAAGTCCGAGGCACTCCCGATCGCGATGCCATCTGCTTTATCAGCTTTACTCAAGGCAGACTTCCCTTTTAAATAGAATTCCTCCCATATTACATACCTGGGTATCTCCCTCCCAGATTGCCCTACTCGGATATTCGACTTCAACTTTCCTCCTCTACTAACCCAGATCAGACGAGACCTGGACGGGTGGTGACGGGGTATGTTCTCGTGGTTCGGGCGCTGTTACATCATCAAGATGAACCTAATGCCCCGCCTTCTGTATGTACTCCAGGCTCTCTCTATTGCTGTCCCTCCGGCTTTCCTCAAAAAGGTGAACAGAGCATTTTGAGAATTCCTCTGGATTAGGGGACCCCCCCCACCTAGCATTGAAGATCCTACGCATGCCTTAGTTGAACGGAGGAATGGCCTTGCCTGATGCGGCGCTTTACCACGCTGCTTGCCATCTGTCACAGATCTTGGACTGGTATAGACATGGCCCCTTGAAACAGTGGGTCCACGTTGAGCATTCTTTTGGGGATTCCCCCCCGGAGCCTCTTCTCTGGAATCTGTCCCAGCCGCCGAAATTGCTCGCGTCTCACCCTACGATCAGGACCACCTTTTCTAATTGTTGGCGACTTTGCCAGGCGGGCCAGCTGGCTCCGCAGCTGCCCCCATTTGCTTTTGATCTTTGAAAACCCAGATTTTTCCCTGGGTGTGGATGACTCTAGCTTCCGTACTCTGAAAACTAACGGCATCTACCAAGCGAGACATTTTGTTCGTCACGAACGGGTGTCTAGGGCCACTCTGTGCTCTGATCACACCTTTGGTGCCTTATCCTTTTGGCAGAAGATGCAATTGGCCCATTTCTTACATTCTTTACCTCCAGCAGCTTCCTTTACAAGACGCCTTACACCCTTTGAAGAACTCTGTGCAGAGAATTCCCCATTGCGCCATACGACCTCTCTGCTCTGCCGTCTGCTGTCCTCCCCTGAGCCTGACTTCCGGCCTCCTTACATCACACACTGGGAACGTGATCTGGGCCTGTCCTTCTCTGACCATCAAGTGGACCGTCTCTTGTTTTTTGCGGATAAAACCTCAATCATCTCTAAATACCAAGAAGCTGGATACAAGTTTCTGACCCGGTGGTACTTTACACCAGCTAAGCTCCATAAAATGTTTCCCTCCTGCTCCGGCCAATGCTGGAGGTGTGGAGAAGAGGAGGGCTCGCTTCTCCATTCTTTTTGGTCCTGCAACAGTCTTCAGCCTTTCTGGTCAGAAGTATTGCGCATTTCTCAAAAATTTACTGATCATACCCTCACCTTGGATCCGGCCCTTTTCCTTCTACATCACGAGTTCTCAAGGGCATCGTATCGGAAATCGATTTTACCGCTTCTGCTGACCGCGGCCAGGAGCTGCATTCCTCTGCTCTGGAAACAGTCCCAGCCCCCCACAGTGGCGATGTGGCTACGTAAGGTGGCGTTTATTAATGAAATGGAAGATCTTGTGTCGGCTGAATGAGGTACGAGAGACAAGTTTTTTGCTGAGTACGGAGACCTGGTTGCATAAGTATAACGCGCCCGGCAGGTGGCCATCTCCACCCCCTGCACCCACTCTCTCTCCTTTTCCCCCTCTCCTCTGTTTTCCCTTTCCAACTTTTCTTGCTTCCTGGTCTATCCTTCTCTTAGTTACCTTTTCTCTCAAATATGCCTGACTAGCGGGCATGGAAACCACTTCTTTCCTCATTTGTGCATGCCAACAGTCAAAGCATTTCTGGGAAAGTGCGGTAGCCACTTTTTATTTGGGACATACTTCTTTGCTCCCGTATACCGGCCATTTGAGAGATGCCGGTGGGCGCGGAAATTATCCCAGAACCATGCCGTATGTTCATTTTTTTCTGAGTTCCCAGACCATATAAGCTCTAACTGGAATATGTTAGTGTCTCTCATCAGGGATTTCATTTTTCCTGGATTGTTTTCTGCTCATAAGACCATTTTGTGATATTTCCTTGAATACCTTTTTGGTTCTTACGGAATTTGTTAGATGTCTGTTTTACCTGTCACATTGGTCTGATTTCTATATTCGCTTTTGATTGTAATGTATGCCTTGTTTACCTACTATAAATAAAGAATTAAAAAAATAAATAAATACGTAAAATTCACACACTTCTGCACCTCTATCCCCCTAATAATATCCCATAGAGTTGGATAATCCAGTTAGTACTTCCCTAGGAGCCCAGGAATGCATTTTACCCCTGCTATTCCTTTTGTTGGTGTTCACTCTTCCCTTTAAAGGCAGTGTGGACTGTATCTCCCAACCCCCAACCTTACTGTCCCTAGTTGTCTAAAGATGTCTGTAAACTTAGTATGGCAAACTATATGGATTGTAGTTAGTTAACACAGCCAGTCAGGTTTAAATGAATGAGATATAGAGTCTGTGTATATCTCCGATCCTTGCTTCTAGGTAGATACTTTGTAAACAGCTGGAGAAGTTACACATCTTTATGTAGGGATAAAGCGCCAAACCCCTATCTACCAAAGATGAATAATCTAAATAGTGAACAAAGGAAAGCGAATAGGACTTTCTTTTCATCTAATCTTTTCAGAACAACTAAACAAAGTAATTACACAACATTTCAGATTGTTGCTCTTAATGAGGTGAAAAAGACAGAATGAAAACCTTTCCGGGGAAAAAATATTCTGACAACTTTCTCAGTTTTGGAGTGAAAAATAAACATATGGGTGATTCATGAAATTTTGTGCAGTCACAACCAATGTGTAGTATTATTTGCACACATGTACACAATTTATAATGTGTACTTTAAAAATTCTAATAACTCTCTAGCGTGGTCATGTAGCATGAAGCTTGAAAAAAGTATATATTTTACAACCAGAGTTCCTTTTATTAATACAGAAATATATCATACAATCTATTAAAAAAGCTTAAATTGGAACTCCCTATAAAGCAATTACTTTGACATTTTAGGACTGCTTTTTATTCTACCAATATATAAATAAAGTTGCTTATCCCACAGCTCTCATACAGCTGGTATATGGTTTTTATCCATTAGTATGACATTTTATCATGTACTATATTAACTTTCTTCCATAAGCCTATAATTCTCTAATTTATAACACAGATTTTTTAGGTTTATATTGCACTTATGTTCATATTATTTAATTATAACCATATGCATTCTCTCCCGAGTTTTATGAAAAACACATCTTCTATAATGCTGGCTTCATTGAGATTTATAAAACAGAGATGGTTTGGCAGACTTTTTGAGATAATATGATTTAATTTATGTTAATATATCCTTACCCTTAAAAAAAAGGACAGGATGGAAAAAATAGATTATGGCTTCTATAGAGATGGCATAAATTATGGGAGCATATGTTTGAAGGGGGTCTTACTTGTTTATAGAGAACACCGCATGTTTAATAAAAAATAAAATTGACTCTCAAAGGAAGTAAAGGCAATAATTTTTCATGATCGTGTGAAATTTATGGCTTGCTGCATTCAGATTCTTGTAGAAAAAAAACGAATAAGCTGACATCCTGAGCAATGGGGCTGCCATACCACCAACAGAGACCTTTTTTCATTTAAACGTCTACTCAGCTGTAATCTCCAATTCTTTTGCAAATCACTTTTTGGTTCACAACTTTATGACCTATTGACAGGCTACTGTGGGTGGTTTGGAACATCTGGAGAGCTTGTCCAATGAAGTGTGTTTGTGTGTCTGCTACATATGAAGAGCCTAGCCCTTAGAGTGGTAGCAACATTGGAATAAGAAATCAGTCAGGGATAATAACCCTGCTTTACACTTATATTTATCATTAGACACACACAATTAAGGCACATGTCACGGTGCAAAGGATCTGTACTCCTTGCTGTCTGGAATAAAGGAAGGCTTAACAATAGTAACATCATTTTCACATGTGTCTAATGCAATAATGTCAGCCACTTTCAATGTCAGGCCTACTGTGACTAGATGCAAATAATGGGAAGATTCAATAATTGTAAAAAGATACTGGGCAGCACTCCAGCAAATAGACAGCATGATAATAAAAAAATGTCCCATTCATGCAGTGGATTAGCAGCAAGTTGCAGTGGAAATACACACTATATGGGGAAATTAAATTCTCTTTCTAGGCCAATAAAAAAAAATCTGTGACCAATTTTTAGCTCTTTTGTAAAAAAAAAATCACATTTTATCTTGTTAATATTATATTGTGCTTACCTATCGCCTTGCAATAGTTGTTTAGATTTAGAAAATATTTCAGGCCAATGTCAGTTCATTTCTGCATTTAGGAGGCCTTTATGGCCAATATCATGCATAGTCATGCACACAAGTATCACCTTATGATTTCATGCTTCTGCTAAGGTGGCAAAAGTGAAAGGTGGAGGTACCTCCTTAAACGTGCTTATGCCAGGGGGACATTTAGAACTAAGCAAAGTTTTCAAACCTCTCTGATTACTCTTCCCCTTTCAGAGCAGTGTTACTGAAGATCCAAAGTCAAATGGTATAGCACTTCCTTTCTTCTTGGTGAAAAAATGGAAACAGTATTGATTGCTAAAAATATACAACTGTCTGGTTAATTTCCCTTCTTCCAGTCGGTCAGTCACTGGATCTTGTGACCAGACAACTGAAGCCACATGGTGTAGTACTTACTTCCTTCTTGGCAAGGAAAGGGAAACAGTATTGATCATCTAAAACTATCCAACCAGCCACCATTTCCTCTGATACCCTGTCGTAGTGTGCTGGCATCTGTAGACATGAGAAATCAGTTGGATTGTGCAATGATCATCTATTCAGGTAGTGAAATTGATTTGAACATCTATGATATAGTTCCATAGTGTATGAGATTGTGTTAAATTTATCTTTAACAATTCCTTCTATCATAATGAAGAATTTCATGGCACACACAATGGAAAAGAATTTCAGCAATGACGGTTTGAAGAGTTTTAGTATCTCTCGGTGGACACTCATATATCGCTGTTATTAAAGTGTATCTATAGCCAAAACATTTTTTTTGTTTTAGATAGCCAAAAGAAAGTATAAAACCCCTACTTTTTTTCTGTCTGGGTGCGATTGGGGAAACTTACCATCACTTCCTGTCCGTGGGGTAAAACAGGAAGTTAGTGGAAATCTCTGAAAGTGAGGGGAACTTCTTTTTTATACAATTGGCCTGATACAAGTGTCCCTATTAGAATCTACCTCTTGTTATGGGGAGAACTCTATAATTTCAGCTTTTCCCCACTTTATATTTTGGTGACAGTGGTCACCAGGGCAAATAGAGTGGTGATTCCCCCCAATGGACACACAAAGCATTAGGAACTTGACAGAAGGTGTAACCCTTCTCCACTCTATCCAAAACTAAAAAAAATGTTTGCCTAAAGATACACTTTAAATGGCAGCTGTTATCGAGTTTTTTGTAGAAAATGGAAGGACGTATTTGTCTTATTATAAAGTGCCAGATAACCAAATAGGAAGAGTAGGTATCGGCCTATGGGCCCTGTGACAATGGATCAAAATGAATTTGATCTTAAAAGAAAATTAAAATGGAGCTTTCTTAAATTGTTTAGAAACAATAGAAAAATAATTAATTCAATCAAAGAAATGAAAACTTTACATTAAAGATTTGATAGAGAAAATACTGTAATAATGCAATGTACTCAATAACAATTTAACCACTTAAGCCCCGGATGATTTAACCCCCTTCCTGACCAGGGCCTATTTTGTGATTCGGCACTGGGTGACTTTAACGGAAAATTGCGCGGTCGTGCGACGCTGTACCCAAAGGAAATTGACGTCCTTTTTTTCCCACAAACAGAGCTTTCTTTTGGTGGTATTTGATCACCTGTGCGATTTTTTGATCATGCGCTATATAATAACAATATTTTTCACATTTTTTAATATGAAATTCCCCCCAAAAAAAATGTAAAAATCAAAATTTTTTAACATTTTAGGCCAATTTGTTTTCTGCTACATATGTTTGGTAAAAAAAATTGCAAAAAGCGTATTTTGATTGGTTTGCGCAAAAGTTATTGCGTTTACTAACTAAGGGAAAGATTTATGTCATTTTTGTATTTTTTTTTTAACGAGTAATGGCGGCGATCTGCGTTTTTTTTTTTGCGGGACTGCAACATTCCGGCGGACAGATCTGACCCTTGACTGAAATTTTTTACACTTTTGGGGGTACCAGTGACATTACTACAGTAATCAATGCTATACATATGCACTGTTACTGTAAAAATGACACTGGCATGGAAGGGGTTAACTTTATTGGAGAAGGAGGGGTTAAGTGTGTCCCTAGGGGCGTGTTTCTAACTGTGCAGGGATGTGGCTGTTCATGTAACAGCAGAGATCTATGATCCTACATAGCAGGACCGTATGATCTCTGCTGTTACACAAGGGAGATTGACAGGCGGCTTTGTTTACACTAGCCGTCTGCCTTTCTCCCTCTGTAACTGACGATCGCGAGTGACCGGCGGACATTGAGTCCGCCGGTCACACACGTGGGGATCAGAGTGAGCGAGGGGGGCGGGAGCGTGCCTCCGGCTGCATGCGCTCGCCCCCTATTGGCTCGCAGGCGAGTGACGTACTGGTAAGTCACTTTGCCTGGCCGGGTCTGACCGCCGCAGTATATGTACTTGCGGCGGTCGGCAACCGGTTAAAGCGCATAAACCATAGACATCAAGTTCACATTTCAGTTTGTCTATTACTATCTCATCTTCTTTCGGATGTCAGACTGTAAAACATTTTGGTGCCACCTATGTACATGTAATGTACAGTAATGATGGGCATCTCTATCTAGCGATCAACGTGCACACTACTTAGTTCAATGTTATCCCGCAAAAGTGCATGCATGATAACACTCCAGAAACCCACAAGTGGGGCCCCAAGTTTTTGACTGCCCAGAGTTTAAGCCGACACTGGTATTATATGTTAATACTATATGTATATTAACTTACAGAAGTATGTTTTTTTCATCACAACATTCTAATACAGGAGAGAAGGTAATCCAGCGGCATATAAAATCTTCAAGGAAATGTTTAATGGTTTTATGAATGTTTTCTTACTTCATTTTTTATGGTCAGGGCTAAACTATGTTTTAATCAGGTAAATATAAAATATTGTGTGTTCAAATTCCTGTCTTTGACCAACAAAGTATTATGAAGAACAGGCTGTGGGTACTAAAGTTCTCATTCCCCGGAAGAGCAATCAAAAGAAGCAGTCCACTCAATCACTACTCACTTATTCAACAAGCCTTATTAAAACAACAACATTCTGAACGACATTGGGATGCGGTCTACAACTAAAGCTGGCTATACTCTAGTACAATTTGGTTCAAAATTTTTCATCTTAAAGTTTTTTTTGCTTTTCTTATGATTATTGGGGTGATAATGGTGTTCTTTTTTGAGAAAATTTGAAGAAGCAGGATAGAAATTTCTTCCCAAATAAACACATTTCTAACAGTTAATGTTGTTTTCATTTGGGGAAAACATTCATTTCAAAATTAAATGTTAAAAGCAAACAAAATTGTGAAATACTTTTGAACAGCATTTGTCCATCGTGATAGTTTCCCTTTCTTTTGTATTTGATATGTTCAGAGGATCAATAATGTTTTTGTGCTATGACCTAGCAAACTTTTTAGGTGATCGTGGAATCTCACAATTCCATCAGTAAATGTCGCGCACACACAGAATTTTGGCCTGCATGCAATAAATAGGACAGATAATAGAGGAAACAGAGGAAGACGAAGGAGGAAGAAGTTGTGTACAGACATGTAAATATAGCACAAGAGGAAACCCAAAGATAAAGGTATGGAGAACATAAATAAAGCTGATTCTGTCACTAAACTGCTGATTTTGTGGGAAAAAAATACACAGATTAAGAAGCAGAATTAATAATTACCGTACATACAGGGCCTATGCAACTATTTCTCCCAGTCTAAAAAGACACAGAATGTGTTTTTTATAAAACATGCCTGAAAAGTTGTAATTTTAACTGGATTTGTGTCATTTATCAATGGAATCTTCCCTCAGATGTTATCGTGTTCAGGTGTCAGCAGTTAGGAATTATTATACAAGATTTTATTGCCGGTGTGATTAACAGTTTTACTATGAAGCTGATGGTTATCCATGCTCGCACAGATCTGCGGATTCAATTATGTGTATTGTATTATTGCTGGGACTTGAATAAAAGAGGATCCTTCTCAAAAGGTTTCTTAGAATATAAGCTGCTATTCCAGAGAAGGTGTGCACTGTTCATTCAGGCATTTGGTCTCAATTGTCACCGCAATAAAACCTCGCCAAGAGCATTACTGATATGAAAACTAGTTATGTGCAGCACAGCAGTCAGTGTAATTGCAAAGTACATAAATAGCATCCTTTTATCGCCAAAAGCAAGATTTCAGTTTAGACAGTCTTTCAAACTCTTTAAATGGTTAATTTCTGGTAAATCTACATTTCAAAAGGTTCCAGTCCCCTCTACCCCGCTCTCCCTCTCAAACACACATGCACAAGTTAAAAGTAGAGCTAAAGGAAAAACTTTTTTTTCATCTTGGATAGAGTAAGGGAGGTTTATGACCTTTGTCATTTGTTATGCCATCTGTGTCCCAGTTAGGTAATTTCTCTTCACATCCTGTCCCATAATCAAAACAGGATGTAAAGAGGAAATCCCTCCAAAGTGAGAGAATCCCTGTTTGTCATCAGAGGCACCAGAAGTGGTGTTCCCATTGGGAGATTTCCCCTCTGTTTCTGCTTTGGTTACAACCCAAAATTTGAGATTTTCTTTTACTTACGATGAAATTGGTAAATAGAATAAATATAGAGGGCAAATCTCACTAACAGATGAACAGACAACTATAATAACTTGACAGGTGTTTTAATCCCTCTCCCCTCTATCTACAACTAAAAGTTTTGGCTTTATTTATACTTCAAATGACCTGAACTGTGCCTCAATGGTATACTGGCATTGCTATAGCTGGCTACATCATCAACATTGCTGCAATAATATCCTCTTATACTCATCAACTTTACTACAATAATAGCATCTTATGCACATCAGGTGCTTCTCCACCAATTCTTACTATGAAGTTGGAAGGGTGCTCCTGTTGAACCTTGCCCATTTCACTACACTTTATAGAATAGGGAGGTGATGGGCCTCTATTGAACAGTAAGTAATCCATGGTTATCCTTGACGACAAAAAAAGGCAGCAACCATCGTTATTAGGGATGACTATTCCTTTAAATTGTGCTAATTGATACTTTGGGTTCATACTTTTCAAGATGCCATTCACAGAATACTCTTGATTCTTCGAGTTTTGTTTATTGCTCTATTTCTTTTTTATTTATTTATTTGTAGCATTTACATATCAATTTGCACCATGCGGTATACTTTAACAATCTGTCCCAGTTCCTAAGAGGTGATCACCATCTAATCTGCTTTCACATTCACCCAATTATACAACTAAAACTGCTCTGATGCTGGGATGTGAACCCAGGACACCTATACACTATACTATCATCCTGTCCATTGGACTTTGAAAAGAGCTGTGCCCATCTTACATTTGGTAGCTTTAGTTGAAGTATACAGAGTGAAATGATATTATTATTTAATAAATAGTACAAGTAGCAAATTATACATGTAAGGTGCCGTAATTCATTTCAGCCAACCAGATAACACTTTACTGTCACACTTCTGCAAGATGCATAGAAACTGTTTGCTATGGTTACTGCACTTATATCATTCCCCTTGCTCTGCTAAAGGGAATAAGCAGTCACTTGACAGTTCTACTGCCCAGCTCCAGAAAAGCTAAAATATCCTCTATTGTAGTCTGGCTGCACCCATACTGAAAGGGTAAAATGAGTTCTGATGTCACAGCATACTTTTTAATTTTTAACATCAGTGTTTTAAAAGCAATACAAACAATATTTGTATTTGATATTCCAATATAAGCTTACTTGAAAAATCTCCTTTCATGTTGTAAGTGCTGCATGTCTGCTGGCCATCTCTTTCCACAACTTTCTGGATTCCCTGCATGCTTTGCAGCTTCTTTTCTGCTGTTTACTTTCCACTTTTAAAGTCATATTCCATGGTACCTTACTGCCTGCAAGAAGTGATTCCTATTCTCATTCTGCCTCCTGATCTTCACAAAGTATGTGCACTTACCAGCTAACCAAACTGACCCTGTCAATTCACATTAAAAACAGAGGTTTCATTTGCACACATTTGCAAATATATGTGAAAGTCCCAGTGCCTACGGCAAGGATCCTCTGCATACTGCAGTCCTAACTCTATATTTTTGATAAGCCTTGAAGTTGGAGCATATACAGCAGTGGATAAATTAAAGTGGTTGTAAAGGCTGAAGGTTTTTGCCCCTCGTGCATTCTATGCATGAAGATAAAAAAACATTCTGTGTGCAGTTTCCCCCTCAGCCCCCCAATACTTACTTAAGCCCGGTCTTAATCCAGCGGTGTGCACAAGACCCAAGGCTCTCCTGGGTCTCTCCCTCCTAACTGGCTGAGCTGCAGGGGAGCTGTGTCTTACGGATCTGTGTCTTATGGACACAGAGAGCCGGCTCCGGAGGGAGCACGGATGAATGCCCCACACAGCAAGCGGCTCTGCGGTTTTTATTTTTTGCGATATAAATGAAAACAGATGGAAAATTTTGAGAAATCTTTTTTTTTTTTTTTACACAAAGTTGTCATTGAAATTATATATTGCTCACACTTGCCATGGGTATATGTGGAATTACACCCCAAAATACATTATTTTGCTTCTCCTGAGTATGGGGATACCACATGTGTGAGACTTTTTGGCAATCAGACCTGCACAGGACCCCGAAAACCAATCACCGCCTTCAGGGTTTCTAAGGGCGTAAATTGTTGATTTTACTCCACACTAACTATCACAGTTTCAGAGGCCATGAAGTGCAAAGATAGCACAAACCCCCCCAAATTACCCCTTTTCGGAAAGTCCATTTCAATTTGGACTTTTTATCTGCGTGAATGGAGGACAGAACAAAAACTTTTTGTGTGTCCCTCCACTTCACTGCAAGCAATTTATTACACTTCAAGCAGACTCTCTCTCCCCGTCTAAGTCAGGAATCTACAAGCCATTGGGACAAGCCCTGGCGATTAGGTTGCACGGTGCCACATGCGCCAATTCCAGGATAAAAAGATGACTAAAAAGTGGCAGGCTTGTGTAATACTTGTCCACCTATAAATGGTACCCCAAGTCCCAAACAATCTTGCCACTGCTCTCCATGTAGTCTGGGCAGTTGGGAGGCTTTACATTGCTATCTGCAGAAGTGGTGGGCTCCCAATCAGGATTTGCAAGCACATCAGAAAGGACACTATGGGCTCTACAGGCCTGTCTTCGAATTCTTGGTGGCTGGGGGACACTACTTGTGCTAGCCACTGCACCAGCTTGAACTGCACTTATGGGATTCGCCACGTCACCAAGTGATACTGCAATTCTGGTTTGACTATGATCAGGATCTACTAGGCCACTGGTGCTTGCCAGAAGGTTGAGCGGCACTAGTACTGACATTCTGCTGCATATCAGTACCCTGTGATTGTTTCACCTCAGCAACAGAACAATGGGGTCGAGTATTATGAACTTAGAAGTGATCACTACTCCATCGTCAGAGCTATCTGTCAGGGTGCCGCTGCTCTACAGATTCGAATACTGAGTCTGATTCTGACAGTGAGGCTTCCCCATCGCTCTCATCTGTCATGCTTAGCATCGTGTAGGCCTCTTCACTAGTGTACCTCTGTTTGGACATTTTGGCCAATAAATGTATAGGTACCTAGTGTGACCCACAGGTAAAAAAGCACCTGGTTGTCAAGGACTGTTTAAACCACTGCCAAAAAATGTAACTGCTAGTGCTAAGAGAGATCAGATCTGACTCTGCCAATGCTGCGGTTTAGTGTGCTGTGTATTGGAAGTGACAGTAATCTGCTGATACTTCACTTCTTGGGGGATGGGTGGAGGTGCTAAATGCAGGTGCTGGCAGGTGTTGGGGCTGATCCTGCTAATGCTGCATTTTGGGAACACTATACTAAATTATTGGGTACGCTAGTATAGTTCTAATCTGATCAAAGATATTGATCAGTTTAGACACTATACTAGTAATGGAGGTGTTTAGTGTGTGTGTGTGTCACTGGCAATCAAAGGGTTAAAATGTATTACTAAATATGCGGTGGGCAATCTGACGCTGTCCTGGATTGACAATCACTAACGTTAACGCTAACTGATGTCACCTGTGATTCTAATACAGTGATTAGAAAAAAAATCTGTACACTATAATAGTGACACTGTGAAACGGCAATGAAACGGTTAACTGGGGGTGATCAGGGGGGTTAAATCTTTATTAGAAGTTGTATGGCGAGTACCCTAAACCTATCTGGGACAGACACTAACTACCACTAACTGTCTCTCACACTAACTGCAGGTGATCGGCAACTGGTTAAAGTGATTTAAAAAAATCTAATGAAGTATATATTTTAACTCGAAAAAGTATCTTCAGTTGATTTTAGCCTCCTCCAAATATCCAGCACATTGCTGCTGTAATCCAAACTGTGGCAGGTGGTCAGAAACTGGCTAATAAAAGTGTTTCCTCTACAATCACTTTAACCTCCCTGGCGGTGATCCCGAGCGTGACTCGGGGTTGATTTTTTCTATCAGGAGCGGTAACCCCGAGTCACGCTCGGGGTGGATGTGCAGAGAGCGCAGCGGTGTCTCTTACCTTCTCCTGGCGATCCAGCGATGATCTCTCATTGCTGTGACCGCCAGCCGAGAGTCCCGCCGCTCCTCCGTCCTCCGTCGGTGTGATGACTTCCTAGTTCCGTTCCCTGCAGCAGCAATGCTGCATGGGAGCGGAACTAGGGAGGGAAAAAACGTTGCACAAAACACAAACACATAACACATTTTATATATATATATATATATATATATATATATATATATATATATATATATATATATATATATATATGCATATATATATATATATATATATATATATATATATATATATATATATATACTGGTAGATATATATATATATATATGCATATATATATATATATATGTGTATATATGTATATATATATATATGCACACACACACACATATATATATATATGTGTATATATATATATAAAATTATATTATTGATTCAATTATAATTCATGCGTTATATATATGTATATATATATATATATATATATATATATATATATATGTGTGTGTGTGTGTATATATATATATATATATATATACACACACACACATATATATATATATATATATATATATATATATATAATATATAATGCATGAATTATAATCTAATCAATAATATAATTTTATTATATATATTATATATTAAATAATAAAATTATATTATTGATTTGATTATAATTCATGCATTTGTGTTTCAAATTTATCACATCTGGGATGTCTACTAGACTCTTGTTTTGGTCAGGTTTAAGTCAGTAATTACTAAGAATTGTAGGCCTATAATACATAACGCCAAATTTCCATGAAAACAATTGTACCGCTTTTGGTATGTAATTCCTGACAGAATCATACCGCCAGGGAGGTTAAGGGCAGGTTTGCCTGGAGGGAACCCACTCCTCCTTAAAGGCTCAGGGACACATTAAACACCCAGCAAGAGCATAAAGGCAACTGAAGATGTCCAATGTGTCCCCACACCAAATCATCAAACAAGCTATATAAAAACATGGCAATCACCCTAATTTTTAACTAGCCTTTGCAGTAAGGTGCACATGGAAGGGAAACACACATCCCAAACTAACAAAAATTTCGGAGCACATTTACCATCTAGCCTGTAAACAAACCAAATTAGCCCTGTCTAACAATAAAAGTGTCAAAAATGTCAATGTCGCAGTCCCGCTAAAAATCGCTGATCGCTGCCATTACTAGTAAAAAATAGAAAAAATAATAATAAAAAGGATATAAATCTTTCCCCTAGTTTGTAGACGCAATAACTTTTGCGCAAACCAATTAATATACACTTATTGGGATTTTTACAAAAAATATGTGGCAGAATACAAATTGGCCAAAAATTATGAAAAAAACTAATTTAATTTACAAAAAGGAAAAAATATTGTTTTTTTTTTTCAAAATTGTTTTTTTGTTTATAATGCAAAAAAGAAAAATTGCAGAGGTGATCAAATACCACCAAAAGAAAGCTCTATTTGTGGGAAAAAAAGGACATCAATTTTATTTGGTTACAGCGTCGCACGACCGCACAATTGTCGGTTAAAGTAAAGCAGTGCCGAATCACAGCAAAAAAACCTTCAAGTCCTTAAGTGGTTAAAAACAGGGGGCTTTGTTGAACACATTTGCAAATATATGTGGAAGTTGCAGTGCCCGTGTTAAGGCTCCTCTGTATGCTCTATATTTTTGAGAGTCGCCAAGTTAGGGAATATATAGCAGTGGATAAATTAAGTGTAGGTTTCCCTGTAGGGAAACCCACTCCTCCTTAAAATCACACAACACATTGAACACCCAGCAAGAGCACAAAGGCAGATGCAGGGATGTTTGGGATGTGTGTTTCCCTAAGACTTGTTATATATTGGGGTGGTTGCCATCTTTTTACATACAGTAGATACACATTACCTGTTCATTTAAGTCTAGGTTATAGAAAAGCACTTTAATTTTTCTGATTCCCGCACCCCCTTCAAGAAGACGACACTCCCCCCATGCTCAAACAGTGGACTATTCCTCAGTGCAGGTCTATGGATCCTGCATAAGTGTTGATGACATCAGAGTATCTTAGACTGCCAATGCATAGGAGAAAGGAGGATGCAGGAACCGGCATTGGCGCAAAGGAGCCTACAGGAGCGGAGGATCAGAATAGAGCTGTAAAAGTACCTTTCAGAGTTCCCCAGACAAAGAAAAACACTTAACTCTTGCACCCTGGTCACAGTCCCACTGCAAAGGTAGATTTTTAGGTTCAATGGAGTTCAGCTTTAAGTTTTTATGATTCTTAGAGCATATGCATATCACACTGTATGTGTTATGAATTGTAAATGCAGCACATCTACGTTTTCCTTTTTATACTGAGCTGTATTTAGCATGCAGCAAAACATAATTTATAACGTGCAAAATGATAGTGTGTGCCATGATTTGCACTTTTTCCTTTTTATCATGCGGAGAATATCTTTCCAAGGCGAATAATCAAGAAAATGTGTGTTTGCCTGGCATAGCACTTTTTGTTAGTCTTATCATAATATATTGTTGACTTTCCTCATCCCGCAAACTGCAAAACAGGTGGATATGTCTAGTTATTTCAGTCTCCCCTCATCTTGCCTTAATTTTGTATTAACATCCATGTTCCAGCTCAGTGAGTGTCTCTGCCCCATCTGCTAAAAGCACCACTCACCTTCCACATACTATTTATTTTAATTTGGTGTTTGCACACGGGCACCAAATGACTCCTGAAACATTTGTCTTTAATGCAGTGGAAAGCTGCTCTGGAGAGCCAGATACTGGATCTGCTTTACAAACATTCAGTCATACAGGCCAAGAGGAAGTTGCCAAATCATTAGAGCAGAACGTGGCAGTTTCCTATTTGCAGACCCTGTAGGTCAACAGTTATTATTCTTTCATTTTACACGCAGAGAAAATGAAAATATTTCAGGAAACCATCATTTTTTTTTTCAGAATACATACTTCAGCTGTGGGGAATCATCTGATTTTAATTCACTTACATTGAATCATATTTGTGGTTGCACAATTTGACTCACATTTGGCAAATTATACAATTATGACAACTTTGAAAGTTAAAACCATTTAAAACTTAGGTTTATATATATATATATATTTTTTTAACTTTAGCTTATTCACGACACACCTGAGTGGCAGAAATGAGAGGACTTGTTTACACCACAGGGAAATTGAATCTTAGCAATTTTGTTTGTGCTACAATATTGATGTTGTCTTCTTTCCAAGTTTTTGGGAGAAAAGAAATTACACATCTAAAAAAAACTTGAATGTACCTGTATTGTATTATTCTGCTAAAGCAGCTTCAGATTGGGCAACAGTCCCTATGAGAACCTTATGGCACTTTTCCACTGCAAGTACCGGCTCGGCTCCACTTGGCCCTGCTTGGCCTGGTTTGGTTTTCCACTGCATGGTACCGCATGGTACGGTGTTGGAACAGTTCGGTACAGTTTGGTACGGTTTGCTTTTCCACTAAAGTAGTACTAAAGTAAGTGGGTGGGATAACAACGATTCTCTGACCAATCAGTGGCTAGTAGTGACAAACAGTCAAGGCTTCATGCAAAGGATTGTGGGATATGGTACCGTTACGGCCCTCTTGGAACCACAACTGAGGTGGTACTGTTTAAGCGAGCCGTACCGTTCGGTTCCATGTAGTGGAAAAACGCTGCCGTACCGTACCGAACCATTCCTACACCGTACCATGCGGTGCCATGCAGTGGAAAAGCACAAAAGCGAGCCGAACCGTTCGGGTCCATGCAGTGGAAAAGCGCCATTAGAATCCACTGTAGCTTTTGTTTGTTTTTTTAGTTGATGCTTGCCTTTGTAACATTTGCCTTAAAAATCAAGAGACAAGAATTGCTGCGAAAGCCTTTGTCTGAAGTCTATAGGGAGTTTTTGTGGAAAGGCCAAATCACTCATTAAATGTAGTGCCAGTTGGATGCCATTAATACGCAATTTTCAAGGAAATGATTGGGATGATATGTGGGACCACGTGTTTAGAATTCTGGTGTGCTCAGGACCACTACATTCAATTTAAACTGCTCCATAAAGCTTATTATACTTCAGCAAGATAGCTACAGTTTATGGCACTGGCTTGGCAGAGTTCTGGCGCTGTACCATCTCTCCTGACGATTCTGATCACATATTCTGGCACTGTGAGCTGATATGGGAGTTTTGGATGGAGGTCACTCATACTCTTCAAACCTGATTTCCCTTCCAGTCCTTCTGACCATTCCAGTTTTTATGCTAGGCCTAGTGGAGGAGGTGGCACCACACAGGGCCCAAAGGACCCTCCTTTCACTTTCCCTCTTTTATCTACATAAGGCCATCTTGTTGTGCTGGAAGAAGTCAGAGGCCTCTTCATTATCTTACTATAAGAGCATTGTTAACAAAGTTCTGCCTCTATATAAAGCCACATACTTAAGCAGGGGTTGCCCCCAAAAGCTCAAAAAAGGTATGGCAGTGTTTGCTTTCAGCCATTGATATACTTGATTGAATCTCCTCTTTGATGAGAAGCCCTGGCCAAGGGCTCCTTACTGTTTTAATGTAAGATAAAGCTCTGTTATAGCATTGTGTCCAGCTGAGAGGGCTAATTGTCCTTCTCCATTTTCTTATGCACTTTATGGAATATTGCACTAATGGGAAAGGGGGGAGGGGGGGGGGGTTATCTCTTTTATACATAGCTAGTTTCTTTGTTAGTTAGACTCACCCACCTGTTGAGATTTAGAAAAAGTCTAATAAAAAAAAATCAACAGACATCAGATGGGGTACAATTTGACTGCCAAAAATAGGTTTCTTTGTAAAAAAAAAAAAAAAAGGAGCACAAAAAAGATTACTCAAGCATGCATGGGAGTAGATAAATGATCAAATTATATTACATAAACAAGATCAGATGATGATCTGTCTGATTGAAGTGAACCTCGGCAAATTATGTTTATTAGCCCTTAGAGATAAAAGGGTATTGCAGGTCATACCTTTTATGTTTATAGATTCATTTTTATGTTTAGTGCTTGTTAGGATAAAGGAATATATCTCTGTTAATCCATACATTTTCTTAAGACCTGAGTGACTTTAACATCTATAATTGGCCATATACTAGCTATAAATAATATATAACAACCACCCAATCTTTCCAATCTATAGGATGTAATAAATAGGGGCAGCACAGTGGCTAAGTGGTTAGCACTTCCACCTAGCAGAACAAGGGTCGCCGGTTTAAACCCCAACCATGACACTACCTGTTTGGAGTTTTCATGTTCTCCCTGTGTCTGCCTAGGTTTCCCTCGGGTACTCCCACACTCCAAAGACAGCTGGTAGGTTAATTGGATCCTGTCAAAATTGGCCCTCGTATGTGCATTTATGAATGTGAGTTAGCGACCTTAGATTATAAGCTCCTTGTGGGCAGGGACTGATGTGAATGTACAATATATACATATATATATATACGCCCCTCACATTTTTGTGAAAATATTTTATTATATATTTTCATGTGCCAACAACTGAAGAAATTACACTTTGCTACAATGTAAAGTAGTGAGTGTACATTTTGTATAACAGTGTAAAATTGCCGTCCCCTCAAAATAACTCAACACACAGCCAAAAATGCCTAAACCGCTTGCAAAAAAGTGAGTACACCCCTAAGTGAAAATGCCCAAATTGGGCTCGATTAGCCATTTTCCCTCCCTGGTGTCATGTGACTTAACAAGGTCTGAGGTGTGAATGGGGAGCAGGTGTGTTATCACTCTCACTCTCTCATACTGGTCATTGGAAGTTCAACATGGCACCTCATGACAAAGAACTCTCTGAGGATCTGAAAAAAAAATTGTCGCTCTATATAAGATGGCCTAGGCTATAAGAAGATTGCCAAGACCCTGAAACTGAGCTGCAGCACGGTGACCAAGACCATACACGGGTTTAACAGGAGTGGTGGTTCCACTTAGAATGGGCCTCGCCATGGTCGACCAAAGAAGTTGAGTGCACTTGCTCAGCATTATATCCAGAAGTTGTCTTTGGGAAATAGACGTATGAGTGCTGCAAGCTTTGCTTCAGAGGTTGAAGGGGTTGGGGGTCAGCCTGTCAGTGCTCAGACCATACGCCGCAATTTGCTTTAAATTGGTCAGCATGGCTGTCGACCTCTTCTAAAGATGATGTACAAGAAAGCCCACAATCAGTTTGCTGAAGACAATCAGACTAAGGACATGGATTACTGGAACCATGTCCTGTGGTCTGATGAGACCAAGATAAACTTATGTGGTTCAGATGGTGTCAAGCGTGTGTGACAGAAGCCAGGTGAGGAGTACAAAGACAGGTGTGTCTTGTCTACGGTCAAGCATGGTGGTGGGAGTGTTATGGTCTGGGGCTGCATGAGTGCTGCCGGCAGTGGGAAGCTACAGTTCATTAAGGGAACCATGAATGCCAACGTGTACTGTGACATACTGAAGCAGAGCATGATCCCCTCCGTTCGGAGAGTGGGCCGCAGGGCAGTATTCCAACATGATAACACCCCCAAACACACCTCCAAGAAGACCACTGCCTTGCTAAAGAAGTTGAGGGTAAAGGTGATGAACTGGCCAAGCATGTCTCCAGACCTAAACCCTATTGAGCATCTGTGGGGCACCCTCAAATGGAAGGTGGAGGAGTGCAAGGTCTCTAACATCCACCAGCTCTGTGATGTCGTCATGGAGGAGTGGAAGAGGACTACAGTGGCAACCTGTGAAGCTCTGGTGAACTCCATGCCCAAGAGCGTTAAGGCAGTGCTAGAAAATAATGGTGGCCACACAAAATATTGGTACTTTGGGCCCAATTTAGACGAGTTAATTTGAGGGGACAGCAAATTTACACTGTTATACAAGCTGTACACTCACTACTTTACATTGTAGCCAAGTGTAATTTCTATAATTTTCTATATAATAAAATATTTACAAAAATGTGAGGGGTGTACTCACTTATGTAAGATACTGTATGTAAAGCACTGCAAAAATTTACAACGCAATATAAGTACCCGTAATCAAATAATAATGGCTTCCATCCACTTATTGGGGGGAAAGGGGGGACATAGACCAGATAGTTTGAGAATTTATTCTGACCCAACTCTTTTTTTTTCTAGGTAAGTGGTGTGAATTAGATCTTAAGGGCTGTATTGTGACTGGACCAGTTTGCTCTGCATACACTTTACGGTTGGGGGACAGAACATAGCAGGAGATCAAATGCTATCTGCAGCATTAAGACTGTGACTACCCTTGTTTTCTTTGGCTTTACCAATCAGGTCATTGGCAGAGTATTGCCCAAAAAACCCATTGTTTTAAATGCCCTTCTGCAGTCATTCGAATGTGAATGTGGCCTAAATATAATTTGATCTGGATGCAGTGACATTTATTAGATAAAGTAATAACTATATTGAGAATTCTCTTTACAAAATATGTTACAAAAAGATTGTATTACTGCCTTACTGTCTTACGGCTCATAGGAAATTATTATTTAATTAGCCATTTTAAGCAATTCATTTAATTGCTTAAAATGGTCATAAGTGCAGTTCAGTTTTGAAAATGAAACAAAGATTTCTGTTAGCCCACTTTTTATGCATCATCCTAATTATACACATTTAAAGAGAAAGTATTAAAATGGATCTTTACTCCTGACATCAACATCTATCTGTGCAAGAATAGAGGAATGAGCAAACAGCCATCAGGATGGCCAGCCTACGATGTTGCCTCACTGCGTACTGCCAAAAAATGACAGAGGGACCTTGAGATAGTCCAAAAATGTATCGACCAAAAGGGTCCAAAAACACCAGTGTTCTTTCTCCTGCATCAGAACTCAGTACCAAAGAAAGCTTACATAAAAATCTGTGGTTTAACACTCTGCCCTCCATGAATCCAGACTTGTATAAAGTATTCAAAATTTCTACTTGAGTAAAAGTACAAGTGCTCGATCAAAAAGTGACTTGAGTAGAAGTGGAAGTGCTCGCAGAAAAAGTTACTTAAGTAGAAGTACTAAAGTATTCAACATTTTTTTTACTTAAGTATTGCAAGTAGTTTTTTCAAAAAAATTGCTACTCGAGTACTAAAAGTAAAAAGTACCAGTAGTTTTGAAAAAAAAATTCTACTCAAGTACTGAAAGTAGAAGTACAAGTACTGTGTTATGTAGTTATTAAAGAAAGAAGTCAAAAGTTTGAACATCATATTGTTTTTTATTATTTCAAATGATTTATTCAAATGATTGACCTAAAGGACAATCACAGTTCCTTAGGCTGTAACTTTTTGTAAACAAAAAACAGATAAAGTATGTCCCTCCCTTCCCCCTTTTAAAGCCAGGGGTGGTCTCCTTCCTGAGCTTCCTCACTCTCACAGCCAGGCAGATGACTTGAAGTTGAAGGGCCAGGGGTGGAAGGCAGTGTTTTTGGTTCGTCCATCTTTTCAGCTGATCAAAAGGCAGAACAGGAGCATGCGCAGTCTTCTTAATCGCGGTTTGATTTGATTTGCTCAATTGATGATGATGTGCCAGGCCAGCTTCATCAAAGCTACAACGCTTAAAGTGAAAAATGCATCAAAAACTACTAACAAAGTGGCTGTGCTAAAAATGCTAATAAAGTGCCTGCAATTATATATATTCTTCTTGTATTCAAAATCATCGCCCACAGTATCAAAAATAAAGTGACATGTCTGTGCTAAATGCAGTGCAAATTATTCCCACAATGTAAATTTAATTCATATAAAATATATATGACAATACCACAATAAAATAAGTTGTGATTGTGAATAAGTTAGGTGCAAGTTTAAGAGTGTAAACTAAACTTTATAACGAAATGTCCATAACTGAATTCCAGTGTGCAATCTAAGAAGTGCTTGTCACTTGCTGGCAGATGCTTCCACCTTTCTTCTGTGATCTGCTCAAGTAAAGTGGTGGACTGGATAGCCTCTCTCTCTGCCTCTCACCTTAGTAGCACTGGCACTGCACTGGTTCAAAAAGCTGTCTATATTATTTTCATTATAAGAACTTGTCAGAACATGCTTCCTCCACCTGTCCTTCACACTAGTAGTGCTCATTTGCTTTGCTCAAGTCAAGTGCCACTGCCAGTGGCCACTGCAGTGCAGGCACAGCCGCACAGACAGAGGCAGGCCGCAGGAAGCACAGGCACCACCACAACACAAGACTTATGGTCCATGGACCATGGATGGTCGGATAATCATCATAGCCGTCAGTCTCACTCTTCTTGGTTCAAAAAAGCCACCCATGACCCGTGTGTATATAATATATTAATATTTTATATTGATTATTTGATTCTCAAATGGCACATTTGCCATGGCAAGGATTAGGCCCTCTCCACGGTCCACCTCACTCACCTCATAGAGAAGAAGATGAGATAACGAAGAAAATGCTCCCGCGTCCCGCCGCCCGTGTCACATCTCCTCTCAGTAAGGGCCCTAAGGGGTGGAGTCTGAGTGACACACCACACGTTTAGAGGCGCAGACCTCGAGCGGGAAGATGGCAGCACGGCTCCTCCAGTGCGGTCTTAACTTGATGATCATGACAGTGATTCCGCGGGCCGCGGCGCGAGCGAGGCTGTGGGATTGATTGAATTGAGTTGTGCTGCCTACTGCTACATGCTACCTACTACTAAATTGTGAGTCAGTATATTTTATTTCATTTTTATATATAAAAGCGGTATTGTTGAGCACTACTAGCCATTAGATCTCCTGGCTGTCACTTTGTCACATGTTGGGGAATCACAGCGGCTCGGCTCCAGAAGTGGCGGGTGTCCCCGTCATCCTGCCAGGGCCACCAAGAAGTTCATCACCTAATCTTAAGTTATTAATATCTTATGAGGAGAGGACCTATGAGATTGAGAATTGAAATAATTAAATATATATGGCTTTTTGAACCAGTGCAGTCAGGGCCAGTGCCACCCAGACGCTATCCACCAGTGCCACCACCATTAAGTGTGTTGATCGGTCACTCGAGCACTGAAGGAGGTGGAAGCATCTGACAAGTGAAGTGACACTTTAGATTTGCACACTGGAATTCATTTATGGACTTTTCGTTATAGATAGGTTTACACACTTCAACTTGTTGCACGCACCTGACCTAACTTATTTCATAACTTATTTTATTGTGATTTATTGTCATATTTTATATGAATTGAATTTACTGTTACATTGTGGGAATAATTATTTTCACTGCATTTAGGCTTTAGCACATTCATGTCACTTTATTTTTGATACTGTGTGGAGTGTGGGCAGGGCACTGGGGGCAACAATGATATTATATCGATTGCACAGGCACTTTATTCGCACAGCCAAGTTGTGTTTGTTAGTAGTTTCTTGATGCACTTTAAGCGCTGTAGCACAATTTATTTGTTTGTTTCATATTTTCTTTTTATTGGAAAGATTTGGTATAGCAGCTTTTATTATACACAGCCTTTATTTTCGTATGCGCTGATTTACAAATGACATTATACACATTTTTTTGAGCTTTATGTAACCTGCCATCTACTGTTCTGGCAGTGGTAATTTTTTTAAAAGTAACGAGTAACTATGCAGCACAAAAAAAAATACTTGAGTAGAAGTATCGAAATCATCGAAAAAATGTAGTGAAGTAAAAGTAGAAGTAGGAGAAAAAAATTCTACTCTAGGAAAGTACAGATACCGCATTTCGGTACTTAAGTACAGTACTTAAGTAGTTCTACTTCGTTACTATACATCTCTGCATGAATCCCAGCATTATTAAAATACTCATCTACCCCAACCATATACCAATGGATCTGAAATGAAAAACATATCAGGCTTATGTAGGACTGACCGCTTGGTTTTACTGGACCAAATATTCTCCTATGGATGAGTTTAAACAGATTTTTGCTGTCTAAGCTTGCTTGTTGTGTTGTACCATTCAGCTCCACCAACCCCTGACTTTCCATCACTTGCTCTTCCCTTTCTAAACTTTATTCCTCACAAGGAATCTGTGGACCCCACTACCCACCTGATGCAATACCTGTTTCCAGCCCTGTCCCCCACTCCATACCCTTTTTCCTATTCCAGTTTTGCTTTCCCCTCCCTAGTACTACAACGCAGTTTTATTTTTTTTCTAGGTATCCCTTTTGGTTTATCATCAGACACGTAAATGTTTTCGTCCTCATGAACCTGAATGTAGTTACCCAGTTATGACCTATCATTGTAGGTAACCCTAGGGCCTCTCCCCAGCTTGTTAGGCGAATTTCAAAAGGATCAAACTCTCAGGTTTCTACATTTCTCTCAATGCGGTGACAGCTTTCTACCTGATTAAGTTATACATTGTGGGGGGCGCATGCGCGGCGCGATGCTGGACGGAAGCTAGGCATTTAGCTCCGCCGGAGGGGACAGGGAGAGACGGCTTCCACGGGGCTTTTTAATCCCAATTTTGATCCACAAACACCTTGCACCCCCGTAGGAGACAGTCGTGCATGCCGTCGACCGGGAAGAGACAGCGAGGCCGCCCTCCTAAGCATTCCCTGACCACGTACCTGATCCGAGCCAAGGAAACATCTAAGATGACCCAAGATGGCGCCGCACCATCTCCCGCGCCGGAGCCGGATCCTACCTCTCCATCACCCACGCCAGCCACATCGGAGACCCACACGACTAATCATGAGGCTAATCGTGAGTACTCTCCATCGGTCACAAAGGCCGACTTGGATGCAGGCTTCGCCGCGATTTATGAAAAGTTAGCAGAAAAGTTCCAGACAGCGATAGACAAATCCACAAACACATTAACTGCTGAGATAGCGTCTTTGGGGGGGCGCACCGATCTGCTTGAGGCCAAACATGACGAGCTTGCGATAGCCCACAACGATCTGCGGAAGGATTTTGAACAACTTTCCGATAACTACTCGATCCTACAATCCCAGGTCGAGGACCTAGACAATCGGAATCGCAGAAACAATCTGCGTCTCAGGGGTCTCCCTGAAACCATAACAGATTTAATGCCTGCAGTGCTCAAGTTGTTTGGAGACCTTCTGCCAGATAAACCAGCCTCAGCATTTACATGCGATAGAATCCACAGAGCTCTTCGGCCAAAACCTCCCCCGGATAAGCCACCAAGGGACGTTGTCATGTGCCTTAAGGATTTTCTGACAAAGGAAGACATCCTTCGAGCCTCTAGGAATACTCCTAACATAATCTATGAGGGCACAAGGATCCAGATATACCCGGACATTTCCCAAGCTACCTTGGATAAAAGACGCAGAATGAAAGAAGTCACGTCTGTCCTGCAGGCTGCCAGGATCCGTTACAGATGGGGGTTCCCATTTAAGTTATCAGTCCCACATAATGGCACGACCTATGTGGTCTTTAATCTTGCAGAGGGAAAGGAGCTTCTTATTAAACTGGGCCTCATCACGGCGGAGCCTGTGTCACACCAGCTTACTACTCCCAGGCCCTCACCTATCTGGTCTACTCCAGCCTCCAGAAGAGACAATCGCCGAAGTCGCAACCCTTTTAGAGATCCGTCTACCTGACCTAACCCCGTTGGAACAATTTAGTTCTGCTTGTCTTCTGATTTTTGAACGATCATAGAACTAGTTCTACTCCTGTTTTGGAAGATAGGGGAGGAAGGGAATTTTTTTTTTTTTCCTTTTTTTCTTCCTTGGCTTCCCAGAAGAGTTTGCCTGCTGGTGGGCTCCTTTATGCTCAAGCTTGGCTTCTGTTTTCTTGTTGGTTGTGCCCTATACGGATTTTGCACTAATGAGGCGTTTGGCTGACCTGCCCTGCCTTCCTTTAAAAATTTTCTTTTTTTTTTTTTTTTTTTTTTTTTTTGCTAAAGAGATGCCCCATATTGAGATTTTAGAAAGGTCTGGTTTGCTATATGCTGTGGGCAAAGGCCTTCTCTGGTTGTATGGTACGATATATATTATGCTTTTATTGTATCTCTCTCTCTCCCCTTTCGCTGGTTTGTCCCCACAAATCTGCCTGTGTCGACCCCCACTCCGACCCCACCCGTTCGCGCAATGCGTTCTGTGCGGATGGACGGTCTGGCTGTGGATCTCCATGGGCAGGAATTGGACGGTACAGTCCAAGGTTACTTAATTTTATGGATGGGTATATTTTTTCTTACCCATCCCCCTATTTTATTTTGTGAATATGTGTCACTTGTTCTTTCATATGTTTTTTATTTCGTTATGCTGTTAATTCTGATTTGCACTAAAAAAGGAAAGTCTAATGATTTGATCAATATGTTTACTCATGCGAGGTGGCTCCGCACAGTGTGGTCCTCCTTGTTTGGGAGGTCTCCTGTGCGGGGTGTCGACGCTTTAAACCTTCCACCAAGTACAGGTATATTATTACATTTCGATGAATCTTCAGTTGGTAAGAGATATTTGTTCAGGTTTTCTTTGTTACGACATGCTAGCCTGATTAATGCACTAGGCGATTTCTCAGGTATTTATCATGGGTCTTAAGGTGATATCACACAACGTGCAGGGTTTTAATTCTCCTAATAAGAGGCACAAGGCATTCAGTCATTACAAACGGTTGGGAGCAGATATTATTCTCCTGCAGGAGACACACTTTGCTGAATCCAATAGCCCGAAATATTTCCATAAAACGTATCAACAGTTCAGATGCTCTACTTATAGCAACAAAACCAGGGGGGTCGCCATCTTTGTTCGCAACAGTATAATGTTTGACGTCACCTCCTCTTTTTGCGACCCAGAGAGTAGATTCCTTATTTTGAAAGGTAATCTGAATGGGAAAAAAATCACCATAGCCTCAATTTATGCCCCAAACAACTCCCCTTCGGCTTTTTTCAAGTCATTTTTAGATACCCTAGCAAAGTTTGAATCTCCACACATGATAGTTGGGGGAGATTTTAATTTAGTGGCACACCCATCATTGGACAGGAGCAAAATTTTAC
This sequence comes from Pelophylax lessonae, assembly GCF_965119305.1. Taxonomy (NCBI): domain Eukaryota; kingdom Metazoa; phylum Chordata; class Amphibia; order Anura; family Ranidae; genus Pelophylax; species Pelophylax lessonae. The sequence goes on along the minus strand of NC_138769.1, from coordinate 476,107,460 downwards.
CATCCTCCAAAACATTCCCTAAATTTCTGACACGCTCGCTGAGTGACCTACAGTTAGTGGACGCATGGAGGGCGCACAATGTGGGTATCAAATCATACACTTTTTACTCGCACCCTCATGACAGCTCAGCAAGGCTTGATTACATTTTTTGTACTCCTGTTATTCTGGCAAGTTCTTCTAATGCTCAAATCCACCCATGCCCCTGGTCTGATCACCAAATAGTCTCCTTTGAAACAAGGTGTATTGGCCTTGTGGACTCTACTTACAATTGGAGATTAAACGATTCTTTGCTGAATGACCCCACTTTTGTTACCCAGATATCCACCTCCTTGGAAGAATATTTTTCCCTGATTGAGAATGGTGAGACTCCGATCTCCACTATTTGGACTGCCCATAAGGCGGTGATGAGAGGAAGAATCATTGCCCTGGCCTCGGCTCGTAACAAAGCAAGATTAGCGGACATTACACAACTGACAAAGGACCTAGACCGCTTGTACCTGCATTTCAATCAATCCCCTTCCCAAGCTCTAAGAGATCAAATTGATTCCAAAAGACAAGCTTTAAACATGATCCTAACCAATGATACAGAGAAATCTCTTAGATGGTCTAAGGCTAGATTCATTTTACATAGCAATTCTCCCTCATCCATGTTTGCCAGGAAACTGGCCCAGAACGTTAGGTCTACTCATGTTTACAAACTAAGGAGATCAGACGGCAAAGTAGTTTCTCATCCCAAACAGGTACTTGATGTATTTACTAAATTTTACAAGAACCTTCTATCCAATCCTTCTTCATTCCCAACAAATAAATTTGAACCCTGGATCAACAAACTAGACCTCCCAGCCCTCTCTCAGACAGACAGAGATAGGATTGATGCCCCTTGTTCAGAGGAGGAGATATCACATATCATCAAATCCCTTAAATCCTCTACAGCCCCAGGTCCGGATGGTTTTTCAGCCACTTATTATAAAACCTTCGCCCAATATCTTACCCCCAGGCTGACCAATCTTTTTAATGATGTCCTTCAGGGTGGTAGCTTTCCAAGTGAGATGCTTCTAGCAAACATGTCCCTTATCCCAAAACCAGAAAAGGATCATACACTGCCACAGAACTTCCGACCCATATAGGTCATGAACAATGATCTCAAACTGTTTGGTAGACTTCTGGCCAATCGGCTGGCGGAACACATGGCTAAATTGATAGCTCCTGACCAAACCGGTTTCATACCGGGAAGGCAACTGACGGATAACATAAGACTCACGGCCAACATTATACAAGATGCGAACCGTAGTAAATCACCGACCTGCATGGTCAGCTTAGATATTCACAAAGCTTTTGATAATGTCAGCTGGGAATATATGGAACACCTTATGCCAAAATATGGATTGGGAGAAAATTTTATTAATGGTTTCAGGGCTTTGTATGATTCTCCCCAAACAAGAATCCGCATCCCGGGATGTAATTCTGACTTTTTCTCTATTAGCAGAGGCACGAGACAGGGGTGCCCCCTCTCCCCCCTTCTGTTTGCTCTTGCCATTGAGCCCTTGGCGTGTGCAATTAGAGGGAATCAAAAAATTAAAGGTTATAATATGGTAAATAAGGAGTATAAACTTAGTTTGTATGCGGATGATGTCCTATTATATCTGTCAGACCCACATGTCTCCCTACCACATGTTCTAATTGAATTAGCTGAATTTCAAACTTTCTCTGGTTTGGGCGTCAATATTTCTAAATGCTCTCTGATGCCACTGCATATGCCTCCTTGGATGCAGACATCCATCAGAGAGAGTTTTTCTTTCTCGTGGTGTTCTGGATCCTTTAGATACTTGGGCGTATTGATTACCCCCTATTTTGAATCCCTATACATTACTAACATTCCCCCTATGTTTAAAAAACTAGGAGCTCTGCTTCAATTTTGGTCCTCTCATCACATCTCGCTGCTGGGCAGAGTGGCGGCGGTGAAGATGGTGATCATCCCGAAAATTCTTTTTCTCTTTAGAGCACTCCCAGTGTTGGTACCTAAATCACACATAATGAGATTTCAGAGGGAACTGTCTAGGTTTGTGTGGAATGGTAAAAAGCCTAGGCTTAGTAAACAAGTTTCTCATGCATCACAAGAACTGGGGGGGTTGGGTCTTCCTGACCTGTGGTCCTATTACTTGGCAACAAAGTATATACAGATTGCGCATTGGCACTACGATGGGAGTGATATACCCTGGCTTTCATTTGAGAGGTCTTCTGTTGCACCATACTCTTTGCAGGCTTGCCTCTGGTCAACACCCAATATTCTCAAAAAACTCCTTCAATCTAATAAACTCGTGCATAATCTCCTTCAATTGTGGCATAAATATAAAAATGCATGCTCCATGCTCTCACAAATTTCTCCATTGGCAACCTTTATGTCAGAAGTTGACTCACAGTCTTTCCCCTTGGACAGAGACCTTCTTAGACCATGGCTGCGGAAAGGCCTGGTCTCCCTGAGGGCTCTTTCTACGGGGAATGTATTTAACTCTTTTGATCAAATCCAAGCGATACATAAACTACCGGAATCCGAACGCGCCCACTATGAGATCATTAGAGATTTCTTCAACTCAAAACACTCCTTAACTTTATCCCCTCCCTTCACCCCCTTTGAAAATATGTGTTGCTCTTTCCCTAGAGGTAAGGGCCTAATTTCCTTGTTATATATACATATCAATAATTCCTTTATGCCGGAGAAGCACAAGTATATGCTTAAATGGGAGGAGGAATTGAATACCTCCTTTTCCATTTTGGACTGGAGGTGTATGATAAAAAATATGAGAGCAGGAACCAGATCTTCTACAAGCAGAGACTCTCCAATTAAGTTGATTACCAGGTGGTATCTTACTCCCTCTCTGCTACATTCTTATTACGATTCGGTCTCTCCTAGGTGTTTCAGAGGGTGTTCCGAGGAAGGCACTCTTATGCATATATTTTGGGGGTGTAATCATCTCCAGCCTATCTGGAGAAACGTGAGTCGACTGTTATCAATCATTGCTGATTCAGTCATTCCCCTCACACCAAGCATGTGCATTTTGTATACTAACATCAGGGGAGTCCCCTCCCAAAAGTCCAAGTTATTCTACACCCTGTTGTCTTCTGTTCAATGGATGGTGGCTTCCAACTGGAGGTCCGATCTGATCTCCTGGAAACAGGTTGTCTCAAGAATGGAAAACATCAAAATGTCAGAAAAGGTACTACATTCAATTCAGGGAAGTATGTCGGTTTTCCATACTAAATGGGATGTTTGGGATAAATTTGCCTGTTAGCAGTTTCCATTTTTTCATTTCTAACACTCTGGTTGTTTACACTGTGTACGGAGATAATCTAATATACTTGACATGTCTTTTTTAAACTACATGGCTGCTTAATGTTATGTATTCTTTGTATAATCTACGCAAATTTGTTTTTGTATGCTGTTATTGTGCTACATTGATCTCTATACGGTTGTATTGATCTTCTTATTGTTCAAATATGACTTTCCAATAAAAATATTTTGTAAACAAAAAAAGTTATACATTGCTATTGCTATTGGTCATGATAACATGACCAATTTGCTTTCTTTATTCTGTAATCCACGTTTTCTAATGTGATAAAAACCATAAATAGCAAATGCATAAAATAAATAAATAAATAAATAAATGTCCCCATAGTCATGAACACATTTGGTCAATGACGTCACCCAGGATCTTTTCTGCTGTGTTTACATTCCAGTGGCTTGTCATTTGCAGTAGTGCAGCGAAGCAGCACTTTCAGGCAGCAGATTAACATATTCGCAGGGAAATATCATTGGGTAGCAGGTCGTTGTGATTTACTATGGATCTATATAATTGATTTTGTGTTTACATTGGGGATCTGGATAAGGGCTTTGTTTGCTATTTTAAGGGGAATCTCACACTGTTTTTTTTTTTTCCCACTTTTTTAAATGTGCACCGTACCTTTAAAAAATGAAAGGAAAAATGTAATGGGGTTCCCCTAACATTCCTACCAGACCCTTATCTAGGCATATAGCCTTGGGGACCAGGAAACGCAGGAAACGGAAGGTAGGAGACATGTGGTCACATGTGGTCCCCCTCTTCCTGTGCCGCAGCAGGCCACATGCTTTTCAGCATTGGGGGGCAGGGGGGCGGATTTGTATGGGGGCAATTCAGCTGCCTTGCAAGGCACTCTTTCCAATGTTCAAAGAAGCAAAGGGATTTCCAGTCACTACTTTCCAATGTTCATAGGCAAGGACCTTTTCCTCAGATCCAATGCCCCAAGAAGATGTGGGGGGCTTAAAGAAATCTGGAACCACTCTTTATTTACATTCCAGTCAGTTTTTCAGATGAACAAACTTGCTAAACAGTTTGTTCAGCAATTCACCAAAATGGGAACAGGTTTGGGTTTGGGTCAAACCTGAAGCTCATCCCTACAGGTATATTACCACTGCATATAGTTTTCCAAATCTTACAGCACATATGCTTCCTATTGACATACAAAATGTTTCTTGTGCCTGTGGATTTTTAAGGCAGTATGTTGCTTATAGTTAAAAATTAGGGATGGGTTTGGAAATTCCTAAATATGTTTAATCATCTTCAGATTTTTTTCAAAATATCATAAAATTAATTTTAGAAACACACCCAGTATTTCCTGTAAATTGCTCTTTTAATATCTTCAGCCTACACCAGACTCCTACATACTGAAAATCATTCTTGAGTTTCTGCACACATTGCAAAAAAGTTGTTCCCAGATGTTGTGTACGTGTTACCAGATAACTCCTGTATGATACATACACCGACAACTTCTCAGGGAACTTGTGATAAATGAGTCATTGAAAGATTAGTCAGGATGTATAGAACCTTATCAAAAACACAATAGAATATCTGCGCTTGGAACAAAAGTGTATATAAGCAGCCAGCACAAATCGTTAGATTACACACAGTACATAAAAAACAGAGAAAAGAGGCAGCGCCAGTGAAAAGTCTCTATAAAATGATGAACAGTCCACATAATATGTGTGCAAGAAGAATCACCGCACACCAATGGGTAACAGATGGAAATATAGTTGCATCACCAAGCTCCATGTGAATATATGGTAATCCGCTTACCAGACAGTTGACTCTCAAATTATAGAGAAGTCAACAACAGCATGAAGATACAAGGCAGGATGATGTTCGCATGCTTACGCTGAGCTGTCCGTCATGGCCTATAGGATATAACTAAACATTCCCGCGTCCACTGAAGTGCAGGGTCACCTCAAAGGATTCAAACAGACCACAATGGTGCAGTATGTCTCAACAAGTGTAGGATTCAATTTATTAAAAAATATTGCACTCAGAAGCAATAAACCTTGAACAGGTATATACACATGGATTTAAAATGGCCATGGCTAGTAGCGTTCTTGCGTCTAAAAGCGTGCATTAAATAACAAACAAACCATAAATGACACACCGGAAGTACGGCATCTTCACTATGTGCTCCAAGGCTGCGTTTCACAACCGGGAAGAGGCTAAACAAACCAATCAGAGATATACAAGGTGTGTAAACAAAGGGATTACTATACAAAACACCATGTAAAAACTAGAATAATCCAAAGCATAACAAAAAGTATCCAATTTAGCATCCCAAAGTTACGTTACAACCCGGAAGTTGAACTGAACAAACCAATTGTATAAAAAAACATAATTGAGAAAATTTGCACCGCCACCTTGTGGAGATGTCGAAAACTTCCAAATGCTCTCAAAATTCCAAATACCAAAATTTCATAAATAAATATGTAATATAATTATTATACAATAATTTGAAAAGCATCATACTCATAAAGGTGGAATTAAAAAAAATATCATAATCATAAAAATAAAAACAAAACTAAAATTCAATTTACATCTCAACTGTTATTCAAAAAGCAATTCACATCCCATTCTATGTTAATTCCCCATGGGGTATAAGTCTTGAGGTCATATATCAAGCGGGTTTCCAACCTGGATATTTCCTGCCGGAAATGACTCCCCCTCCAATGTGGGGTACATTTAACAATACCCCAAATTAGGATACCTTTGGGATTTTTATTGTGGCAGCACGCATAATGTTTGTAAACACTATGCCCAGGAAATCCTCTCCTAATATTACCCAAATGACTTTTATTTGTAATTTCCTTATAGTACGGCCCACGTACTGTAGACCACAAGGACATTGGATACAATCATTATGCCTTGTATCTTCATTCTGTTGTTGACTTCTCTATAATTTGAGAGTCAACACTGTCTTGTAAGCGGATTACCATATATTCACATGGAGCTTGGTGATGCGACCATATTTCCATCTGTTATCTATTGGTGTGCGGTGATTCTTCTTGCTCACATAATATATGGACTGTTCATCATTTTATAGAGACTTTTCACTGGTGCTGCCTCTTTTCTTTGTTTTTTATGTAATGAACCTTAGCTTCTGTCCTAGCTACCAACCGGCTAGTAACCCACATCAAACCTGTCTTGATGAAAATACATTGCTGATTATATTTGTAAATTGATAGTTTTCTGACTGTGATAAGTAATTATTTGGCTGTGATTTTTTTTTCTAAAGCAAGCAAAATATTTTCTTGTATTAAAAAATGTATAGAATCCAGGGAGAAAGAGACATCATTTTGCCCCTGTGTGGATCATTAATAAGACCTCATCTGGAATATGCAGTTCAGTTTTGGCCAGTATTAGATAGCTGGAGCAACCAGACTGATAAGAGGCATGGAGGAGCTCAGCTATGAGGAAAATTTAATATATTCTCTCTTGAGAAAAGGCGATTAAAAAGGAATATGTTTACCATTGAAAAATACATAAGTGGTCCATATAGTGAACTTGGTGTAGAGTTATTCACTTTAAGCTCATTACAGAGGAGAAGGAGGCATTCTTTATGTCTGGTAAAAAAAGAGATTTAACCTTCACACACAGAAAGGCTATTTCACAGTAAGAGTCCCTCAAGTAAGAGTCCCTCAGTAATAGTCCCTCAGACTCCCTCAAGAACTAGTGTTGGCAAGCTCAGTAGATTGTATTAAATAAAGAGCTGAATGCATTTCTAAATGCACAAAATATAACTGGATGTTAACATTTATAGTAAAAAATGCTTGGGGTATTTGATTTTTTTCCACTGCTGAAGCAAATTGGACAATGCTTTAGTTTTTTATTTTTTTGCCTTCCTCTATATTAATTGTTGGTATAGGATTCTGTATATGGTGAGCTTCTATTTACGGACCTTAACTATTTAACGATTTAACTATTTATTTATTTCTATTGGTTGAACTAGATGAACTTAGGTCTTTTTTTTCAACCTGACTAACTATGTAAGTATGATACTTATCCTATGGCTTTATGGCATAAGCCATAACAAATGTAGTAAAATTTCATCTTGTATGCTTGTTTTGGGTCAATGACTCAATAAGGCCAGGTTCAGATCTTTGCATGTCAAGAACATTGTTAATGGCACCCTTATAAATCTGCAAAAGTAAGCATTTTTAGAAATGAGTTAAGAACTTATTGTCCACATTTCTCACACATAGGGCAGTTTATTCAAATGAATAGACTGCCCTACGTGCAAGGTGCAGTGTAATTGTGAATCAAACCTAAACAGGAACTAAAGTCCTGCTAGGACCTGCCGTTTTTTTTTTACTTTTGCCAAGAAAACACAAACAAACTTTGCTCTATGAAACTACCATTTTTTTTTTTCATTTTCTATATACACCATGGACCATGAAAAACAAAAAAGGGAAAGCCACACTTAGAATATTTGTAGCTGCTAGCACAAAACATAAAAAACCCAGCTCTTAGCACAAAACATAGAAAAAACCCCAGCTGCTAGCACAAAAAATATATAAATATATAAACTCCTAGCACAGAAATTTCAAAAACCCAGCTGCTAGCAAAACATTTATAAAAACCAGCTGCTAGCACAACCCACCGTGCGCAATGAGCTGGGTGCTGGAACTATAAAACTCCTGTGCAGAGTTATAACATCAGTGGCTCTCCATTGGTAGAAAAGGAAGATGTTGTGATCTGGAAAAAGTGGATCAGACAAATTGACATCTGATGGCCGGACCTGTCACCTCTGGAAGAGAGCACTGCTTGAAATAGGTGTGCCATATTGTGTAAGGATGGTAAGTATATTGAAAAATCTAGTTCAGCTTTAGGCCTGGTTCACATCTATGCGAGTGCGTTTGCGCGGGCACGGCAGCTCATTCTTCTGAAAGCAGTCAGAACGGCTTATTAGCCTCTGAATCGCTTTCAGAAGCAGGGGGGGGGGGGCGACACATCATTATTTTTCAGGCTTACCGATCTCCAGTGCACCCGAAAAATGACCTACGGGTGCGGCCGGCTGGTCACAGAGGCAAAACAAAAAACATATCGTCTTTGATCACATCTATGGCCTTGGAGGACCAGAGCGACAATGTTTACATTCCTTGTAACAAGAATAAAAGTGATTAAAAAAAGTAAAAATAAAAATGAAAATAAATGATAAAAAAAAAGTGTTTTAAAGAGCCCCCATCCCTCCGTGCTCGCGAAGCAAATGCATACGTAGGTCGCGCATGCATATGTAGACAATGTTCCACCACACATGTGAAGTATCACCGCCAACGCTAGAGTGAGAGCAACAATTCTAGTACTAGACCACCTCTGTAACTCTAAACACGTAACCTTATAGAAAATTTTAAAGCGTTGCCTATGGAGATTTTTTAAGTACCGTAGTTTATCGCCATTCCTCAAGCGTGCGCAATTTTAAAGTGTTTCCTGTTAGGTATCTATTTACTTGACATAACATCATCTTTCAAGTTTTACACAAAAAATGCAGTATATATTGTGTTTTTTTTTTTAATCCATTAAAGTGTATTTTTTTCCCAAAAATTGTGTTTGAAAAAACACTTCGCAAATATCATGTGGCATAAAAAATGGTTTGATCTCCATTTATTTCCTAGGGTCTCTACTAAAAAAAAATATATATAATGTTTGGGGTTTATAAGTAATTTTCTAGCAAAAAATACTAATTTAAATTTGTAAACAAAAAGTGCCAGAAAAGGCCGGGTCTTGAAGTGAGTAGTGAAGACACAGATTAAGTTGTTCAGCCAGAACGATAGCAACTTCAAAAGAAAGTCAGAAATGATAGATCCAATAGTTCTATCATGACAGATTTACTTTAAATTGGAACTAGCTAAAGCCTAGTACACACAGGCCGAATGTTGGGTGGCATCGGCCGGTTCAATAGAAGCCCGCTTGTACAGCAGAAGATCCGACAGAGGCTGGCCATTCTGTCGAAGGGGCATGACCGAAAAAGGTCTGTTGACCAACTGCTGATCAGCGCTCTCAGCCAATGGCTGAAAACACTGACCAGAGTATTCTGGCGCATGGGGGGGTGGTTTCTAGGGTGTCCCCTGTCAGAACGAAATAGCACAGCAGGGAAGATAGTTGTACTAACATCAGATTGTTAGTACAGTGGCTTCATCCTGAGCTGTCAGTTTTTTTTTTCGTTCAACCCGCCAAGTTGAATAAAAAAAAAAACTAGTAGTGTAAAGGTGGCTTTAAGGACCACAACTCATCTAGAGCTATTCCTTATCTAAGATCTTTAAACCGTGCTGTCATTTAAAGGGTAACTCCACATTTGTGGTAAAAAAAATAGCAAAACAAGAAAAAATAATCATAATAGTCATATTGTCAATAGTCATTTTGTAACTGACTGTTATTAAAAATTACCTTTGCTTTTGAATCTGCAGCCGCTGTCATTTTCTGAAAATGCAATGCAATATGGCTACCTGGAGTTGTTCTGTGCACAGAATGTGTACTGACCACACCCCAGAAACATAATTTCCTGCTTATGTGATTGGCTCACCAATTTTCTCAGAAGTCTGCCTAAGATACAAGTCAGATTTCAGGCATCCCCTGCTACAAAAATGTCATTTTTGGTGAGATACTCCCAATAGGAACACGTCTAAAGGGATGCAGACCCAGAAGACTTCCTCATTAGTGCTCTGCATCTGCACAGCTGATTGATAATTATGAAACCACTTCTATTAGACCCACTCAGCACAAAGGAAAAAACTGTGATTTCTTCAGAATAACAAAAGGTAGGAATCTGCAACAAAGTTTGTTATAATCCGTGCAATGTACAGAGATCACCCAAAGGGGAATGTTTTTTTCTCAACAAAAGTGGGGTTACGCTTTAAGCATTCTGTAGTAGGTGGTTATTGTTACTAGCCAAAATGCATCCATGCGACTAAAATTCCCATGATTAATCGCTAGCAATTAGTGATCGATTGCTGCTCATGGGGAACAAATGACTCCTGATGGAGTGTGGCATGTTGTAATGATCACAAAACGCTCCAAATGTATGCAATCAGTCGCTACTATGCGCAACAATCACAAGTGTGCACCCAGTCCTAAAGCATTTGTTAATGGACTGCATTTTTTAGGTAAGTAACCAGAAATCAAAAAGTTTACTTTAATATTGTTAGAGAAGCCAGAGAAGGCAGAACTGTTTCACTAGGCATGACCAGCATTTTATACTTATTCATTGTCAATGAGATAGTTATGGTCTGTGAGGGTAAGGATTATTCATAACATAGGTGAAAGGGGAAGTTTATGATACAAATTTCTGAATATGCTTATAACACAGCAAAAAAATAAATAAATTAGTTACACCATATATGTTTCCCTATACGAATAAACAAAATAAAGCTTGCATCAAATGTTTTAGCAAAAGCCTTAGGGCTCTTTCACACGGGCGTTCAGTATGTCCGTATATCACCCCATCCGTTTGCGGGTGATATACGGACATAATGCATGTCAATGGGATTGCGGATGTCAGCGGATGACACCGCTGACATCCGATTTGTGTCCTTTCAGTTCTGTTCCGTTTTTTGGAACAGAACAGAACCCTATTTTTCTTCCATTAAAAAAACGGAACGGATGCAAAATCGGATGTCAGCGGTGTCATCCGCTGACATCTGCAATCCCCATAGACATACATTATGTCCGTATATCATCCGCAAATGGATGGGATGATATGCGGACATACGGAGCGGATGACACAAATGTCATCCGTGTCCGTGAAAAAAAAAAAAAAGTGCCGCAGCGGAAGAAGAAATCGGAGCGGCCGTGTGAAAGAGCTCTTAGGTTTTGGCTATGTTCACACTGGAGCATTGAAAATCCCTGCTCTCAATAAATACCTGTGTGACAAAAAGGCATCTTTCTGCTTAATGTTTCCTTTTTAGAATGTGCTCATCTGGAGTAAGTAGTATTTCTTCTCCATGTAACACGCCTCATCACTTCGGGGTGAAAGGCACAGTTTACAATCAAGGGCAGTATTCTGGAAACAATTTGAGACCACAGCTAAAAATGCAATACTGCAAAAGGAACATGCCCCCCAAAGAGCTGAGAAATGAAAGTGGAGAAAATTGTACATTGACTATGCTTTAGTAATTATTACATTGTGTTGTTGAACTCCTCTCTAGGGCTTTGCAGTATTTTAGGTGAGGTTTTGTTATTATGGTTGCATGGCTATACCCTGTAGTTTCACCATTCTTTCCAATAAAGATCTTCTTATTTTTTAAAATGTGTGTATTTATTGTGCTGTATGCCCAATATTTACCTGTAAAAGCCTCCCTTTTTTTTTTTTTTTTTTTTGCTAAGTGGGTATTTTTTTTTTTTTGCTTGTTTACACAGCAATTTTGGATTGGGAGCTGTCATATAATTATTATATGTTTTTTATGGTTAGGTGAAAGATTGGCTTTAAGTAACACTAAACTCTTGTTTAAAAAAAAGAAAACGATTCAAGCATGTATTTACCACATGAATTCTCAACGATTTTACCCCTTTTTGCTAGTTGTAACTGTGCTATTTTAACTGGCAATTGCTCATTCATGCAACACTGTACCCAAATAAAATGTATGTCCTTTTTTCTCCCACAAATACAGATTTATTTTGGTGGTATCACCGCAGTTTTTTTTATTATTTAACATATAAACAAAATATTAAAATATAAACAAAAATAGACTGACGATTTTGAAATAAAACACAACCAATAAAAAAATACGAAAAAATCTATTTTAGTTACACATTTTGGCCAAAATGTGTTCTGCTACATGTGATACATTTGATTAAAAAAAAAATTCCAATAAATTAGGGAGATCTGGAGGGACTCAGCTATTGCTTTTTTGCATATGAACTGATTTTAGTTGGAGTTTTGTAAGTGCAATTCTTTTTATTCAATTATACGGGTTTATGCATATTACGCTATGGAAGTGCCTGTTTGCTTCTCCACATATCTATTTCGCTGGACGAGTTTGAATGGAGACATCGAGTGTATGGTTTGAGGGAGACCATTATTTTCCCTGCGCCTTATTTGACCACCTGTAATTCATTGGTCAAAAATATCTGGTAAGCTGTTTGCTTCTACACTACGGGTGTGGAGTTGGATTACCCCTTTCCATTACTACTATTCTATGCACCTCTCATCACATGGGATTTTGGAAAAAGGATTTTTTTCTTTTTGGACAATTATTAATTTCACTTTGTATTTACAATTTTATGTGTCTGGATTATCAACTCTTAGCAATGCACTTTTGTTTATGATGTTGATTGGTCTGCCTGAAAGTTATAGCGTCTACAAACTATGGTATGTATACTGAAATTTTTATTTTTATTTTTTTTATACTACTAATGGCAGTGATCAGCGACTTATAATAGGACTGCAATAGTGTGGCAGACAATCTGACACTAACTGAAGCTGGGGGGAACAGACTAACTGCCAATGACATCACCAGTGACATTAATACAGTAATCAGTGATAATAATATTCCACATTGTCACTGCACTAATGACACTGAGTGGGAAGGGGTTAACATCTAGGGCGATCAAGTGATTAAATGCGTGCCTAACTATGTGTAATATGTGTAAAGTGTGCTGGTATTACTACTAGATCTCTCAGTTTCTCATCCCCAAGAAACTGACAGATTGCTCCCTCTGTACAGAGCTCTGTATTGTTTATCAACACAGAGCTCTGGGCTGTGATTGTATGCAGCCAATCAACAGGTCCCATCTGGGAATCATTAGCCAGCACTTGCTGACAGGCTCCCACTGTGTACAATTATAAAGGGTGCCGGGTGGGGAGGGGGGGGGCGTGCTTGCGTGCGCCCTAAACCCGAAGGAAGGCAGCGATGTAAGGGTATGTTGCTTTGCCTACATCAGCCGCTTGCCCATAGTACGTTGTGAGTGGTCGGGTGGTAGGTGGATAATTATTATATGTTATTTATGGTTAGGTGAAAGATTGGCTTTAAGTGACCCTAAACTCTTGTTTTAGAAATCTATTCAAGTATGTGCTAACTCAAAAAGTGCTTTCTATTTCTCTCCACTTCCACCCAATGTCTTTATGTTTGCTGTTGTGATCTGACTTGCTGTTAGAGGGTGGCGATGTTTGTTCTCCATGGTCCCACTTTATGTAAGATCATACTCACCTTCTATTGCTTGCTGTCAAGATGGACTAGGGACTATGGCATTTGTAGTTTACATAGAGTAGTGCACATGACCTTAATTCACATGCAGTGCCCTTTTCTAAACAAACTAAACTGAGGGGGGAAACAGGAGGCTCAGGAGCACATAGAGAACTTTACAAGGAAGAAGAAAAGTACAGTAAGAAATGGTTTAATGAAAAATAGATTACAGGATTATTAAAGCAGTCCTTCAGTCATGTTTTTATCTCTCCATCTATTATTCTTCTGCCCTTGTTGTTTTACCTTTGGATAGTAAAACATTTATTTTCTGCCAGTAAATACCCGATACAGCCCAGTTCCTCTTTCTCATCTGGTAAAAAGCCTAGGCTAATGACATCATGCACAGCTATTTCTCTCACTCCTGTGTGAGTTTGCCTACAAGGGAGGAGTCATAGGAGAGCCAAGGAAAGCTGCAGAGCTGGAGAGGGCTGGATGAGGGTGGAGATAACAGCAGATTGTGGAGATCTATGAGTAATCATCAAGAAAGGAGACATGTGCAGGCAAGCAAAGGTGTGAGTGTGTATATATATATATATATATATATATATATATATATATGTGTGTGTGCATGTGTGTGTGTGTGTGTATATATGTGTGTGTGTGTGTGTATATATGTGTATGTATGTGTGCCTCTGTGTCTCTGTGTAAGTCTAGGAAGTGAACAGACAGCAGCTTCAGCTGCCCACAGCTAAAATGGTTGTAGCCAGACTTAGTGGAGGGAGATTTCTGCAGCATATTTGGCAAGCACAGAATAAAAGAATTCTCAGCCTTTTGGCTAAAATCAAGTGTAGTATCTGTTCTTATCAGTTGGTATGGACCTTGATGGTTATTAGGGGCAGGGGCTGAAATGAACCAGGGCACCCAGGAGAATCTGGGGGACTGGGAAGTAGGCACTGTCAGAGAAAGCCAGATGGGTCCATTGCCTCCTGGTTTGAATGGGAACCACCCCTATCGGTTTGAAGGGAGTGAGAAAGCCGGCGTAGTTCCACCGGTTAGTACTGCTCCTGGATGTGATAGGAATGGTGATGGCGGTGGGAGGGCTTTTCCTCCTGGGTTGAATCTGGCCTTGCAAAAGTCTTTTCCCCAGTTGAAGGCAGGCTCTCCCAGGCTCTCTAAAGTTCCGATGCCTCCTGATAGGATGGGCTACACTTGGTCTGGCCGGGGGTCGAGACCAAAAAAAGCCTGTGGTGTACGTGCCCCTGGGGTGGCAGTCCAGGTGTGCCTTAATTCTCACTGGTGAGGGGCAGCTCGCCTTGAGTTTTTTGGCACCTTGACCACTGCACCACACACACTTTTTTCACACCTGCCTCTTGGGACAGGCCTTTGGCTCGGACCAGAGGAATTTCTGTATTCCGGCCGGAAGGCCTGCCATTGTACTTTACATTGGCATTTAAGCACTTTCCCCACTTCCCTTTCCCCACCTTTTTGTTTGTGTGTGTTTTCTTTGTTGTAGTGTCACTGCACTATCACCTTTTTTCCATGCACGACTTGTAGGGTGTGGGTCCTCGGGCCCAGCCTTGAAAGTCTTGGGAGGGGGGTGGATATGGCCTTCTGGCTTAGTTTGCCCTCTCTCATGGGGTCTCCCTTCGGGGGAGCCCCACCTAGTACTTGGGGTGGGCTGTTTCGACAAGGGGGTTTGCCTGGTTTCAGCCAGGCAGACCATTGGAAGTACCTCAGTCCCTGTCAGGAGTCTTGCGCCCCGGGGATCAAGGTCAGGGTCCAACCTCTTCGGAGGGAAGACCATTTCGCACACCCTGTGCACTTTTTGTGTTTCCCACGTTTACGTGTGTGCACTTTTTTATGCACCGGGTGATAGTCTGAGTGTGTTTCACACGCCACAGGCTCAAAAAAAAAATAAAAATAAAAAATATGCAAAGTGGTTGGTGGGATGCTTTAGAATGGCAAAGATGTTTTTATTACAAATGATGTGAGCAGACTGCAGTTCCTCTTTAAGTAGTTGATGTTTATGGGTTGTTTTTGGAGCATAAAAATATTGTTTAGGGCACTTTAACTAATACTAGGTATAGGCTTGTGTGCTGTCTCTTTATGTTTTAATAATTTTTATTGTTTGAACAAAGTAACAAATATAAACGTGAAGAATATGCAATATGGGCAAGGAGGGAGGATAGAAGAGAAAAACAAATGTAAGTACATTCAGTCGTAAAAGAGTGTGGACATAATACAAATTAGAGCAGTTATGGGCAATGAGAGAGATTGTACAAGTGATAACTACACAGGGTTATACACATTGAGCATAAAATAAAACATTATCAGATTTTAGGACAGAATTTCCCGTCAATCCATATTTTCCACGTGTGCTGTCTCTTTAAAGTTGCTGTTTATGTGCCATTATAATTCCTATTGTGTGAATGCCTCAAATAAAAAAATTCAAAAAAATACATAAATAAATAAAGGGAAAGTATTCAACCCCCCCTTTTGTTATGTCTTTTTTTTTTTTTTTTACACTTACTGTGTGCTTTTGTTTGTCAACATAAGCCATTCATGATCACCAGATCGAGCAAGGACAAAGTGATTAATAATGGCATTGTTGGTAAACAAAAGTCATGCGGGCATAAACAAAGGCCATGTGATCCTGAATGAAAACCCCTGGCTTTGTGAAGACCAGTTCCTATTTCTTTCACTTCAATTTAGATGATTGGGTGTCTAATGGGGATGCATTGGCTCACATCTTTAAGACAGAAAATAATTAGTAAATTACTCCCATTAAGTAGGTAAGAAAAATGATTGCATTAGGATCCTACAAATAGTAATAAAAGCCACAGCATATCTGCGAAGAAAAAAAAAGGGAAGCAGAGTCAAAGGTAAATTTAAGACAGCACACAATGACTTTAGGTGTTGTTTCTGTTCCATCATTGAAGGAAAACATTGTTATGTCAAGTATATTTCACTGAAAATAAAACATCAGTTCTGTTTTGTTCTGTTTTGTAATGAGCACATTTCAGTAGAGAACAGGGTAAGTCTAATGTCAACTTTGCAGATGATTTATCCACAGGTATGAAAATAGTCACACATTTTCAGTTTATTTAATTGGAACATTGTAATTTCAATACCAGATGCTCTCTGGCTGTTTTTGTAGCTTGGAATTTTTTTCCATACGTATAATTATTTGTGTTCCGAGGTATAGGCTGTTCTGAGCTTTAGCAGAGAGACAGCTGCATCTAATGGTCTTATTCAAATGTTTTTTTCTTCTTTTTTTTTACATTTTGAGCATATGGAAAATCATGTTGGTGTTAATATTAAGATGATTGCTGTATGTCTGAGTGTAGACGGTTTATGAAATCTTTGTGACAGATGGGAGTGTTTACATGATATATCTGCTGCTGACACAGAATGAAAAACCAGTGCTTGCTGAACTTTGACTGTATCTTATCAGTATTTCCACTAAGTTACACTTCACCTTTCCCACCACCCCTTATGATCTATAGGAAGAGGACAATTAAAAAGTGTTTCTTATCTCATTTTGCTTCTGAAGAAAGGAAGGAATCCATATTTCGTGACAGCTTAGATCATGATATTTGCACAGCAAAACAATATTTTTCCCTGTTGAATCTAGAGACACTCTATATAGAGCAGACATGACAAATATTTACCCATGGCTTCCTAACTTCCCTGCTTTATCAGAAGACTTGCAGTGCTTCACCACTCTTTTTTTGTGTCTAATGATGTTATCTCAATCTTTACCAGAATGCATTTATAATTACAAAGAACATGGCTAGAATGCCTAAATAAACATTATTAGTCCTGCTTGAAAAGTTGTCAGCTAGATTATGCTGGAGTTAAATTGTGGCACCAGAATGAAATATGCTGTATTGCGTGCGGACATACTAGGGGGAAATCAATAAACCCCTTACATCACTTTTCTGGTGTTATGTCCCTCTAAAATGTCCTGCGTCAAATTCAAAAATCCTTGCCACTGGTTTCAGGAGCTTTACTAAGGTTTATGGCAGATTTATGTAGTTCTTAATGGTGCCACTTTTACAAAGTGGCGCTACTATTGATCTAAATTTAAAAAAATTAATTCCAGTTCACAGATGATGAAACTGGAGGTATTTAAGAACAACTTGAATGTTATGTACAGGGGTAGATTTACTAAAACTGGAGAGTTTAAGATCTGGTGCAGCTGCGCATGGTAGTCAATCAGCTTCTAACTTCAGCTTGTTTAATTAACCACTTAAGCCCCGGAAGATTTTACCCCCTTCCTGACCAGGGCCTATTTTGCGATTCGGCACTGCGTGACTTTAACAGACAATTGCGCAGTCGTGCGACGCTGTACCTAAACGAATTTGACGTCCTTTTTTTCTCACAAACAGAGCTTTCTTTTGGTGCTATTTGATCACCTGTGTGATTTTTTGATCATGCGCTATAAACAAAAAAAGAGCGTCAATTTTGCAAAAATAACAATATTTTTCACATTGTTTTTTATGAAATTCCCCCCCAAAAAAATGTAAAAATCAAAATTTTTTAACATTTTCGGCCAATTTGTTTTATGCTACATTTGTTTGGTAAAAAAAAATCGCAAAAAGCGTATTTTGATTGGTTTGCGCAAAAGTTATCGTGTTTACTAACAAAGGGAAAGATTTTTGTCATTTTTGTTGTTTTTTTTTCTTAGCGAGTAATGGCGGCGATCTGCGATTTTTTTTGCGGGACTGCGACATTGCGGCAGACAGATCTTGACTGACATTTTTGACACTTTTGGGGTTACCAATGACATTACTGCAGTAATCAGTGCTATACATATGCACTGTTACTGTAAAAATTACACTGGCAGTGAAGGAGTTAATTGTATTGGAGAGGGAGGGGTTAAGTGTGTCCTGGGGGCGTGTTTCTAACTGTGATTGGCTGTGGCTACTAGTGTAAGAACAGAGATCAACGGTCCTACATAGTAGAACCATCTGATCTCCATTCTTACGCAGGGGAGACTGACAGGCGGCTGTGTTTACATTAGCCGCCTGCCTTTCTCCCGCTCTAACGGACAATCGTGAGTGCCCAGTTGACATCGGGTCCACCGGGCACACGCGCGGGGGGGGGGGGGGGGGGTCTGTGACCGCGTGGGAGTGCGCCTCCGGCGGCGCGCGCTCGCTCCCTAGAGCCTCACAGGCTAGCGACGTAGCCCTACGTCGCTTTGCCTGTGAGGGGCTGACTGCTGATTTTGGAGGGGATGTTAACCTTCCTAGCAGTATTCCCGAGTGTGGCTCGGGGTTAAATTTCAGTGCCAAAAGTGGTAACCCCCGAGCCACACTCGGGGGAACCGCTAGGAAGATCGATGGATCCTGTAAGAGAGGGTACTTACCTTGTCCCCGGGATCCAGCGGTGTATCCCGGCAGTGTGCATCGGCGGATCTTCCTCCCGATGCTCCGTGTGCCCCGGCTTCCATCTCCTGCGACGTGACGCTTGCAGGTGGGTGGAACCGGCGGCAAATTCAAAAAGTAAAACACACCAAACACACTGATACATTGCAAAATAAAATAAATTCACATTAGTTTGCCCCCCAGTGCCCTTTCCTGCAGTTTTACTGTAGTTTTTATGTATATATATATATATATATATATATATATATATATATATATATATATATATAATATATGTAGACGTGTATATATATATATATATATATATATATATGTATATATAAAGTATATCTATATATACATACATACATACTTTAACTTATTTATAGTTATTTATTAGATTATAATTTATGATTTTGTGTTTTAAAATTTATCATACCCGAGATGTTATAAAGAAGAGCGCACAGTAATTAAAAAAATTATATGTAAATAGTTGGTTTGGGCTGCTCATTCATAAGAATTGCATGCTAAATAATGGTACCGCTTTCAGCACCTAAAATCGGAAAGAATCATACCGCCAGGGAGGTTAAGGGACTACATCCAAGACTTTAGAAATGAAAATGGTATTATTAGTAGTAATCAGAATGGATTCATGAAAACTGGTTCTTGCCAGACCAATCTATTAACCTTCTATGAAGAAGCGAGCTGCCATCTAGATAAAGGAAGGCCTGTGGATGTGGTGTATCTGGACTTTGCAAAGGCATTTGACACCATTCCCCACAAACGTTTACTGTACAATCTAAGGTACGTAGGTATGGACCATAGGGTGAGTACCTGGATAGAGAACTGGCGTCAGGGGCGAGTCCAGAAGGTGGTGATAAATTGGGGAGTACTCAGATTGGGCGGTCATGGAAAGTGGGGTCCCCCAAGGATCTATCCTGGGACCAATCCTGTTTAATTTATTCATAAACGACCTAGAGGAGGGGATATCTAGCACAATCTTGGTATATGCAGATGATACTAAGATAAGCAGGGCAATAACTTCGATACAGGACGTGGTAACCTTACAAGCAGACCTGAGCAAAATAATGGGGTGGGTAACTATATGGCAGATGAGGTTTAATTTTGAAAAATGTAAGGTAATGCACTTGGGTGTCAGAAACACGAACACAAGTTACTCGCTAGGGGGGGAACCTCTGAGTGAATCTAAGATGGAAAAGGACCTAGGGGTCCTAGTCGATAACAGGCTTGGCAGTGGCATGCAATGCCAAGCCACTGCAAGCAAAGCCAACAGAATACTGACATGTATAAAAAAAAGGGATTCACTCCAAAAATAAAGAGATTATTCTCCCACTCTACAAGACTCTGGTCTGGCCACATCTTGAATCTCCCATCCAGTTGTGGGCACCGGACCTCAGGAAGGATGTGCTGGAACTGGAAAGAGTCCAGAGAAGGGCAACAAAAATAATCAGTAGAATGGAGGACATCAGCTATGAGGAAAGACTGCAAGCATTGAACTTATCCTCTCTGGAGAAGAGATGCTTGAGAGGGGATATGATATGAATGTACAAATTCTGTACTGGTGACCATAGCATAAGGAACAAACTATTCAGAGAAAGGGAATACAATAAGACATGTGGCCACTCACTAAAACAAGAAGAAAAGCAGTTTAACCTTAAACTATGTAAGGGGATCTTTTCTGTTAGAGCAGTAAGGATGTGGAATTCTCTTCCACAAGCAGTGGTATCAGCAGGGAGCATTGATAGTTTCAAAAAACCATTAGATGAGCACCTTAAAGACCAGAACCTCCAGGGGTATACAATGTATGGTTAACAATAAACACACACACACACACACACACACATTATGGGTTGAACTGGATGGACTGATGTCTTTTTTCAACCTCACCAACTATGTAAATATGTAACATTGGGTCTGATCTTTATAGTTGTATATAAAATGCCCTATTTATCTGTCCAGTAGTGTTTTGCAATGCTAAACCTTTCATCCAATTTCTAAATTGCTGCGTGTGTAATATCCAAAAGCCAATATAAAGGAATAGTATTGGTAAAAAAACACTTTTATCATTTTTTGTATAATTCTTCTTTAAGGGGGGCGTAACAGGGTGTTTTGCTTATGCCTACATACTTTTGCTATTAGGTGTCTCTCATTCCTATTTCAGAAAGTTGTGAGGTATGGCTGTCTATTGCTATGGATCCATCCACTGCCTGTTGTCAATCACGAGGAGAGCAGACATGATGGGAAACTGGTGTCTCAGCTTACCCATCAGGCTCTGCCCACCCAGCCACAAAACTCCTCCACCACTGTGTGCATTTGGGTCAAATTTGGAGTAGAAGCTTGTGTCCCTGCAACTGCTGCATCCTAATTGACATGAATGGGACTGCCTGCACACGGATGCACAGAACACCTATGCATCTCGTGCATTCAAAACTTGGGCAACACAGATGTGTCCTTAAGTACGTCTTTGTGAATAAGGCCTAACAGGTAAAACCTAAGGTAGATCTGTTTCCTAAAGTTTATCTAAAACTAAAAACTGAAGATTAAGGGACATAGCTTACAGTTAGTATGTGCCCCCTGTTTGGATTCTTCTGCTTAATATTGTGAATCAAATTTGAATATGTAAATAAATTAGTGAATAAATTAAATACACAAATCACAAAAAAATCACAAAAAACACAATCAGTGAAAAGAAAAAAAGGGGGATTTTATCCCTAAAGTGCCCAAATTTTAAAGTCATTCTGCATATATTGGCAGTCTTTGTAATTTCAAAATGCGGGTGCAAAAACGTGCAGCAAAAACAATTATGTGCTCATTCTTAAAGTGCTTCATGTGCAGCAAAATTGCATTTCTTCATGCAAATGGGGAATCCTTCACCTGATGCTCAGCTCAGTTACCAGCCGACCCCTTGGGGTCTAATGTAGGTAAATGGAATCTCTTACTCCTAGTGTTTCCTATCTCCCCGCTGGAAAATATCCAGGATCTCCTACAGCTGGTTACAAGGACTGGCTCTGGATCCCAATCTCCTTCCCATTCAAGCGTAGGGCGGTATTAGCATGACATAAAAGATGCAAAGAATCTCATGGTGTAGTATGCATACATTCCGGTTTAATAAAAGAAAGTAGTCACTTACAATTTGAGTTTCATAGAATCAGCTGAAAAACAGCGCCGCGGCCAGTTTGCGTTCGGCTGTGTTCCAGAACCCGGAAGTGACGTAGGGCATAGCACAGGACCCAACGCGTTTTGTCATCAAGCAGATGACGTCTTCCGCTTAATGACAAAACACGTTGGGTCCTGTGCTACGCCCTACGTCACTTCCGGGTTCTGGAACACAGCCAGAACGCAAACTGGCCGCGGCGCTGTTTTTCAGCTGATTCAATGAAACTCAAATTGTAAGTGACTACTTTTATTAAACCGAAATTTATGCATACTACACCATGAGATTCTTTGCATCTTTTATGTCATGCTAATACCGCTCTACGCTTGAACGGGATGGAGATTGGGATCCAGAGCCAGTCCTTGTAACCAGCCGTAGGAGATCTTGGATATTTTCCAGCGGGGAGATAGGAAACACTAGGAGTAAGAGATTCCATTTACCTACGTTAGACCCCAAGGGGTCATCTGGTAAATGAGCTGAGCATCAGGTGAAGGATTCCCCATTTGCATGAAGAAATGCAATTTTGCTGCACATGAAGCACTTTAAGAATGAGCACATAATTGTTTTTGCTGCAGGTTTTTGCACCTGCACTTTGAAATTACAAAGACTGCCAATATATGCACAATCACTTTAATATTTGGGCACTTTGGGGATAAAATCCCCCTTTTTTTCTTTTCACTGATTGTGTTTTTTGTGATTTTTTGTGATTTGTGTATTTCCTTTATTAACTAATTTATTTACATATTCAAATTTGATTCACAATATTGAGCGCTGTCTCACATTTACCGCATTTTACACAACCTTTTGTTGTTTAGACTAGCTGCTCAAATTTCTTTTCTTTATTGTATATATACAAAAGTAATTTACATTTGAAAATACCTAGGCGCGTGAGTAATTAATACTTACAAACCTTTTCCAGTATACTTTAAAGTGATTGTAAAGTCTTGTTAAAAAAAATAAATAAATAAATAACAAACATGTTATACTTACCTCCTCTGTGCAGTTGGTTTTGCACAGAGCAGCCGAATCCTCCCCTTCTCGATTCCCTTGTACCTGCTCCTGGCCCTTCCCTCCTATCGAGTGCCCCCACAGCAAGCAGCTTGCTATGGGGACACCAGAGCTGTAGCTCTGTGTGTCCATTCAGACACTGAGCTGCTGTTCGGCCCCGCCCCTTTCTATACTGATTGGCTCCCTGACTTTGATTGACATACATGGGAGCCAATGGCGCTGCGCCTGTATCTCAGCCAATCAGAAGGGAGAGTCCCAGGATGGCCGAGGGACTCGTGGACATCGCTGGATAGAGACGGGGCTCAGGTACGTATTAGGGGTGCTAGGGGGGCTGCTACACACAGAAGGCTTAAGATAGAATATTAACATAGAATGAATTAAGATGAAAAACCTTCCTGACTTTACAATAACTTTAAGGACTACATTTCCTAGAATCCAAAGTGTCAGCAAAACAAGACCTCTCGCTGCCTCTATTTGGTTGAAGCTCTCCTGCTTCCTGATTGGTTATTCACTGCCACCAGAAGGTGGAAAGCAGGAGTGAGCAAATAACATAGAGCTTGCAGCACAACCAGTAGTGGAAGAGGAAAAAAATGGCTGCATTTCTCTCACTCGGACACAGTACAGTGAGGGGAGTCAAGGCGGTGAGTCAAGCGGTGAATTTTTGGATGCTCTGTCCTGGGCAGCAGCGGTGAGAAGAGGAGATGGCTCTAGCACACACAACACAGTGGTGGGGTGGGACAAGTCAGCGGGTACCTGGCTACATGCTTTATCCCACTAGCCACACTAAATTGATGTAAAGTCTAATTAGATGTTTTGGTTAACTTGTGATTCTGACCTCATACCTACATGTATTTACAGTATCTCACAAAAGTGAGTACACCCCTCACATTTGTGTAAATATTTTATTATATCTTTTCATGTGACAACACTGAAGAAATGACACTTTGCTGCAATATAAAGTAGTGAGTGTACAGTTTGTATAACTGTGTACACTTGCTGTCCCCTCAAAATAACTCAACACACAGCCATTAATGTCTAAACTGCTGGCAACAAAAGTGAGTTCACCCCTAAGGTAAAATATTCAAATTGAGCCCAAAGTTTTTGTGTGGCCACCATTATTTTCCAGCGCTGCCTTAACCCTCTTGGGCATGGAGTTCACCACAGCTTCACAGGTTGCCACTGGAGTCCTCTTTCACTCCTCCATGACGACATCACAGAGCTGGTGGAAGTTGGAGATCTTGCGCTCCTCCACCTTCCATTTGAGGATGCCCCACAGATGCTCAATAGGGTTTAGGTCTAGAGATATGCTTGGCCAGTCCATCACCTTTACCCTCAGCTTCTTTAACAAGGCAGTGGTCATCTTGGAGGTGTGTTTGGGGTCATTATCATGTTGGGATACTGCTCTGCAGCTCAGTCTCCAAAGGGAGGGGATCATGCTCTGCTTCAGTATGTCACAGTACATGTTGGCATTCATGGTTCCCTCAATGAACTGAAGCTCTCCAATGCCGGCAGCACTCATGCGGCCCCAGACCATGACACTCCCACCACCATGCTTTATTGTAAGCAAGACACACTTGTCTTTGTACTCCTCACCTGGTTGCCGCCATACATGCTTGACACCATCTGAACCAAATACATTTATCTTGGTCTCATCAAACCTTAGGATATGGTTCCAGTAATCCATGTCCTTAGTCTGCTTGTCTTCAGCAAACTGTTTGCGGGCTTTCTTGTGCATTATCCTTAGAAGAGTCTTCCTTCTGGGACAGCAGCCATGCAGAACAATTTGATGCAATGTGCAGTGTATGGTATGAGCACTGACAGACTGACCCCCCATCTCTTTAACCTCTGCAGCAATGCTGGCAGCACTCATATGTCTGTGTCCCAAAGACAACCTCTGGATATGATGCTGAACATGGCGAGGCCTGTTCTGAGTGGGACTTGTCCTTTTAAACCGCTGTATGGTCTTGGCCACCATGCTGCAGCTCGGTTTTAGGGTCTTGACAATCTTCTTATAGCCTAGGCCATCTTTATGTAGAGCAATTTTGCAGATCCTCAGAGAGTTCTTTGCCATGAGGTGCCATGTTGAACTTCCAGTGACCAGTATGAGAGAGTGAGAGAGATAACTCCCCATTTACACCTGGGACCTTGTAACACTAACAAGTCACATGACACCGGGGAGGGAAAATGGCTAATTGGGCCCTTTTTGGACATTTTCACTTAGGGTGTACTCACTTTTGTTGCCAGCGGATTAGACATTAATGGCTGTGTGTTGAGTTATTTTGAGGGGACAGCAAATTTACACTGTTATACAAGCCGTACACTCACTACTTTACATTGTAGCAAAGTGTCATTTCTTCAGTGTTGTCACATGAAAAGGTATAATAGATTATTTACAAAAATGTGAGGGGTGTACTCACTTTTGTGAGATACTGTATATGCAGTAAAATGTATATTTGTATATGTGAAAATATCTCTGCTCAAACTGTCTTTGATCAGACATGGAAGTCAGGCTGTATATTCCCTGCTGCTTTCTTATGTGATTGCACATGTATGACTAAGTGAGGAAGAAGGTGTATCCATTTGCAGGGGACAGACAGTCCTTATCTCTATACAATATTTGTGCAGAAACAATGATTAAATCACAATACATAATACTTGTAAAAAATGTAAAGATAAAGTGCAATCAGTGCAAAAAATATGCACGAACAATACGTTTTTTAAAGTGCGGGTGTCGTTGTGCTCCCCTCCTTATGTGCCCTTACTCACGACTAGCGATGGGTTAAATGGGGTAGAAACTTATGGTTACTTAATGTTCACTCTTCTAGGATAGGTGGTGGGGAGTGTTTTTTTTACCTTAATCAGGTGGATGCATTGAAGGTCAAGATTAAGATGACAACCCTGGAACCTAAATATTTGACAACATGTAAAAAAAATGGCAGCTCACATGTTTCCATTTAGACATTTTCACTTTACAGCCCATCTCCAGCCTTCTGTTCCTTAGTCCATGCACTTTACTTCACTAAGACCCCCTTCAACAGGTAGTTTTTGGAAGTTCCCCATATACACACCTTAATTTTACATGCCTTCCCACCAGTTTGGTGACATTGTGTGCCCTGTGAGAGCTGTGGCGGGCAGTCCTTACTGCAGCCCAGAATGGTATTCTTCCAATGAGGTATGAGTGAAGTTCTGTGCTGCAGTACTCTGAGCCCAGGCTGGTGTGATGAAGCACCCTCAGGGGGGAGTGTTCATAACATCTTGGGCTCACAGGTGGTGGGTTGAATGATGCTGGCCATCATTAAAACCTGGAAGAGGTGCAGCATTTTATGGAGGTGTGAACTTTCTGTGATGGACAGTTCTGGATTGAGTATTGCAGGATGTTTTATTCTTATAAATACTGAGAATTCTGTTTAACCACTGGCGGGCCGTCTCATGCTCATATATGGCAATGGGGAGATCACGTACAGGTAAATGATCTGGTATTTCCAGGTAGGGGGCAGTTGCAATGGGCAGGCCACCCAATCTTTGCTGTGATTCAGTACAGCACAAATCAGTCAGCAGGTCCCAGACAACAATTTATGGCCAGGACCTGCTGATCGGCTTAACAAATAATACTACACTAGCAACACAGGACTCTACACGGAGCAGCGATGTTTCCACATTGATTGGTAAAAGCAGCACATAATGCACACATTACACTTTGTTAGACACACGGTTTACCCCTTCATTGCCCCTAGATGTTAACCCCTTCCCAGCCAGTGTCATTAGTACTGTGACAGTGTATAGCATTAGCACAGATCACTGTATTAGTGTCACTGGTGATATCAGTGTCAGTTAGTAAGTTCCCACCCAGTGTCAGTTAGTGTCAGATTGCCTGTCACACAGTCCCACTATAATTCGCTGATCACAGCCATTATTAGTGTAAAAAATAAATAACTAAAAATTCCAGTATATATACCATCATTTGTAGATGCTATAACTATCATGCAAATCAATCAATAACACTTATTGGGGTTTTTTTTTAAATCAAAGACATGTAGCAGAATACATTTTGGCCTAAATTTATGAAGAAATTTGTTTTTTTATTTTTTGGATTGGAAATGTTTTATAGCAAATTTAAAAATTATTATTTTTTTCAACAATTCCAGTCTTTTTTCATTCATATATTAAAAGAAAAAAAAAACTCACCGGTGATCAAATACCACCAAAATAAAACCTCTATTTGTGTGAAAAAAGGACATAAATGTAATTTGCGTACAGTGCTGCATGCCCGTGCCATTACCAGTTAAAATAGCGCAGTGCTGATTGGCAAAAAATGATCTGTTCGTGAAGGGGGTAAAATCTTCAAGTGGTTAAACGAGCGTTTATAATTATTACATACTAAAATCAAAAAACAAGTGCCGTGCTATGAAGAAAGTGCCAGAATGCTAATGCATAAAATTTTACATCACAATAACATGGGTCTGTGCAAAAAATGAAAAAAGTGCAAATATATATATATATATATATATGTGCAAAATACAAACAATGTACTACTCATAAACATCACAATAAATAATGAAATGAAGAAAGTGTCAGAAGACTCTAACACGTAACGTGCTTCATCCCGTCTGTATGAATTAGAAATCATGGACTCTACTGCGGGTCGCAAAGAGTCAAATATGCAGGAGGTTATTAGCCTTAATGGTACAACATCATTAAAGGGTTGGCAGCTTCTCTTCAAATCTCTTGGATACACAGAAAGGCAAAAGGTCTCCACATAGTGTAATATCATCAAAACCAGGCTTTATTAAGAAGTAGTGATGTCGCGAACCTAAAATTCGCGGTTCGCGAACGGCGAACGCGAACATCGGCAAATGTTCGCGAACCGGCGAACCGGGCGAACCGCCATAGACTTCAATAGGCAGGCGAATTTTAAAACACACAGGGACTCTTTCTGGCCACAATAGTGATGGAAAAGTTGTTTCAAGGGGACTAACACCTGGACTGTGGCATGCCGGAGAGGGATCACGCAAAAAAAAGTTCTTAAAAATTATAATTTTTTGATAGAGAGCCAATTATTGGAAAAATTAAAAAAAAATAAAAATAAAAAATTTCTTTGGATTTAGCATCTGGGGGGTCTAAAAAGTGTACATGTGAAGTTTCAGCTCTGTAGCATGTCCAGAACCCCTAAAAAACAGCATTTTTCTTATATTTTCAGGAATATGGCTTCTCTGCGGCTGGCTTTTTCTCTTGCAGGCATTTATCGGGCATTTTTTTAGGCAGGCATGTCATTTTTTGTATTTAGTGTCTGGGGGGTCTAAAAAGTGTACCTGTCAAGTTTCAGCTCTGTAGCATGTCCAGAACCCCTAAAAAACAGCATTTTTCTTATATTTTCAGGAATACGGCTTCTCTGCGGCTGGCTTTTTCTCTTGCAGGCATTTATCGGGCATTTTTTTAGGCAGGCATGTCATTTTTTGTATTTAGTGTCTGGGGGGTCTAAAAAGTGTACCTGTCAAGTTTCAGCTCTGTAGCATGTCCAGAACCCCTAAAAAACAGCATTTTTCTTATATTTTCAGGAATACGGCTTCTCTGCGGCTGGCTTTTTCTCTTGCAGGCATTTATCGGGCATTTTTTTAGGCAGGCATGTCATTTTTTGTATTTAGTGTCTGGGGGGTCTAAAAAGTGTACCTGTCAAGTTTCAGCTCTGTAGCATGTCCAGAACCCCTAAAAAACAGCATTTTTCTTATATTTTCAGGAATACGGCTTCTCTGCGGCTGGCTTTTTCTCTTGCAGGCATTTATCGGGCATTTTTTTAGGCAGGCATGTCATTTTTTGTATTTAGTGTCTGGGGGGTCACAAAAGTGTACCTGTCAAGTTTCAGATCTGTAGCATGTCCAGAACCCCTAAAAAACAGCATTTTTCTTATATTTTCAGGAATACGGCTTCTCTGCGGCTGTCTTTTTCTCTTGCAGGCATTTATCGGGCATTTTTTTAGGCAGGCATGTCATTTTTTGTATTTAGTGTCTGGGGGGTCACAAAAGTGTACCTGTCAAGTTTCAGATCTGTAGCATGTCCAGAACCCCTAAAAAACAGCATTTTTCTTATATTTTCAGGAATACGGCTTCTCTGCGGCTGTCTTTTTCTCTTGCAGGCATTTATCGGGCATTTTTTTAGGCAGGCATGTCATTTTTTGTATTTAGTGTCTGGGGGGTCACAAAAGTGTACCTGTCAAGTTTCAGATCTGTAGCATGTCCAGAACCCCTAAAAAACAGCATTTTTCTTATATTTTCAGGAATACGGCTTCTCTGCGGCTGTCTTTTTCTCTTGCAGGCATTTATCGGGCATTTTTTTAGGCAGGCATGTCATTTTTTGTATTTAGTGTCTGGGGGGTCACAAAAGTGTACCTGTCAAGTTTCAGCTCTGTAGCATGTCCAGAACCCCTAAAAAACAGCATTTTTCTTATATTTTCAGGAATACGGCTTCTCTGCGGCTGTCTTTTTCTCTTGCAGGCATTTATCGGGCATTTTTTTAGGCAGGCATGTCATTTTTTGTATTTAGTGTCTGGGGGGTCTAAAAAGTGTACCTGTCAAGTTTCAGCTCTGTAGTATGTCCACAACCCAAAAAAAACAGCATTTTTCTTATGATTTTTAGTAGAAAACTAATGCAGTGTCTTTCCAGCTGTCTTTTTTTCTTTCTGGCAAGCTGAAATATGATATGCCAAGGCAAACATGCCTATCAGTTGAGCTATGACACAGACAACACTGCACACATGGGGAAATATGTAAAACAAAAAACAGGAAAAGGAAATTAGGTGACGGTAACAAAACATGATATTGTGATTGGCCAAATAAAAAGTCACCTCGCGATGAGGTCGCGCCAAAGTCGCGCTAAGTCGCGCCAAAGTCGCACTGGAAGCGACGCTACTTTAGTGGTAGCGGCAGTGTAAACCAGCACTAAAACATCCAGTGTGTGAATACGATCAGGTATGATGTTTTATCGGTCAAGTAGTGTAAGGGTTACGCCCGTTGCCCGCTTCACAGTGACAGACCAAACTCTGACAGACCAAACTCCCCGTTTAACAGTCAGTCAGTCCATTTGCACAACCGCAAACTCCCAATTTGCACAAGGTTGGATACCAAGCTAGCCATGTCCCGTTCCTTGTCCTCACTGACATCATTGAAGGTCTCTTCCTCCACCCAGCCACATACAACACCAAGGGTCCCCGAAAGGTGAGAACAAGCCCCCTGGGACGCCTGCTGTGGCTGGTATTCCACCTCCTCAAAGCCACCTTCCTCCTCTGACTTCTCTTCTTCAGACTCCTCTCTCTGCGTTGCCACAGGTCCAGCAATTGACAACGACAAGGCTGCTTCTGGTGGTGATGAGGACCACAACTCTTCCTCTTCATGCTCATCTACAGCCTGATCCAGTACTCTTCGCAGGGCACGCTCCAGAAAAAACGCATATGGGATGAGGTCGATGATGTTGCCTTGGGTTCGACTGACCACCAGGGTTGTCATCTCCGCAAAAGGACGCATGAGCCTACAGCCATTGTTCATGAGCATTCAGTAACGCGGCCAAAAAATACCCAGCTCCGCAGAAAGAATGAAAGAAAATGAATGTTTTTTTTTATGAAAAATTATCCTGCGGATCGCTTTTGGTCTGTACACAATGAAGCAACGACCTTATCATCTGGGGTGTGCCAACACAATCCTAGAGGTGATCGCTTCATTGTGATACGCAAGCCCCTTCACCACGACAAGGTAACGATCACGAAGGGGAATTGACACATGTATGTGCCTTTTTTTTTGTTTTTTGTTTTTTTGCAGCCACAGTGTAGCACCAGAGGCCAGAAAAATTAGGCATGTACACATGCATGAAAAAGTAGGTATTGTTGCAGCCGCTGCTGTAGCAGCGGCCTGAAAAATTGAGGTTTTAAGGCAGAAAGTGCACTAAAACATTGCTGCTTGAACCGTAGTTGGTGGCGGAGACGTCACGTAAGTCATCCGGCATGCAGAGAATGATTATATACAGCAGCGTGTGGACCATTTTTAGGCCAAGGCATCTCAGTCATCACCAGGCCTTTTTTAGTCAAATGCATCCCCCACTGTCAGTCCCTTCGGGATCCATGCCTCATTCATCTTAATAAACGTGAGGTAATCAAGACTTTTTTGACCTAGGCGACTTCTCTTCTCAGTGACAATACCTCCTGCTGCGCTGAAGGTCCTTTCTGACAGCACACTTGAAGCGGGGCAGGCCAGAAGTTCAATGGCAAACTGGGATAGCTCAGGCCACAGGTCAAGCCTGCACACCCAGTAGTCAAGGGGTTCATCGCTCCTCAGAGTGTCGATATCTGCAGTTAAGGCAAGGTAGTCTGCTACCTGTCGGTCGAGTCGTTCTCTGAGGGTGGACCCCGAAGGGCTGTGGCGATGCATAGGACTAAAAAAGCTCCGCATGTCCTCCATCAACAAGACGTCTGTAAAGCGTCCTGTCCTTGCCGGCGTGGTTGTGGTGGTAGGAGGAGGATTACTTTCACCTCTTCCCCTGTTGGATTCCCGTTGTGCTGTGACATCACCCTTATACGCTGTGTAGAGCATAGTTTTTAACTTATTTTGTAGCTGCTGCATCCTTTGCGACTGCCGGTAATTGGGTAACATGTCACAGACTTTCTGCTTATACCGGGGGTCTAGTAGCGTGGCCACCCAGTACAGGTCGTTCTCCTTCAGCCTTTTTATACGAGGGTCTCTCAACAGGCATGACAGCATGAAAGACCCCATTTGCACAAGGTTGGATGCCGAGCTACTCATGTCCAATTCCTCGTCCTCACTGATGTCATTGAAGGTGTGTTCTTCCCCCCAGCCACGTACAACACCACGGGTACCAGATAGGTGACAACGAGCACCCTGGGATGCCTGCTGTGGTTGGTGTTCCTCCTCCTCAAAGCCACATTCCTCCTCTGACTCCTCTTCCTCACACTCCTCTTCCAGTGTTGCCGCAGGTCCAGCAATCGATGGTAAGGCTGTTTCTGGTGGTGGTGATGGTGACCACAACTCTTCCTCTTCCTCTTCACGCTCATCTACGGCCTGATCCAGCACTCTTCGCAGGGCACGCTCCAGGAAAAAAACATATGGGATGATGTCGCTGATGGTGCCTTCAGTGCGACTCACTAGGTTTGTCACCTCCTCAAAAGGACGCATGAGCCTACAGGCATTGCGCATGAGCGTCCAGTAGCGTGGCAAAAAAATACCCAGCTCCGCAGAGGCTGTCCTAGCACCCCGGTCATACAAATACTCGTTGACCGCTTTTTCTTGTTGGAGCAGGCGGTCGAACATTAGCAGTGTTGAATTCCAACGTGTCGGGCTGTCGCAAATCAAGCGCCTCACTGGCATGTTGTTTCGCCGCTGAATATCTGCAAAGTGCGCCATGGCCGTGTAGGAACGCCTGAAATGGCCACACACCTTCCTGGCCTGCTTGAGGACGTCCTGTAAGCCTGGGTACTTCTGCACAAAACGTTGCACAATCAGATTCAACACATGTGCCATGCACGGCACATGTGTCAACTTGCCCAAATTCAATGCCGCCAACAAATTGCTCCCGTTGTCACACACCACTTTGCCGATCTCCAGTTGGTGCGGGGTCAGCCACTGATCCACCTGTGCATTCAGGGCGGACAGTAGTGCTGGTCCGGTGTGACTCTCTGCTTTCAGGCAAGTCAACCCCAAGACAGCGTGACACTGTCGTATCCGGCATGTGGAATAGCCCCTGGGGATCTGGGGGGGTGCAGTTGGTGTGGAGCAAGACGCAACAGCAGAAGAGGACTCAGCCGAGGAGGTTAGCAAAGAGGATGGAGTAGGAGGAGTAGAGGAGGTGGCAGCAGGCCTGCCTGCAAGTCGTGGCGGTGTCACCAACTCCTCTGCAGCAGAGCCACGCATTCCATGCTTGGCAGCCGCCAGCAGGTTTACCCAATGCGCAGTGTACGTTATATACCTGCCCTGACCGTGCTTTGCAGACCAGCTATCAGTGGTCAGATGGACCCTTGCCCCAACACTGTGTGCCAGACGTGACATGATTTCTTTTTCCACAATAGAGTACAGGTTGGGGATTGCCTTTTGTGAAAAATAATTTCGGCCGGGTACCTTCCACTGCGGTGTCCCAATAGCGACAAATTTTTTGAAGGCCTCAGACTCCACCAGCTTGTATGGTAAAAGCTGGCAGGCTAAGAGTTCCGACAAGCCAGCTGTCAGACGCCGGGCAAGGGGGTGACTCTGCGAGATTGGCTTTTTGCGCTCAAACATTTCCTTCACAGACACCTGACTGTGGGCAGGTGACGAGCAGGAACTGCTGAAGGTGAGAGGCGGAGGGGCGGGTTGTTGATAGGGGGCATGGAGGACAGCAGTGGTTGACGTGGCTGAAGATGCTGGACCAGGAGGAGGATGGTGGCTTTCAGTTTGTGTGCTGCTTTTACTCATGTGTTGATCCCATAGGCGTTTGTGATGTGAGATCATGTGCCTTCGCAAAGCAGTTGTACCTAGGTGGGTGTTGGACTTCCCACGACTCAGTTTCTTTTGGCACAGGTTACAAATGGCATCGCTGATATCAGAGGCAGACACACAAAAAAAATGCCACACTGCTGAGCTTTGCAAGGACGGCATTCTGGTGGTGGCAACAGCTTGTGTTGATTGGCGTGCTGTCTGGCTGACCCCGGGTGCCGAATCTACATGCTGTCTGACTGCGCCACTAGCTCCTTGCGATGACCTCCTCCCCCTGCTTCCAACTCGTCTCCTCCTCCTCTCTGTCTCCCCATCTGAACTTTCCCCCTCTTCTTCTGCTCTTCGAGCAGGCACCCAGGTGACATCCACAGACACATCGTCATCATCAGCCGCTTCACTTGACAACTCAGCAAAGGCAGCAGCAGCAGGTACAACATCATCATCATCACAATGTACGTCCATGTGTATAATGCTGCTTGACTGAGACATATCCCCGTTATCTACATCCTCTGGCACTAATAGTTGCGCATCACTTATTTCTTCAAACTGATGTGAAAATAACTCCTCTGACGGATCAAGTGAAGCGGCTGTGGTGCTAGTGTTGGTGGTGGTGCCGGCGGGCTGGCGAGTGGTAAATTGAGAGGTGCCCGAAGCTGAGCTGGAGGAGGATGGTGCATTAAGGTTCCGAGCGGAAGCTGTAGACGATTGGGTGTCCTGTGTAAGCCAGTCAACTATGGCCTCAGAATTTTTTGAGTTCAGGGGCTGTGGTGGCCTCTGAACACTGGGCATTATTCTAGAGCCTAAGGAAATCACAGCACCACGACCACGACGGCCCTTGCGGGGTGGCCTGCCTCTGCCTGTCATTTTTTTTTTAATGTGTTGTTACTGTTGTACTATGAGTGCAAGCTGCTGTGCCACCTTATATATCAGTGGTGGGTGGGCAGTGGCACAGTACACTCTCTGTGGACCTGACAGCAGTCACTGGCACCCAGGCAACTGCAATTTAAAAAATATATATATTTTTTTTTACTTTGCAAGCTGCTGTGCCACCTTATATATCAGTGGTGGGTGGGCAGTGGCACAGTACACTCTCTGTGGACCTGACAGCAGTCACTGGCACCCAGACAACTGCAATT
Organism: Pelophylax lessonae; assembly: GCF_965119305.1. Lineage (NCBI taxonomy): Eukaryota > Metazoa > Chordata > Amphibia > Anura > Ranidae > Pelophylax > Pelophylax lessonae. The sequence continues at coordinate 476,072,841 of NC_138769.1, read as the reverse complement.
TAAAAAATATATATATATTGTTTTACTTTGCAAGCTGCTGTGCCACCTTATATATCAGTGGTGGGTGGGCAGTGGCACAGTACACTCTCTGTGGACCTGACAGCAGTCACTGGCACCCAGGCAACTGCAATTTAAAAAAATATATATATATTTTTTACTTTGCAAGCTGCTGTGCCACCTTATATATCAGTGGTGGGTGGGTGGGCAGTGGCACAGTACACTCTCTGTGGACCTGACAGCAGTCACTGGCACCCAGGCAACTGCAATTTAAAAAAATATATATATTTTTTTTACTTTGCAAGCTGCTGTGCCACCTTATATATCAGTGGTGGGTGGGCAGTGGCACAGTACACTCTCTGTGGACCTGACAGCAGTCACTGGCACCCAGGCAACTGCAATTTAAAAAAATATATATTTTTTTTTTACTTTGCAAGCTGCTGTGCCACCTTATATATCAGTGGTGGGTGGGCACACAGTGGCACTGCAGTGGGCACAGTACACTCTGTGGACCTGACAGTCACTGGCAGCCCAGGCAACTGCAATAATAAAAAATATTTTTTTTTTCAATTTATTGCAACAAGATGCTGTGCCAACGTATATATATCAGTGGTGGGCAGTGCACTGCAGTGGGTACAGTGCACTCTGTGGACCTGACACAGCACTCACTGCAATTATGACAGAGAAAAAAAAAATATTTTTTAAAATGCCAGGTACTGTGCCTGTGCCACCCGAAATGAGTGTGGTGTGCACACAGTACAGTCTGTGGTAGGTCTGTGGCCTCTCACACACAGCGGGCAGGCAACTGCAGTGTACAATAGATATATATATATATATAAAGAAAAAAATCTATTACCTTACCAGCCCTTGAAAGGGCTTTTGGGGACACTATATATATATATATATATATATATGTATATATATATAAATAAAAAAATCCTCAATTACCAGCCCTTAAAAGGGCTTTTGGGGACACTAGATAGATATAGATATATATATATATGAAGAAACAACTCAATTACCAGCCCTTAAAAGGGCTTTTGGGGACGCTAGGTATATATATATATATATATATAAAAAAAAAAAAAAACACAAATACCAGCCCTTAGAAGGGCTTTTTGGGGTGCTGATATTACAGCAGTAGTGGACCAAGAACACTGCAAGACCAGGAACACTGACTAACTGTCCCTAGCTTAACAGCAGCAGCAGCAGCAGCAGCTCTCTCCCTATTCTCACTACACACACTGCTTCAGAATGATCTAAGATGGATGCTGCCCTTGCTTATTTATAGGAGGTGGGAGGGTGTGGGAGGGAGGTACGCTGATTGGCTGGAAATGTGTCTGCTGACTGTAAAGTTCAGGGTCAAAGTTTGCCTCAATGATGTCTTATGGGGGGCGGACCGAACATCGCATATGTTCGCCGGCAGCGGCGAACGCGAACATGCTAAGTTCGCCGGGAACTGTTCGCCGGCGAACAGTTCTATACATCTCTATTAAGAAGTAGAAAACTTACACTTTCTTTTTAAATAGTAGGCAATTCAATTGTGATCCCAAATGGTCTCCAAAGGGCGCAATGTCATGGAATAAACTCACTCCAACCTGACGTACATTTCGTCCACATGGACTTCCTCTGGGGTATTTTTATTTTAGTTGTTTAACAATTTTGTTGTATTGTAGTGTCAGACAGTGGCGCACTAATTTTACACATATCAAACTTATAATTATTACATAACTATATTAAATAAAGGTATTGTTTTCTGCCAGAAATCTAGCATTGTATTGTATTACAGTGAGCTGATATCACGGAACAATATGGTATACTTTCATCAAAATTGTTTGCCTACCTTTTAACTGGACAATAATGACAATTCGTTGTTTACACTATAAATATATCACTTATTTTGTTTTAATATATTTCATTACATTTTTAAAAAAATATGAAATGTGGAAGCTTGCACGTGGAAGAGAACAACAATAAATGGCTGAACACATTTTTTTTTTCTATGCTCACTTCCTCCTTAAAATATATAGCCGTCTATTTTGCCAAGAGCACTACACTAATCTCAGCTATCAACTCAGCTAAGTATATAACAGAGACCAAACCAGGTTCTGGCTTGGAAATATGTCACCTGCCTTTATCCCTGTTTTGTCAGATGTCATTTATGTGTGCTTTTCTAACATTTTCTTTTTTTTATTGGAATTAGGGGTTTTACATCGGCCTTAACATTTAAACTTCTGCACTTTAAATCAATTTGATTTCCCTTTGATGGTGGAGTTTACCAAGTGCAGCTTAACCAGAAATGTGTCAGAGCTAAAAATTCATTTTTGCAACTTTATCCACAGGTGAAAAGAGTAAATATTTAAGAAATACAACACTAAGTGAATAATACCTCTGTCCCATGAAATCAGCTCTCCAGAATTCCAGAAAACCTAAAGAACAATATTGAATATCTCCATCTGGTTTCGGGAATTAGCTGTCACAGTGCTGCTTTAACCAATAAATGGAGTATGGAAACTGCAGACTGACAAATTGGAGGTTAAAGGAAGCTCAGCAACCAAGAACAAAATGGAGAAAAGTGTTCCTGACTTCTTTTCAGTCTTAAGGACAAACAAGACATTGTTCTTCAACATGCTGTTTGCTCTCCAGGCACCATAGGTTAGAGAAGGTGTCAAAGCGAAGAGATTCAACTTGTCAGCTAGATGGTGTTTTTCAATGTCAGTGCAAGCTACATTGTTTTCTGTTTTTCTTAAACTTTTGCCTCTATTCACTTTTATATACAGTTCAATACATAGGGGGTGCTTTTTTTTTTAAGCCTAAATTTAAACAAAACATTAAAAAAAGTCAGCGCAGGGACCATACTTACAATATGTAAAGCCGGACATAGATGGTAGGATTTTCTTTCCTGCAACCACACATTGCAGAATAGAAAATTGCTTGATTTTCCCCATCAACACTGACTTCTTGCTTCCTGTGGAGCTATTGTGTTCTACTGGCAGCCAATCCTGCCAGGAGAACACGGTGATTTGTTACTAGTGACTACAGCCTTGGCAATAATCACATCCTAAAAATCCAACATGCTGGTTGTACCAAAGTCGATGGATGGATTTGGGAGCAATCAGCCTGCCCATAGATGGTTTGAATCTCGGCCGGTCTTCGCTGAACCTATTGAGATTCGAACAGTCTATAGCCAGCTTAACGTTACTAAAAATCTTCCATCCTCCCCCCCAAAGTTGTAATCTTCTGTTGCCTCTGGTGTTAATAGAGGAGAGAGATCTGTCACAGGCACTCATCTGGAGTGCAGTCTACGCCCACCCCCCCCCCCCCCCCATCGATTAACAGAAGCTGTACTATAGCTCCTTTTATTAAGAAACTATACATGAAAGGAGGAGATGGACCTTTCATTTATCCTTCATTCATAGATCATTTTTTTAATTCATGGAAGCTATAGTACAACTTCAAAGAATAGAGGAGGGGGCAGAAAGTTCATGCAAAGTCGACACCCCCTAATAGGTGCCTGTGAAATGTCCCTCTTCCTATTAACCCTGCAATACCTGAAGATTACTGATGCAGTAGGGCAGGATCAGAGAAATGAAGATTTCAACTAAATCCACAGCCTTTGACATTTCACATTGATTGTAAGTACAGTCCCTTAGGCTGATTTATTTATTTATTTATTTTTTTGTGTTAATCTTGAATAAAATTAGGCTTGACATGCTATTTATTGAATACAATTTCTGCACCAATGGATAAGTAAAGAAAATTGTGAAAATTGAGAAAAATCTCAAAGTTAAGTATATATACCAAAAGTGTACATACCTCTGATGATGGCAAGATGCTGAATCACGTTAGCTGTGGATTATGATGTTACCCCGCACAGCTTGTCCGCTCACAGCTTGATGGTATTGCCAGAGCCAGCAAGGCATTTGCAACTAGTGAGTATACCTTAGTGTTGTGCTGACACTCTAAGATTGGGAGTTGAATACTTTCTTTTGTCAATAAAAGTTTGAACTGTTTTACACTAAGTGTACCCCCCTATGCTTTTTTGTATATGAGTGGATAAGTGGACCTGTATCTTTGTATTCAAGAGGGATACATGAACTATAAGTGAATAAAGAGCTTCGTAACTCTTTATGCACAGGTGAGGATGGCATGATCTGGAGAGCAAATGTCCATTGGATTTTAGTCCTTTAGTATATTACAGGAAGAAATTGTGTTTATTTATGGACCCTGTTTGTTGATCCTGCTGTAGCCGGTGAGTACAGTGGGTGATCGCAGCACATTCACGTGGTGCTCACATGGAAGTATTGGAGATCACAGTTTGGAACAATTTTAGGACTATTAGTGGAATCACTTGGTTGGAGGACTGCATTTGCACTTTATTGGACACAGATGAGCAATAATACAGACTAAATGTATTTTGGATGGCCTATAACTTGATGGTTATTTGTGCAGATGTATAGATGAGGATTTTGTCTGTCGGAATATTATTTATGTAGATGTTTATTTATTGATGCATGCACAGGTTTATTAATTAATTTGTCATTTAGTTTAGTGTATGTTTACACACAGACAAGCACATTTAGCGTGGTGCCAGTTGATATACATTTTTTAAATGCTATTTATTTTAGGACAAATGAGATTCAGGAAATATGAATAAGAAAAGCAAATCATACATTTTACAGTAGTTCGAGCCCAGATCTTTGGATTTTTGACCTCTATGCTTTTTATAGGAGGACTTTGGAAAAAATGTTCAAACATTAGATTGATATATCAACCACTTCTGGACCAGAAGTGGTTACTTCCTTAATGACCAGGCCATTTTTTTCGATACGGCATTGCGTTAATTTAACTGAAAATTGTGCGATGTTGTACTCCAAAGAAATCGATGTCCGTTTTTCCCCACAAATAGAGCTTTCTTTTGGGGGTATTTGATCACCGCTGCGGTTTATTTTTTGCGCTATAAACAAAAAAAGACAGACAATTCTGAAAAAAAAATATATATATTTTTTACTTTCTGCTATAAAACACAGCCAATAAAAAAAATAAAAAATTCAATTTTTTTTTCATCATTTTAGTCCAATATGTATTCTGCCACATATTATTGGTATATTGATTGGTTTTCATAAATGTTATCGCGTTTACAAACTAGAAGATGGATTTATGGTATTTTTATTTATTTATGTTACTAGTCAGCGATCAGCGATTTTTAGCGGGACTGTGACATTGCAGTGGACAGATCGGACACCTAACTGACTCTTTTGACCCTTTTGGGGTGACCAGTGACATTACTACAGTAATCAGTGCTAAAAATATGCACTGTTACTGTACTAATGACACTGGCAGGAAAGGGGTTAACACCAGGGGCAATTAAAGGGTTAAGTGTGTCCCTAGGAGATGCTTTCTAACTGTGTCGGGGAAGAACTCACTAGATGAAAATAGGGAGCTGTGTTCCTGAATAGCAGGATAGCAGGAATACAAGATCTCTGTGTTCATTTGTGACAGAACAGCGGCCTGCCTTGTTTACATACAAAACCAAAAAGTTCCAGCACTGGTACTATAGCAGTCTCACTTCCAAAAATATACAGCTAACCGATGGTACTGCTGCTTAAAAAATACTGGTGCCAGCATTAAAATATGCAAGAAGGAGAGAAAAAACAGCGCTAACCACAGTTAATAACATGGGGACTAGGAGAGCAGCCCATATGAAACAGTCATGTTTATTTAGAAAGACATATAAAACGGAAGTTCCAAACCGGTAATCTGTCATGGATAGAGCTGCTGGTCAAGAAGGGTGCACAGCAGGCAAAGCTGCTGGGTGGGAGGTTCAAGGTCCACGATGGTATGGGGAGGAAACCAACTAGATGTGGCCACCCAGGAGTCAAAAGGGTGCCGGACCAGCCGGTGTACAATAAAGGCCTCCTCCTGCGCTACAGAGCCAAGGGGAGCGGAATCGTCTGGACCGGCAGACGTCAAAACCGGAAGCGACGAAGCGGAAGTCAGGGCCGGCTTGGAACGCAAACAAAGACCATTTGCTGTGATGACATGTTTCACGCAGAAGGGCTTTGCAGCGCAGGAGGAGGCCTTTATTGTACACCGGCTGGTCTGGCACCCCTTTGACTCCCAGGTGGCAACATCTAGTTGGTTTCCTCCCCATACTATCATGGAACTTGGACCTCCCACCCAGTGGCTTTGCCTGCTATGCACCCTTCATGACCTGTGGCTCCATCAATGACAAATTACCGTTTTGGAACTTCCGTTATATATGTCTTTCTAAATAAACATGTTTCAAATGGGCTGCTCTCCTAGTCTCTATGTTATTTACTGTGGTTAGCGCTGTTTTTTCTCTCCTTCTTGCCTTGTTTACATAGGCAGACCGCAGTTCTGTCTCTATGGGGAGTGATCGTGGGTGGCTGGCTGCATGCACCCCCCCCCGGCTAATGCATTAACCCCCTTAGCGGTAATCCCGAGCGTGACTCGGGGTTGATTTTTCAAGGATCGGTAACCCCGAGTCACGCTCGGGGTGGATTGCAGAGAGCGCAGCGGTGTTCTCTTACCTTATCCTGGCGATCCAGCGATGATCTCTCATTGCTGAGATCGCCAGCCGAGAGTCCCGCCGCTCCTCCGTCCCTCCGTCGGTGTGATCACTTCCTAGTTCCGTTCCCTGCAGCAGCAATGCTGCATGGGAGCGGAACTAGGGAGGGAAATTCAAAAAAAAAAAAAAAAAAAACGTTGCACAAAACACAAAACATATTTTATATTATATATATATATATATGCATATATATATGCATATATATATATATATATATATATATATATATATATATGCATATATATATATATATATATATATATATACACCGGTATATATATATATATACATATATATATATATATGTATGCATATATATATATATATATATATATATATATATATATACACACACACACATATATCTATATATAATATATAATGCATGAATTATAATCTAATCAATAATATAATTTTATTATATATATTATATATTAAATAATAAAATAATATTATTGATTCGATTATAATTCATGCGTTTGTGTTTCAAATTTATCACATCTGGGATGTCTACTAGACTCTTGTTTTGGTCAGGTTTAAGTCAGTAATTACTAAGAATTGTAGGCCTATAATACATAACGCCAAATTTCCATGAAAACAATTGTACCGCTTTTGGTATGTAATTCCTGACATAATCATACCGCCAGGGAGGTTAAACGACGTACAGGTACGTCGTTTCGTGCAATAGTGCCGACCTGACACAGTATATGTGCAGCGGCTGGTCAGCAAGTGGTTAAGATATATTTCAATTTGAGGGCTCAAGAACATCTACTATTGTAGTGTGGTTTATTTTCTTCCTTTGACCAAAATCACACTTTTCATATTTGACTATTACAATCAATCAAAACCTCCTTGGTTATAATTTAAGATTACAAATAATCACAAATTGTCAATTCTCTCATTATTAATTGCATTGTCCTTTGCCTAGTCGAATCATTTTTGCATTTGCCCAATGTATGGGAGAACACCACTAGAGGTTTGTGCATGTGCCTAGATTCACCTACTTTTTTTACCACATAATGTCACATATTTCTGGAAGACAGCTTGGAGGATGTATTTTTGGTATTATTTTTGGCATTATTTTTTATTTAAGTTACCTTTCAAATTTTTGCATGGATATTACGCTATAGCATGGTGATAACAATGTTCTTTTTCTCTCTTGTGCCCTATGATTGTATTGTCTATTAATATGGGGCTGGTGCTATGAACAGTAGATAACTGTCTAAGGAGGTAGGCACAGAAAAATGAGTGCCCATTAGCAATGGCCTACATGAATTAGCTTCTGTCATATGGGCTGTTGTGTGTGCACATTATAACCTTTTCTGCACTGTAGTCATCAGGACCCTGGGTATAACATGAGAAACCAAAAGCAAGTGGGCCCAAACAAAAATCATTGGTGGTGATGATTGTCCCATCTTGTCAGCCATTATAATGCCATCAGAGTGTATAATTAATTTACTAGAGAATGCAATGAAAAAAATATTACAGATGGACACACTAAGTATAATTGTTTTCTAATGGCTTGAACTCTTGTAAGTTTTAATAGAATATCTTTTGATTCATTTATCATCACATGCTCTAAAACAACTGAAGTCACAGAAGTAGATATGCAATCAGATAGATATCATACAACTTACATTTTCTCATATCTACTTCCACTTTCTCATTAAAGCATATGTAAAGGGTCTCTAAAAATTACTGTGCAGTCTAATAGGCACCAGAAAAGTCCTACTACACAGAATACTTATCACAGGCCTGGTCAGATACGCTCCCTCTCTTCTCTTTAGATTGGTAGTAAATTATTTTTTTTTTATACCTACCTAATAAAGCTTACCTGTAGGTAAAATGAATGTCTCCTAAATGTGCATAGCGAGCAGCAATGGGTGACGTCACTGGTGCATGCTCTCTGAAGGAAAGACGTACCTGTGTCGTTCCTTCAGAGCTGTGTGCCACAACTGAGACTTCCGTGCATATGGGGAGCACTATACTAGTTACATTCACAAAAGGAGGAGGGGGGCAGACCTAGTGGTGCCTGGATCTGAAAAAGCCAGCAGCTGCCACAAGGCAACATGGTGGCATAGGACCTGTGTGGCGACTGCAGAAAAGAGGATCTCAGCAAGACAATGCTGGATCCCCTGGCTGGGTAAGTGTCTTTACTGTGCAGAACACAGCATCAGGTAAGCAGGGGAAAAAATATTAGTGGGGGGGGGGGGCTGAAGTTCTCCTTTAAGGAGCATGTAAGCAGGTGCTTACAGGAGTCTTTGTGAAAAAATAAAGTGTTCTTTATTCCTGGGGTTATATGAGAATCTGTAGACATTTTGTAAACCTCTATATGGTTTTATGTAAAAGTCATGTGTAATGTGTTAGTGAGTTAGCAGGCTGCCTAGGAGTCGGGAGGAGGTTAGGGACCGACTCCCAGGTATCCATGGTTCTGCCCCTTGAGATGGCCCATGAATACAAGGGGAGGATTCCATTCTTTGTCCTGGAGTCTTGGAAGGCAAAGAACAAGCAGAACTGCAGCTAGATATAGCTCTACTCTTTGGGAAAGAATTCCTTTATTGGGCACCAATTCTGGGTCTCAAAGATGGTTCTGTGGACTTTGTATGAGAGGACTTTACAACTTGGAAGAGGTATGAACTGGGTAGCTTGAGATAAGGAAGCATAGGGTTATGCTTTGGGGGACTTTTTGAGACTGTCTTGATTACTTGTATCTCCATGAGTTCTAAAGTAAAAGTTCCACTAAGTTCCAAAGTGCCTGGGTGAAGTTCATTAGTAAAGGGGTGCATGGAAGGCATATAAAGAACAGGACTTGTACAATAAAGGAATGAAGAGGAAACACAAGATGGTCACCATGAAAGGGTTAATCGTGTTGTGGAGTTTGCAGGAGATGCTGCCGAGTGCCGTTGCCATGGTTTACCAGTGAAGTGGTGAAGAATGTTATAGCATCCAGCCTGTTGGAGTTATGTGACTTGGCATGGGAGATGGTGACCCTGGTAATGAGAGGGTTTGTGAGCTTGACCCACTCCCTAACGGTCAGTGCCCCACATACACGGGTCAACATCACGGCACAGTGGACATATAGGCTTAGCCTGGAAGTCATGGGAAGTTAAAGAAAGAAATAAATGAACGCTAGGAAAGTGTTAAAGCTCATAGATAACCAGAAGTCGGTGCTGTGTGAATGGTGGGCTTCTCAAATTGTCAAAGAGAGAGAGGTGGAAATCATGGCTGTGCTGGCAGAGCGGGACCACAGAGAAATGATGCATTCGGGAAGAGAAGCTGTTGTGAAGTCACATGTTAGGAGTGCGTACAAACGAATTGCTTAGTGCACTGTGTTGAGCTGTGCACAGGTCTTGAGCTTGCTTCTAAGTTGAGGTGCCATCTTAATGCTGATTTTACATGACCCTGAGCCTGTGCCCAGTGCTTCAGGCCCCAGGCATTAGCGAGTGCATTCACAGAGTCCCCACATGGGGCTTTTTAAGGCCCACCCACAAGCATCCTTTATATACACACATAAAACTTGTATTGCTCAAATTGTAACGTCCCGCACATCTGGTAAAAATGTATAAATATATCTATTATACCAAAATTAAACTTAAACAGTTAAATAAAACAGTTGAACATTAAACAGTAATATTTTAGGTGGAAGTCTGCATGTTGCAATCTTGAGTTTGCTGTTACCAAAGGTTTACTGTCTGAAATAACAAAAGATAAAGCAATGCATAGCTTTGACCCCTAGTCAGCTAAGTCAGAAGAGCCAAACCTTTAAAAAATGCATAACCCAGCTTCCTTTTTTCGGAAAAGATGAGCTCATTTCAGCCACAATGTCAGTGTTGTGACTTTTAGGGAAAGCCGACAATTGTATTAAAATATTTTTTTCATATTAACATTGCTACATGTCCCCCATTGCTGTGCTCTGCTTCCCATGCCTTATGTTTGGCAATATCATGCGTATTGGCCCTAGTTCATGACCTTTATACTTCCAGCAAGATCTGCAAAACTGTTTATGATCCAAACCTGGGCAGATTTGCTCATCCTTTATTGTAACCTTTGATCTCACTCCATGAGTAATTAGACCCACATTTTCACCAGAAGTTTTCAGAAGCTATTATTAACACTCATAATGACATACAGTGTATACTAATATGGGGAATATATGTTTTAACATATGGCAAACTCCATGAACTGCAAAAGATCTCACTGAGGGGCATTGAGTTTACTGCCCCAATGATACAGGTTGTTTATGATACTTTTAATTTTGTTTGAATTTGTTTTCTGAGTATGGCATTAAGAAATAACTTTGGACTATTTATTGAACAGAGAAGTATATTAAAATAACTTTGCTTCCATTTTTCCTTACAAAAAAGTTGCCAAAAACAGATGGTGTGATAGAAAAATATACGGAATGCTATACATGCAATGGCTTTACTCTAAATGGCCAATCCCTGGCCCTCTAAATTTCCCTTGCAAACACATTTTCTATGGTAAATATAATACACAAAGTGTTAATGTTAGGGGATAAAATAATCACACACAGTATCAATATCACATCAATAATGGGTTAATGAATATTTGATTGTATCAAATGCTTTATCTTTGAGAGAAAGTAAGTTTACAACATCTAAAAGTCCCCTTGCAGAAGTTCAAATATGGATATTAAAATGACACCAAAACACATACACTCCATCCTAAACCATTAAGAAATGCAGTAAACACAAGTAAATGAATACCATGTATACTGTACAAGATAGCACCTATAGATCCAGAAACTGTCAATGATTACTCTGCAGTGAATAAACATCAGTTATTAACCAGAGAGTGATCCTGGCAATTAGAACCATAAATCAATGGAAATTAATGATACGGATAGCCCAAACAAACGCTAGACAGATGGCTACTATAACTCAAAAATAGTTCTTTGCAGCATGAATGGCATTTATAGATAAAACAGAAAAAAACAAGGCAGGGAAGAGCTTTCAGTGCAGTATAAAAAAACACTAGGATTTATTCAACAAAAACATTCAAAGCTAGCGTACTCACAAATGTGGTCTTGTACAGTGGCATGTAACAGTGCAGCAGGATCAAGCTGTGGAGTAAGTCCTCATAGTCCTAAGCATCATAGGCTGATGAAAGGGGTGGTTGCCCCAGAAACATGTCCCTATACGGCATATAGACTGAGGCGTGATGACATGATAGTGAGAATGGCTACTTCTGACTGTGGTTTATGTTGGTTCCATGCAAGACTTCAGGGTCTTTTATCATTACAGAGGTCTCCCCTGCTTCTCCTGGCCAGGGCTACTTGGGTCTATGGGAACTTACTTCATAGCTTGATCCTACTGCACTGTTACATGCCACAGTACAATACCACATGTATAAGTGCACTAGCTTTGAGTGTTTTATTGAACAAATCCTACTGTTTCTAATACTACACTTGGAGTCCTTACTTGCACTTTTTTTAAATATTTTATTTAACATGGATATTGCATACTGGAAATTTCTGTATTCTCTATCTATATCTGAAATGCCAGGATCAAAAATGTCCATGGTCAGGCAAATTTCAGGATCCAACATTGCTGGGATCAGGAAAATACCAAGATCCAATATGTGTATGGTTAGGGAAAATACAGAACCCAACATGGGCACATTATGGAAAAGCCAGACTCCAGTTTGGCCTTATTTAGGGGAATTTCAGCATGGCCACAGGCTGATTTAGGATCCAGTTGCACCTGAGCCCATTGCAGAGTGGTCAGCTGTTTATGTGACCTGACCTTACTCGCATATGCTCAAATATTCTAGTTGCTCTTCCTCAATCTGATCCTGTCTCCTGTCTGACACTACTGTTGCCTGCCTGTATTGCTGCCCCTCTATCTACCGCCGCTGGGTGCTTGTTTTCCAGACTCTGCACCTGTATCCTGCCTGACACTGCTGTGTCCACCTATTCTACTGACTATGCATCTGTCTCTTGCTGTGTACTGCTGCTACACACCTTTTGACAACCTCAACTCAGCCTTTTCCACAACTAAGCTGTTATCTCCAGCAATTGAACCAGCTTGTAGCCCTTGTGTAGCTTTTCGTCACTACCAGGGAGACCTGGACTAGAGTGGCATTAGAAGCAGACCCTCTGTCTCTTGCCAAGTATATGACAGCCATGCTTCCTTGACTCTCAAGAGCCTGTCCACAGACAATGTATAAGCAGAGACTGAGAGTTTTAGTTAGATAATGTAGCTATCTGTGGCATGCCTATGGAAGTGGAATATGGCACCCTGTTGATCCCTTTTTCCAGCGGCCTCTACTAGAGGACTTGTGCAAGCTGTGTAATGTCACTATGACTAGGAAGAGGTGTTTTTTTCATGCTGGAATAAAATAAATTAGGAAATGGCCAGGATGTTCATATCATTACACCAGCAATTCTCTATGGCCCTTCTTACTTCATGTTCTAATATTCCTACATAGAAAAATGAATTTTTAAATACTTTTTCCTTTTCAGAAAATTGTGAAATTTGCTAAGGCATGTTAGTCATGCGTTTTGTTTTAGCAGTTTGTGGGAAGTTTTTCCAACATCATCATATGACTATCTTCCTTTTTTTAAACATTACAACATATGAATTATTGTTAGTCATAACTGCTCAGTAATTCAAATGTTGCAGCACTTCAAACTACTAACAAATAGAGATGGGCCGAACACTCCCTGGTTCGGTTTGCACCAGAACTCTCGAACATCACAAAAGTTCAGACCCGAACCCCATTGTAGTCTATTGGACCCAAATTTAAAAATGAAAAGTTCCCATTTTGAAGGCTTAAATGCACATTATTGGCAATAAAAAGGCATGGGGGCCCGGCTAATGCCCTGGGGGACATTTATCAACTGAATTTTCTTTTTTTTTAAAAAAGATAATTTTTACAGGAGCAGTGATTTTAATGGTGCTTAAAGTGAAGCAATAAAAATAAAAAATTAATTTAAATATAGTGCCTGGGGGGGGTTCCCCTTAGTCTGCCTGTAAAATGGTGCATCTGTATAGTTTATAGAGCCTGCTGTAGCAAAACTGAGATTTATAAAGAAAAAAAAATCACATTTAAATTGCCGGAAATACAATAGCATTGATGGCAATACAAAAATATTTTTTTAAAAAACCCTTCGGGTCTGGTATAGATTTTAAGGGGAAACCCACACCATAATTGAAAAAAAAAAAACCCATGGAGCCCCCCAGAATATATAGCAGACCCATATCCGAGCATGCAGCCCGGAAAGGGGGGATGAGCGAGAGTCCCTCCCTTCCTGAACCATACCAGGCCACATGCCATAAAAATGGGGGGGGGGTGCTTTGGGGAAGGGGGGAGCCCTTACCAATATAGAACTGTTAAATGGTGGAGCCAGCAGTAGGCGGTTAGCCTTCTTTGTGTGCGGAAATTATTTCTCTTTTTTCAGGTCTGGCGGTGGCGTCGACAACGGCTTTGGGATTGACGATGGATTTACATCTGGAACTTTTTTTTTTTTTATTTTTAATAAAGGAATTGTCAAAGATTGTGCCTATGTTTTTTTGACAAAGAGCCTGGTATGGATTGGGTGGGGACCCCCACGCCATTTTGTTAAACATTTTTCTATTGTCGGTGATGTTTTTTTCATTTAGCTGTCAGCGGGGAAGCCCGTTGACATCTGATGACTCATCCATTGCTTCCCGGCCCGTTCCTTAACAACCAGATAATGGAAAATTGTATCATACTTACCGTAATTTTCCTTTCCTGGTGCCTATCCATGGCAGCATACCTGTGATAGAGCTCCGCCTCTACTCCGTCTTCAGGACTAGTGAATAGCATAAAAGAAAGACGCCCCCTATTCCCAGCATTCTCCTGTAATATAGAATACCGAGGGAGGGAGCGTATGCTGCCATGGATAGGCACCAGGAAAGGAAAATTACGGTAAGTATGATACAATTTTCCATTTTCCTGGTGCCTCCATGGCAGCATACCTGTGATAAATAACTAGCATAACAAGGGTGGGTAATGCCAAATAAGTAAATTTTTAATTGGAAAAAGACATTGCTGATTGAATTGCTCTTCTTCCAAACTCAACGGTTGTGAGTGACCCAGGGTCGATACGGTAGTGTCTGAAGAACGTGTGTTGAGAAGACCATGAGGCGGCCCTGCAAACCGTCTCCAAAGACACATTAGCCCTCGCCGCCCAAGAAGCTGAAACTGCCCTGTTAGAATGAGCCCTCACTCGAGAAGGAGGATCCAAGCCCTTGATTTTGTAGACCTTTTGGATTAGCTTGATTATCCAAGATGACAGAGTCCTGCTGGTAGCTTCCTTGCCTCTGTTCTTTCCGTAGGGAACAATGAACAACCTTTCTGAAGATCTGAAAGATTCTGTTGCTCCTAAGTAGGCCCGAATAACTCTGGAGATGTCCAGGTTATGATGCGTGTTTGACTCTGGATCCAACAGAACAGGTAGTGCCCATGGTTCAAGAAGATGGCTTGAGGACGATACCTTAGGGATGAAGCTTCGTAATGGACGAAGCTCAACTCTATCAGGGAAAAAGGTGATATGCTCTTCACCTATCCCTAAGGCATGCAGTTCAGAAACTCGTTTTCCAGAGGTGATGGCTACAAGAAATACCGTTTGTAGAGTCACATTCCACAAGGTTGCTTGCTCCACAGGGGCAAAGGGGGTTCCGGATAGAGCTTCCAAAATTAAAGAAAGATCCCACTGAGGAAAAGGGTGTCTAGTGGGGGGGCGAATTCTTCGTACCCCTTTAAAGAAAGTGATCACCAAAGGATCTAATGCCCATCTTATATTGGTTGCTGCTGAGATCGCTGCGACCTGTACTTTTAGAGAGCTTAGACCTAACCCCAAATCCAATCCTGATTGAAGAAAGGATAGTAAATTGGAGGAAGAGGGACTGATCGGGTTGAATTCTTGTTCTGTCGCAAATTGCAGAAATTTATTCCAAATCCTGGAATAGATTGCATTTGTAGAGGGTTTTTTAGCCTTCAAGAGTGTAGAAATGACTCCGGGAGTACATCCTAAAGACTGAAACCTCCTCCTTTCAGCCTCCACACATGAAGGTCCAGCCTCTGCGGGTCCGGGTGGCATAGACCCCTCTGAGAGAGCAGATCTGGAAAGGGAGGAATCTTGACAGGAGGTCCCAGACTGAGTTGCACTGCCAGAGGGAACCATGGTCTCTTCGGCCAGAACGGAAGAACTGCTAAGATTTGAACTGGTTCTCTGAGGAGTCTCCTGAGAAATTTCAGAATTAACGGACGTGGAGGAAAGGCATAAGCCATGGAAAAGTTCCAAGGGCACGTCAGGGCATCTACCGCCTCCGCCTGAGGGTGGGGGAGACGAGAGAAAAACCTGGGAAGTCTTGAGTTCTCCGGGGTAGCGAACATATCCAGTTGTGGGGGAAACCAGAGGTTGGAGATCTGCAGGAAAATGTGTGGATGGAGACACCATTCGTTGTTGTCCAGAAAATTCCTGGACAGGGAGTCTGCTATGGTGTTGAGCTTGCCTGGAAGGTAGACCGCTCTCAGATCCATCAGGTTCCTCTCCGCCCAGAGCATTATGGGTTCGACCTCCAACAGGAGGGATCTGCTGCGTGTTCCCCCCTGTTTCTGTAGGTAGGATACTGCTGCTTTGTTGTCCATCCTGAGAAGAACTCTGTGTCCTTGGAGGAGTGGTGTTAAGGATGTTAGGGCTAAGAAGGCCGCTCTTAACTCCAGCACATTGGATACTATTCCCCTGGTTGAACAGGACCATCTTCCTTGAAGATTTGTATCTCCGCAATGGGCGCCCCAACCGTATCCGCTCGCGTCTGACGTAACAATGGTCCATGAAAACGAACCTAGATAGTGAGGCTTCTCGAGGTTCTTCCTCTTTGTCCACCAGTGTAAGCTCCTGCGCATCACTGAGGTTATTTTGATCCTCTGGCAAAGATGTTCCTTCTTCCACTGCGCTAGGAAGCCTGTTTGGAAGAAACGTAGATGCCAATGGGCCCATGGCACCATGGGGATGCAAGATGACATCGTACCCACTAGGCTCAGGCACTGGGAGGCCGTCAGATGAGTACTTTCGATGACCTTGTACATTCTCTGGATGACAATGTCTCTCTTCTCGGGAGGTAAGGATACCGTTCCCTGTCGAGTATTGAAGAATGCCCCGAGATAAACCATCTGTTGTGTTGGTGAAAGATGACTCTTCTTCAGATTTACCAGCCATCCGAAATCTTCCAGGGACTGAAGAAGAATCTCCCTGTGGGACATTAGCTGTACTGGATTGTCTGCAAGGAGAAGGATGTCGTCCAAATAATGGAACACTCTTAAACCCCTCTCCCGGAGGGGGGCGATAACAGCTATCAGAACCTTGGTAAATACCCGAGGTGAGGTACAGAGGCCGAACGGAAGGGCCTTGAATTGTAAATGTATTCCCCCTACTGTAAACCTCAGAAACTTCTGGAAGGATGGAAGGACGGGAATGTGTAGATAGGCATCCTGGAGGTCGAGTGATATCATCCAGTCTCCTGGCTGGATTACCTGGATGATTGTATTTAGTGATTCCATCTTGAAGCTTTCGAGTGTTATATAACGATTTAGCTTCTTGAGATCTATCATAGGTCTCCATCCTCCTGTCTTTTTTCTGACCAGAAAGAGCGGGGAATAGAAGCCTGTATAGTGTTCTGCCGATGGGACTGGAACAACTGCTCCCTGGAGCTGAAGTTCTGTCAGAAATTGTAGTAGTGCCGAAGCTTTTTCCCGAGAAGCTGGGATTCTTGTTTTCTGAAAGACTTGAGGTGGTGAATGGGAGAACTCCCAATGATGCCCTAACTTGATCGTGGACAAGACCCAAGGGTCCTGGCAGCGGGCAGCCCAGACCGGGTAGAAAAGTTGCAGTCTTGCTCCGACTGGGAGGGACTGCAGACCCCTGGCGTCAAAAAGACTTTGTGGATTCTTGGGGAGCTGTAAGGGACTTATTTTTGCGTGCCCCCAAAAAAGAGGCCTGCGTGCCCCTCCAGGGTCTTCTGTTCTCCCCTTGTTGTCTTGGCTGCCTGTAGTCTCTGTATCTTGATGGGCGAAATCTTGAAGAAACCACTCTGGATCTCTTGGGTTTTCTGTCCTGGGGGAGTAATCCGGACTTCCCTCCTGAGACTCTGGAGATAGCTTCATCCAATCTCTTCCCAAAGAGAGCCTTTCCATCAAAGGGTATCCTACACCAATTTTGTTTGGATGATAGATCCGCCGTCCAAGATTTTAACCAAAGGGCCCTTTTCGCCATTACTGCGTGAAGCATTGACCTTGCTGAACAGCGGATTGTATCGATTGCGGCTTCTCCGACAAAGTCTGCTGATATCTTGAGTTCTTCAAGCGCCTTGATGATGTCTTTTCGGGGAACATCCTGACGCAAGGCTGTCTCCACATTATCTGTCCAGACTCTGATGGCGTTGGACACCGATGTAAGTGCAATGGCCGGTTTACAGGCAGCGCCTGAGGCCAAGTAGCTTCTCTTTAGGTCAAAATCGATTTTGCGGTCTAGAGGATCCCTAAAGGAAGTCGAATCCTCCATGGGAAGAGTCACATTCTTTGCAAGGCGTGCCACTGCTGCATCAACTACCGGCATAGAGTTTAAGGATTGTGCATCCGATTCGGCCAGTGGGTAAAGTTTATTGAGGCGACCCAGAGAAAACTTCTTATCGGTTTTCTTCCATTCTTCCTCTATAATCTCTCTGATCTCACCCATTAGTGGGAAAAAAACCTGCTTCCTTTTAAGGAAGGGGAAGTAAGTCTTGGATTTTGCCGGGGGATCCTCTGTGTCTTCCCAGGCAATGGCTGTCTTCACTGCCTGGATGAATGGCTGCACCAAGGTATAACTGAAGCCTGATGGATCTGCTTCGTCTGAGGACTCCTCTGAGAGTGAATCCGCGGAATCGTCTCTGGCCGGTGGGTCTGAGGACGGCCGAGAGGTGTTGGGGCCTGAAGGACCTGGTGCATCAGGATCTGTGCTTTGCGCTAATGCCCTAGAAGGGGCTGTCTGCGCGGGAATCAGGGTTGTCAACTCTGCGAGGGAGTCCTTCATAGTTTGTTTGAGCATATCTACCACCTGGATATTTTCTGCTTCCCGATTGGAGGCATACTCGCGGAAGCAGTCTTTGCAAACCAGCTTGCGTGGCAAGGGTATTGCTCCACAGGCCCAACATTTTTTGGAGGAGCGAGGTGGTGCAGAGGGCGAGCGTTGCCTTGATCTTGATCTTTCTGAAGATCTATGGCGGGATCTGCGATCCGGGCTGTCATCTTCGCGGTGTCCTGAAGATCTTCCTGATCTTCTAGAATGAGTAGGGCTGAAATAAAGTACCCTTGTCAGCCAATTATGCACTCTTTTTTTAGTACCTAAACATACTCACGATAAGGTGGTCCTATACCTATTGTGAGGATCTTGTGCACGGGATGAGTGGCTCATTGCAGGGCGTTACGGGAGGACCGACTAAAAAGAAAAACGTAGAATAGATCAAAAAGATGGCAAGACGATGAGCACAAAAGGTGATTAGAAATAGGGTGGGCATAGGGTCTTCAATAAAAGGGGGCCGGGGAAAAACGGAAGAAAAAACGTAAAGAAAAGCGATACCCCCATTTTTTTTTTTTTTTTAAAAACATATACACATATATATATATATATACATACATACATACATGTAAACACACATATACTATCATACGCACCGTTCCCTCACCCCTCTTTTTTTTTTTTTTTTACCAATTTTAAGAAAAAAAATTTTTTTTTTTTTTTTTTACTATATAAATAAAGTTTTTTTTTTTTTTTTCAACCATATAAATAAAGTTTTTTTTTTTTTTTTTATATAAATAAAATCCTTTATTGCCCTGCAGAGAGCAATAACTTACCTGGGGCTTTTGCATAGAATAATGCAGGAACCATCAGCCTGGATAACTACCAGGCTAATGATTCCTTTAATACTAATAGGAGGAGGGAGGGAGCTCAAAATCCCTCCTCCTCCATTAATTGGAATGTTAAGGGAAACTGTGGGCAAAAGCCCTACCTGTTTCCCTTAACCAAGATGGCCGCCCGCGCTTCGATCGTACTGCGCATGCGCCCGCGCATGCGCACACGCCCTAGCTACCCGACCGCCGGAATCCCCGCCTCCCCACACTGGAACGCCAGCGAATAGGATAAGGAGGGGAGGAGCGGAGCGGCCGAAGGCTGCACACCCTACACAGCCCCAGAACGCCGTACGCCGATGAGGCAGGAGCCCGGAGCGGGACAAACAAGCCAAAGAACAGGTATTTAAAAAGGACGGTATAAAACATATAAGGGGCTTATCATTATATGAACCTAGTAGAAAAGGGAAATGAGAGAAAATATAGGAAGGGGAGAGCAAAGATATGACCTATCTGTGACAGGAAAGGGGGAAGGAAAAAATACAAGAGAAAAGAAACTACTTTAAGGTAGTGGGTCCTCCTGCAAAACCCTGCGGTCAAATCATCATAAAACTGTTCCATTGCAGGCAGAATGCGTTCCTATGAGGAAACTCTGCGCCTTACCCCAAGATCCACAGAAGGGGTTCCCAGTCTTATCAGTGCTTTGAGCGACCCAAGAAGCAGGGACTGCGCACGGGAGAGGCTTAACCCGGCGGAAGCTGCCAGATGGTCAGCAGGTAAGGACATACTGCTACTCTTCACCAGTCAAGAAGGTATGAGGAAAAAAAGGAGAATGCTGGGAATAGGGGGCGTCTTTCTTTTATGCTATTCACTAGTCCTGAAGACGGAGTAGAGGCGGAGCTCTATCACAGGTATGCTGCCATGGAGGCACCAGGAAATTCACTTTGCCCTGATTTGGTCAAAGCTTTGACCAATCAGGGCTTAGAATGCACTATGCAGTGCGCAGTGCATTGTGGGTTGCTATGCGTGTGAACATCCCGCCGAGCGACCTGCAAATTCGGGTGTTTGCTGAACTTTTTCTTGGCTTCTACTGTTTGATCATCTGTACTAACAAACATGAGATAACACCCTCAATCCCAGGGGAACATCTATGACACAGATTATTCTAATCACTATTGCCACCACTCTCCTTTTCCCTTCTCTTCTGGAGATATGTAGTAGTGACAGCAAGTGTCTGCACCACTGTCCAACTCTGCATTCTCCCCCTATTGACATTGGGCTTTCCATTGACGTTTGACCAACCACCCTCATATACCTAAAGCACTTTTGGTAGTTAGCAACCTATAGAGAAGTGATGATAACATTGTTCCATTTGCTGAGATTTCAATTGCATTTATATAATCAAAGTAATACCTTAGAGTTACATGATAAAGACACAAAATAACTAGGGTTGAGCGGACACCTAGATGTCCGTGTTCGACGGGTTCGGCCGAACTTTAAAAAAAAGTCCGGGTCCGTGTCCCGGACTTTTACCGAACTTTTCCCGGACACCGAACCCCATTGAAGTCAATGGGGACCCGAACTTTAAGGCACTAAAATGGCTCTAAAACACCAATGGAAAGGGCTAGAGTGCTGCAAATGGCAGCAAAACGTAGTTAAGAGCATGGCAAGTGCTCTGCAAACAAATGTGGATAGGGAAATAACTTAAAACAACAAAAAAAAAACAGAAAAATAAAACAATGTTCTTCATCTCTGAAGGACGAGGCCCATATGGAGTAGGAGGGAGGTTGAGGTGGTGGTGGATGTGGCGGTGTCATAGGCGTGCGCACAGGGTGTGCCTGGTGTACCTGGGCACACCCTAATCACCTAGGGCACATAGCATTATCGCTCTGTTTGCCAGTGAGGAGATGGGAAAGATCTCCCTCGCACCTGCTCTGCTCTATTTCTCTTTGCCAGCAGGGAGAGTAATGTATCGGGGCCATGTACATGTAGGCAAACACATGCATGTGTATTTCAACTTTGGGGTGCACACCCTAATGCAATAGGCTGCGCACACCTATGGGCGGTGTAGGTGGAAGCGGCGGTGGAGGAGGACCAGGGCCGGATTAAGAGCATCATGGTCTTGGTGCTGAGGATTTTGAAGGGCCTTAAGGGCCGTGCCTTGTCATGCACCCAGAGGAGGAAGGGTGCAGCCATGCATGCCTAATTCAACATGGGATGCTGTCTCTGAAGCCCATAAACACATCCATGCATCGGCAACTGTCCCTCCTTGTCCGGCCTTCGCGCTGTGTGGGGAGGTTCTGAGGGTGCTGCCTGGGGAAGCGAGCATAGAAGCCAGACTTCTGTGTTTACAAGTGACAGAAGAGCGGTCACAGTGAATATGGCCAACCCGGGGCCTATATAAAAGGTAGGGGCCTGCATGGAGCTGCAGCTCCAATAGCCCCTACGTTAATCTGGCCCTGAGGAGGAGGACGAGGTAGCCAACACTGCTTCTTTTCACAAATTTTAAATGAGGGTACACCCCAAAAGAGTGAGAAAGAGCAAAAATGGAACAATGGCTGGGTAAGGTCGGTATCCATTGCTATTCTGCACAAGGTACGGAAAAGTCCCGTGGGATCCATGCCTGGTTCATTTTAATGAACGTGAGCTTGTCCACATTGTCTCTGGACAGGCGGCTGCGCTTGTCTGTTATAACACCCCCAGCCGTGCTAAATACCCGTTCAGATAATACACTGGCTGCAGGGCACGCCAGCACCTCCAAGGCGTAAAGGGCAAGCTCAGGCCATGTGCCCAATTTGGAGACCCAGAAGTTGAAGGGGGCAGACCCCTCATTTACTATATGTAGGCGTGTGCACACATACTGCTCCACCATGTTGGTAAAATGCTGCCTCCTGCTAAGACGTTCCATCTGAGCTGCTGGTGCTGCTGTTTGTTGTGGCGTGCTGACAAAGCTTTTCCACATTTCGGCCATGCTAACCCTGCCTTCTGAGGTGCTGGCGGTGCCCTGGTTGAGTTGGCGACCTCCTCCTCCTCCTCCTCTGCCTTGTGCTTCCACTGTGGCCCCGCTGTCAGATGGGAATGCCAGCAGCATCGCGTCTACCAGCGTGCGCTTGTACTCGCGCATCTTGCGATCGCGCTCCAGTGAGTGAATTAAGGACGGTACGTTGTCCTTGTAATGGGGATCCAGCAGCGTGGCCACCCAGTAATCAGCACAAGTTAGAATGTGGGCAACTCGGCGGTCGTTGTGGAGACACTGCAGCATGTAATCGCTCATGTGTGCCAGGCTGCCCAGAGGCGACGAAAGGCTGTCCTCTGTGGGAGGTGTATCGTCCGTGTCCTCTGTATCCCCCCAGCCACGCACCAGTGATGGCCATGAGCTGGCCTGGGTGCCACCCTGCTGTGAACATGGTTCCATCTCCTCCTCCAGCTCCTCCTCCTCCTCATCCTCCTCATCCTCCAGAACTGTGCCCCTGCTGGACAATTGTGTCCCTGGCGTTTGTGTGTGCAGGAACCCACCCTCGGAGCCCCTTGCGAATGACTGCCCTGAAAGCCTTTGAAATGTTACCTCTTCATCCTCCTCCTCCTCCTCCTCATCCTGTGCCACATCCTCTTCCATCATCGCCCGAATTGTTTTTTCAAGGAGGCATAGAAGTGGGATAGTTAAGCTGAGAACGGCGTCATTGCCACTGGCCATGTTGTTGGAGTACTCAAAACAGCGCAACAAGGCACACAGGTCTCGCATGGAGGCCCAGTTATTGGTGGTGAAGTGGTGCTGTTCCGCAGAGCGACTCACGCGTGCGTGCTGCAGCTGAAACTCCACTATGGCCTGCTGCTGCTCGCACAGTCTTTGCAGCATGTGCAAGGTGGAGTTCCACCTTGTGGGCACGTCACATATGAGGCGGTGAGCGGGAAGGCCGAAGTTACGCTGCAGCCCTGCCAGGCGAGCAGCAGCAGGGTGAGAACGCCGAAAGTGCGCACAGACGGCCCGCACTTTCTGCAGCAGCTCTGACATATCGGGGTAGTTTTTAAGGAACCTCTGCACCACCAAATTCAGCACATGCGCCAGGCAAGGGATGTGCGTCAAACCGGCTAGGCCCAGAGCTGCTATGAGATTTCGCCCGTTATCGCACACCACCAGGCTTGAGGCTCGCTGGCAGCAACCACTCATTTGTCTGCTGTTCCATGCTCCTCCACAACTCCTGCGCGGTGTGTGGTTTGTCCCCCAAACAGGCAAGTTGTAAAACTGCCTGCTGTCGTTTAGCCCTGGCCGTGCTGAAGTTGGTGGTGAAGGTATTACGCTGTCCGGATGAGGAGGCGGTAAAGGATGAGGTAGCGGAGTAGGATGAGTAAGGAACAGGAGGCAAACTGAAGCGCCCTGCAATCCTCGGTGGTGGAAGGACATGTGCCAAATTGCTATCCGCCTCAGGCCCATCCGCCACTGCATTTACCCAGTGTGCCGTTAGGGAGATATAACGCCCCTGACCGTGCTTACTGGTCCACGTATCGGTAGTTAGGTGGACCTTGGCACAGATGGCGTTGCGCAGTGCACACCTGATTTTTTCCCCCACTTGGTTGTGCAGGGAAGGGATGGCTTGCCTGGAAAAGTAGTGGCGGCTGGGCACGTCGTACTGTGGGACAGCCACCGACATAAGCTTTTTAAAACTGGGCGTCTCCACCAGACGGAATGACAGCATTTCAAAGGCCAATAATTGTGAAATGCTGGCATTCAGGGCCAGGGATCGCGGGTGGGTAGGGGGGTACTTCCTCTTCCTCTCAAGTGTTTGGGAGATGGAAAGCTGAACGCTTCCACGGGACATTGTGGAGATGGTTGTTGGTGACCCAGGTGGTGGTGTTGCTGACAGATCGTCTGTTTGCGGGGTGGCAGGTGCCGGTATGACTACAGAGGTGGCTGGAGCGGCCGAGACTGCAGCAGAAGAGGAAGCAGGATGAGCCAGAGTCGTTTCTTGGTTTTGAAGGTGTGTACTCCACTGCAGCTTGTGCTTTGCACTTAGATGCCTGATCATGCAGGTTGTGCTCAGGTTGAGAAGGTTTATGCCTCGCTTCAGGCTCTGATTGCACAGGGTGCAAACCACTCGTGTCCTGTCATCAGCACATTTTCTAAAGAACTTCCACGCTAGAGAACTCTTTTGAGCTGACTTTGGTGCGCTCGTTCCCTTGCTGCGTTGGGCAGTAGCAGGCGTAGTGTCTAGGGCACGGCCGCTCCGCTTCTGCACCCTGCTCCCTCTTCTGCTGTGCTGGTGGCTCTGTGCGACCACCGCCTCTTCCTCCAAACTACTCAGGTCACCTGCATGACCTTCATTCCATGTGGGGTCGAGGACCTCATCGTCCTCCACATCATCTTCCACCCAGTCTTCACCCCTGCCCTCCCTGTCGGTCTCCACAATGCTGAACGCCGCAGCAGTTGGCACCTGCGTTTCGTCATCATCGGAGACGTGCTGTGATGGTCCTTCCATGTACTCATCTTGAGAAATAAGTGGTTGGGCATCGCTGCACTCAATCTCTTCCCCTTCTGGGGCAGGGCTAGGTGGATGGCCCTGGGAAACCCTGCTGACAGAGTCCTCAAAAAGAATAAGAGACTGCTCTATGGCTTGGGGCTCAGACTGCTTGCCTGATTTGCAAGGGGGTGAGGTGAAAGACGGTTGGACATTGGCTGCAGGTGCCAACTCTGACCTTTCTGCAGTAGACTGGGTGGGAGACAATGTGAAGGAACTGGAGGCACTGTCAGCAGCAAACCAATCTACTATCGCCTCTCTGTGTTCTGGCCTCATCACTTCTAGAGGCGTATGATGCCCTACCAAATACTGATGCAGGTTCTGTCGCCTACTCACACTTGAGCGTGTAGCTGGCACAGATCGACCACGTCCTCTCCTTGCAACAGGAGCTCTAGCAGCAGCACTACCACGACCCAGGCCACGGCCCCTATTTGACGCTCTCCTCATATTTCTGAAATTTAAGATCTTGCCCTAGAAAGGTCTTTATTGAATAGCGGAACAAAAGAACAACAGTATCGCATGGGTGTATCTCACAGTCAAATATGCAAACTATGCCGCAATTTAATGTTTTTTACACCAAAAGGGTGTGTATTGAATAGCGGAATAGGATAAAAAACTGTGTATCTCACACGTACAAACACAGACTAGGCCCGATTAAATTTTTTCCTACCCTAAAGGGAGGATGAGGAAGAGGAGTATGGAACAGGCAGCACCCTCAAATCTTCAGAAGTATGAGATGAACCCCAAAAACTTGGAAAGGTGGATCTCACACGTACCGACACAGACTATTCCGCAATTTAATTGAGCCCCAAAGGTTTTTATTGAATAGCGGAATAGGAAATATGATCAAAAAAAAGTGTATGTTTTTCACACGTACAGAAGCACACTAGGCTCCAATTACTATTGTTTGTACACCTAAAAGGATGGATGAGGAGGAGGAGGAGGAGGAGTATAGAACAGGCAGCACCCTCAAAGCTTCAGAAGTATGAGATGAACCCCAAAAACTTGGAAAGGTGGATCTCACACGTACCGACACAGACTATTCCGCAATTTAATTGAGCCCCAAAGGTTTTTATTGAATAGCGGAATAGGAAATATGATCAAAAAAAAGTGTATGTTTTTCACACGTACAGAAGCACACTAGGCCCCAATTACTATTGTTTGTACACCTAAAAGGATGGATGAGGAAGAGGAGGAGGAGGAGTATAGAACAGGCAGCACCCTCAAAGCTTCAGAAGTATGAGATGAACCCCAAAAACTTGGAAAGGTGGATCTCACACGTACCAACACAGACTATTCCGCAATTTAATTGAGCCCCAAAGGTTTTTATTGAATAACGGAATAGGAAATATGATCAAAAAAAGTGTATGTTTTTCACACGTACAGAAGCACACTAGGCCCCAATTACTATTGTTTGTACACCTAAAAGGATGGATGAGGAGGAGGAGGAGGAGTATAGAACAGGCAGCACCCTCAAAGCTTCAGAAGTATGAGATTGTGTTCACTGTACCCCACAAAGATTGTGTTCACTGTACCCCACAAAGATTGTGTTCACTGTACCCCACAAAGGTTTTGTTCACAGCACCCCAGAAAGATTGTGTTCACTGTACCCCACAAAGGTTTTGTTCACTGCACCCCACAAAGATTGTGTTCACTGTACCCCACAAAGATTGTGTTCACTGCACCCCAAAAGGATTGTCTTCTCTGCACCCCACAAAGATTGTGTTCACTGTACCCCACAAAGGTTTTGTTCACTGTACCCCACAAAGATTGTGTTCACTGCACTCCAAAAGGATTGTCTTCACTGCACCCCACAAAGATTGTGTTCACTGTACCCCACAAAGGTTTTGTTCACTGCACCCCACAAAGATTGTGTTCACTGTACCCCACAAAGGTTTTGTTCACTGCACCCCACAAAGATTGTGTTCACTGTACCCCCCAAAGATTTTGTTCACTGCACCCCACAAGGATTGTTTGTCTTCACTGCACCCCACAAGGATTGTCTTCACTGCACCCCACAAGGATTGTCTTCACTGCACCCCACAAAGATTGTGTTCACTGCACCCCACAAAGGTTTTGTTCACTGCACCCCACAAAGATTGTGTTCACTGCACCCCACAAAGATTGTGTTCACTGTACCCCACAAAGATTGTGTTCACTGCACCCCACAAAGATTGTGTTCACTGTACCCCACAAAGATTGTGTTCACTGCACCCCAAAAGGATTGTCTTCTCTGCACCCCACAAAGATTGTGTTCACTGTACCCCACAAAGGTTTTGTTCACTGCACCCCACAAAGATTGTGTTCACTGTACCCCACAAAGATTGTGTTCACTGTACCCCACAAAGGTTTTGTTCACTGCACCCCACAAAGATTGTGTTCACTGTACCCCACAAAGGTTGTGTTCACTGCACCCCACAAAGATTGTGTTCACTGCACCCCACAAAGATTGTGTTCACTGTACCCCACAAAGGTTTTGTTCACTGCACCCCACAAAGATTGTGTTCACTGTACCCCACAAAGATTGTGTTCACTGCACTCCAAAAGGATTGTCTTCACTGCACCCCACAAAGATTGTGTTCACTGTACCCCACAAAGGTTTTGTTCACTGCACCCCACAAGGATTGTCTTCACTGCACCCCACAAGGATTGTCTTCACTGCACCCCACAAAGATTGTGTTCACTGTACCCCACAAAGATTGTGTTCACTGCACTCCAAAAGGATTGTCTTCACTGCACCCCACAAAGATTGTGTTCACTGCACCCCACAAAGATTGTGTTCACTGCACCCCACAAAGATTGTGTTCACTGTACCCCCAAAGATTTTGTTCACTGCACCCCACAAGGATTGTCTTCACTGCACCCCACAAGGATTGTCTTCACTGCACCCCACAAAGATTGTGTTCACTGTACCCCACAAAGATTTTGTTCACTGCACCCCACAAAGATTGTGTTCACTGTACCCCACAAAGATTTTGTTCACTGCACTCCAAAAGGATTGTCTTCACTGCACCCCACAAAGATTGTGTTCACTGTACCCCACAAAGGTTTTGTTCACTGCACCCCACAAAGATTGTGTTCACTGTACCCCACAAAGGTTTTGTTCACTGCACCCCACAAAGATTGTGTTCACTGTACCCCACAAAGATTGTGTTCACTGTACCCCACAAAGGTTTTGTTCACTGCACCCCACAAAGATTGTGTTCACTGTACCCCACAAAGGTTGTGTTCACTGCACCCCACAAAGGTTTTGTTCACTGCACCCCACAAAGATTGTGTTCACTGCACCCCACAAAGATTGTGTTCACTGTACCCCACAAAGGTTTTGTTCACTGTACCCCCCAAAGATTTTGTTCACTGTACCCCCCCCCAAAGATTTTGTTCACTGCACCCCACAAGGATTGTCTTCTCTGCACCCCACAAAGATTGTGTTCACTGTACCCCCCAAAGATTTTGTTCACTGCACCCCACAAGG
Organism: Pelophylax lessonae; assembly: GCF_965119305.1. Classification (NCBI taxonomy): domain Eukaryota; kingdom Metazoa; phylum Chordata; class Amphibia; order Anura; family Ranidae; genus Pelophylax; species Pelophylax lessonae. Next base: position 476,044,388 of record NC_138769.1, on the reverse strand, counting down.
ATTGTCTTCACTGCACCCCACAAGGATTGTCTTCACTGCACCCCACAAAGATTGTGTTCACTGTACCCCCACAAAGGTTTTGTTCACTGCACCCACAAAGATTTTGTTCACTGCACTCCAAAAGGATTGTGTTCACTGCACCCCAAAAAGATTGTGTTCACTGCCGCCCACACACAGAAAAATGGATGTGGATCACTGACACCTGCCTATCTCCTATCCCACACCACACAGCAATATCGATTGTAGTTTGTAGAACACACTTTCCCTAAAATTCAGCAGACTCTGTCCCTAACAGGATTGAGAAGAGATCGTAGATCAGGAGAACTAAGTGCAGACCCCACCCCACACAGCAATATCGATTGTAGTTTGTAGAACACACTGACCCTATAATTCAGCAGACTCTATCCCTAAAATGCCTACAACTCGCCCTGCCTAAACACTCCGACCTGTCCCTCAATTCTATCCGGACACAAATGGTTTTTTCCTGCCTATCTTTCTCTAATCAGCAGCCAGCACGTTGATGTGTGCTCTGTCCCTGATCTAAGCAGCATAATGACGCCGCTGCGGCTGCCTCGAACTTATAAAGACTTGGTCACATGCTTCAGACGGCCAATCACAGCTACTGAGACATTTGCAGGCATGGCTGGGATGGCTTAAGGCACACCAGTTAAACGATTGTTGATTGGCTGTTGAAAGCCCGCCATGAAAAGAGCGCCAAAGCATGCAAAACCCGGAAATAAAACGACCGAACACGGATTTTTACCCGAATATACAGTAAAGTGTCCGTGTTCGTGTTCGGGTAACAAAAATCCAATTATTCGGTACGAACACGAATAATACAGTCCGTGTTCGCTCAACACTAAAAATAACATCTGCTAACGTTTGCCATGGAATGTTTGGGATGCTTACAGTACCTAATGTTGTCAATATAGGTAATGTACTCAGAAATGTAGTTACTATTCCCAGATGCTAAGTCTCACAAGGTTCAAAGCAACCACAGTATAAATCAAGCTATTTAAACCTAAGAGCTATATACTGTATAGTCACTACTACATGCACCAACTTTAGAAAAAAAAAAAAACATAAACCATGCCTCTTTGCAATAATATCTTTATTTATAACTTTTAAAAAAGAGGTTGATTTACTAAAACTGGAGAGTGCAAAATCTGGTACTGCTGTGTATAGAAACTAATCAGCTTCCAGGTTTTTTTTGTCAAAACTTAAAGTGGTTGTAAAGGCAGAAGTTTTTTTATCTTAATGCATGCTATGCATAAAAATACATAGCCTTCTGTGTGCAGCAGCCCCCTTCAGCTCCCCTACACTTACCTGAGGTCCCTCTCTGTCCAGCGATGTCCACAAATGTCTCAGCCATCCGAGATTCTCCCTCCTGATTGGCTGAGACACAGCAGCAGTGCCATTGGCTGTCAATCAAAGTCAGCTATCCAATCGGAGGAGAGAGGGGGTGGGGCCGGGTGTGGGCTCTGTGTCTGAATAAACATAGGGAGCTGTGACTCAGCTCGGGTGCCCCCATAGCAAGCTGCTTGCTGTGGGGGGCAGTAAACAGTAGGGAGAGCCCAGGATCACAGAAGAGGGACCCAAGAAGAGGAGGATCTGGACTGCTCTGTGGAAAACCAACTGCACTTTCGGGTTAGAAATGAGCACCACGCCGGCTTAAGCACACTGAGATGCTGCTGCCACTTTGCATCTGTGCAAGCCTTTTTTTATCTCTAATAAAGTGCATATGAAGCATAATACGCTATGAGGGTGTCCCTTTATGTCTTTGAGATAACTAAGATTGGCAAGTGACATATCAGGTTCCAGTTATAAGGAAGAAGATGGTGTTCCAGATCCTCCGTTTATTATCTGTTGTTTTGCCTCTTAAGACCTATCCAGGTCTATTGGTCTGGTAAGGGCATATCAGATTTTTCCGGTGGTGGATTCACTTTTTACTTCTCTTCACTATCTAGTTTGCTGGTGTGATGCTGTAGTTTCACCTGGACACTTAATCATTTTTTGATGGACTGTTCATACTGTCTTTTATTATTAGCGCTACACCCCCACCCCTATTGCTATTAATGATTTTCTTTCAGAATTATTTGTGTAGCTGCTTCAATTACATTTCATGTTTAATGTTGTTTTATTAATTTATGATCTTAAATTAGCGCAGCAAAATCTAGATTTTTATAACATGTTTGTTATTTAAAAAAGAAGAGACTTTACAATTATTTTAAAGAGGTTGTAAACCAGAAAATTTTTTTTTTTTTCTTTTTGCAACCTGAAAGAGAAACACATAATGAGCTAGTATGCACCGCATACTAGCTCATTATGAAATACTTACCTTAGAACGAGCCCCCGCAGTGCCGACCGCTTACCTGTATGACGGGCGACATGTCCAGTCGCCCGTCTTCCGGGATCGCGGCATCCGGCCATCTGATTGGCCAGAGCCGCGGTGACGTCACTCCCGCGCACGCGCGCGGGAGCCGACGGTCACGGCAGGGGTCTCTGAAGAAACGGCACCAGCGGCCGTTCCTTCAGAGCGCATGCGCCAGTGACGTCACTGGCTGAATGTAAGGTAAATATCTCCTAAACGGTACATGTTTAGGAGATATTTACAGTACCTATAGGTAAGCCTTATCATAGGCTTACCTATAGGTACAAGTTACAGAGGAGGGTTTACTTCCTCTTTAACTGAACAAGCTGAAGTTAGAAGCTGATTGGCTACCATGCGCAGCTGCGCCAAATTTATAGCTAAAAGATTCCTAACATGCTGCTTGACCTATATTCACATCACTGTGCAAGTAATACAATTTATAGACCAATCATTCATTATTAAAAAATATACACGTATCCTGTAAAGATATTTGCTAAGAGAATGAGGGGAGATATACAAAGTTATAACTTAAACAACCCATCATATCCAATAACTGGCCCAACAACTTTTTTTTTTTTCAAAATAGTCTATATCCATCACTTTGGATTAATACATAACATCCACATGTGCAGGTACTTATATGCACTAATTCACTCAAAACCTGTAAATAAGTACATAATGGTTGTATCCATATGCTTCTGGGAATTGCCATTGTGTATATGATATTGTGCAGCAGTCATTCTTTCCAAAAGGTTTGATAATTGTCCCATATGGCTAAATCCATAGCAATTATTTAACATTCTGACAGTGCAGGAAGCGAGTACAGCATTTGCAGCTTTTGAATTATTGCAAGTGAAGTTCATGTTGCTCACTGAAAGCTGATAACATGGTCTAAATAAGTTAATTAGAAGCACTAATATACTAGTCAAGCAATCTATTGTAAGATTTGAGGTTTTCAGCAGCTTTTTCAGCAGATGATGGGCATAATAATCTTTTTTTTTTTTTTTTTTTTCGTGTTGATGTGGTGGTAGGAATTAGGAGTGCATTGTTCTAATTGACTTTTTTTATCTGTTTATATGCATGTCCTATTCTTGTCAATACATAGCTTAGGAATATGTTTATGTTAATGTATATTATCAGCAATTCACTGCTTTGTAAACTCTTGTTTTCTTTTTTAACATAGCCTATAGCTACAAAACTATAGAATGTGAAATGTTGCATAGAAAAGCTGGTGCAGTTATTGAAAAGTGTGAATAACCTGGTGAAATAATCAAATAAAAACAATCTCACAATGCATTCAATTACTTATGGTTGCTGTAAAACAGAAATGGCAAGCACAGAATTTCACATTTCCCTGAAGAATGACTAATGTAACACTAGAAACAACACAGATAATCCTGTGGCATTAAGACCCTCATAAAAGAACACTTCTTCTGAGTATAAATATAAAAGTGCTTGTATAGTCTCAACTGCCGCCACTGAGTTAGAGACTTAATAACATATAAGTTGTGAGTAATGTTCTGTATTCCTGGTACAGAGTTCCTTAGCCACAATCATTGCTGAAGACTGTGTTTTTTTTTTTTTTCTTTTTTCTTTTTACATGCTGGGGCTTATTTAATAGCACTATGCAATAGACCAGAAGTTATCATGCTCTTTCACTGCAGCATCACCAGGGCTTGTTACAGACACCAAGCCATGTTATCACAAACAATGACTTTAAAGTTATTGTAAAGTCTCATTTAAAAAAAAAAAAAAACATGTTATACTTACCTGCTCTGTGCAGTTGGTTTTGCACAGAGTGGTCTGGATCCTCCTCCTCTTGGGTCCCTCTTCTGTGCTCCTGGCCCCTCCCTTTTGTTAAATGCCCCCACAGCAAGCAGCTTGCTGTGGGGGCACCCGAGCCGAGTCACAGCTCCCTTTGTCTATTCAGACACAAAGCCGCAACCAAGTTTAGCCCCACCCCCTCTCTGTCCTTATTGGTTGACTGACTTTGATTGACAGCAGCGGAAGCCAATCACGCCACCCTGGTGTCTCAGCCAATGAGGAGGGGACTCCCAGGCAGCTGAGAAACTCCTGAAACATAGCTGGATAAAGATGGGCTCAGGTAAGTATTAGGGGGGCTGAGGGGGGCTGCTGCACACAAAAGGTTTTTTTTATCTTAATGCACTCTTGCAGACTCTTGGACCTTTATTTCCAAATAAAATGCAAAATTTTCCACAGTCCGTGATGATTTGGGGAGCCATGTCATCTGCTGGTGTTGGTCCACTGTGTTTTATGAAGTCCAAAGTTAGCACAGCCCTCTATCAGGAAATTCTAGCACACATGCTTCCCTCTGCTGACCAGCTTTATGGAGATGCTGATTTCATTTTCCAGCAGGATTTGGCACCTGCCCACACTGCCAAAAGTACCAATAACTGGTTTAATGATCATGGTATCATTGTGCATTATTGGCCAGCAAACTTTTCTGACCTAAACGCCATACAGAATCTGTAGGGTATTGTCAAGAGGAAGATGAGAGACACCAGACCCAGCAATGCAGACAAACTGAAGGCCTCTATCAAAGTAACCTGGGCTTCCATAACACCTCAGCAGTGCTGATCACCTTCATGCCATGCCACATCGATGCAGTAATCCATGCAAAAGGAGCCTCGGGCAAGTATTGAGTGCATACTATACTGTACATGGACATACTTTTCAGTAAGCCAACATTTCTGTATAAAAAATTATTTTTTTATTGGTCTTATGCAATATTCAAATTTTCTGAGATACTGAATTTTGGGTTTTCTTAAGCTGTAAGCCATAATCATCAAAATTAAAAGAAAGAAATGCTTGAAATATATCACTCTGTGTGTAACGCACCTATATAAAAAAGGACACTCTTTTCTGGTACTCTACTTCTTAAACCAGCACCCATACAGCAGACACACTAAAAAATCTCTAGAGGCGCCACTGTTTGCATTGTAGTATAATAGGTCTAAACACAACAATGTGGAAAACATAGAGAAGCTTTGGCAGGAAAGACCCTCTCTTTCTTTCCGTATTGATCTTTGGAAGTTATCAGTGTGTTGAAGGACTCCCTCCTGGGTGTGGAATTTTTTTTTTTTCCAAGTACAGAAGGACTCCCCTCAGTGTGCAGGCCTCTCTGACCAGGTCTATGCAGAAGGAAAAAGGTTTACTTTGTTTATAGTTCACCCTGTTTCTTTAATTTACTTTTCTTTGTATCATTGGCATGGCTGGGATTTAAAGTCAACCTTTACCTATTGTAAGTTAGCCTAAGCAGCAAAGAGAACGAAGCAAAGTATGAAGGCAACTCGTGAGACCTTACGCATGTAAAAGCCTCACAGTTGTGACTTGTTTACAGAGAAACAGTAAAACAGATTTTGATAATATGCGGCAACACATACAAAAAAAGTTACAACAGAGAAATATAATAACTAGTGATGAGTAGAGTGATTCAAATAGAAAAAAAAAAGAATTTTAAAGAAAATTACCAATTTTACTTTCAGCCTTCAACTCTTATCCCATCCAGGGGCATATAATATACCCCCAGACCTCCATCTTCCCTCACACCTTTAAGTGTCGTCATAGTCATAGTTAGTGAGGTTAAAAAAAGACGTCCATCCATCCATCTATCTATCTATCTATCTATCTATCTATCTATCTATCTATCTATCTATCTATCTATCTATCTATCTATCTATCTATCTATCTATCTATCTATCTATCTATCTATCTATCTATCTATCTATCTATCTATCTATCTATCTATCATAGCTATTGTGTCCTGACAGGGGGACGGCCCCTCCACCAGAACACTCAGATCAGCGCTCGCTGCCATTGGCTAAAAACGCTGATCTGGAGTCAGTTGGCTGCTGGTTGTCCAGCATGCATGTCTGACAGACCAAGATACACACGGGCTGAATGTCTTCTGTTTTGTTTTAAACCGGCAAATGTCTCCCAACATTTGGCCCGTGTGTGCCCGGCTTTAAAGGACCATTTGCTTGTTTGACTTTGTATTTAGGTTCATTTATATTTTTCTCCTTTTTTTTCCCTATCTGTGAAAAAAGTGTCGTATAATGAGGATAATGAAGATAGTTAAAAGGAACCTACAGTACCCTTGAATGCCATATAAAGTCCAATGCACACTAACCACCAAAATCCGCTTCAAAGTATTTGTAAAAGGCATAAATTATTTTACAGAGTGGGCAGGGTTAGACCTTTTGCCAAGTTTTTATTGCTCTTTGTGTCACCTCTGGGGAGATTTTCCCCTTTATTCATCATGTTGACCATTTTTACTGAGACAGAAATTGGAAAAAATATAAAAATTCTGAGCAAGCAGCAAGGGAAATCCTCTAATGATGAAAAATGTTCCTATGACTACTCTCTAAGATGTCCTGTAAATAAGACCAGCCACTGCTGCTGTTTCATTTTGTGCAAGGTGACTGGTCATGTACCCACCCCCCTGTAATATTCGACAGGCAGCCTGTAGTGGGTGTTCATACTGGACCCCTCTCACAGTTTTACTCTCTTTATAGGTAATATGTTGCCCATTGATGATGTGAGCACTAAGTAATATCTGGGGTTTCAGAGGAATGTGGTACACAAACAGTGTATGTACATTAATAGTGGCTATTGAGAAACACATTTGCAAGTTTTCTGCTCACAGTTCAGCTGTAAAGTGGTTCTAAAGCCTAAAATTTGTTTACTTTAATGCATTCCTTGCATTGGGGTAAAAAATGTTTAGACGTCTAATGTTGCCCCTCACCCCCCTATACGTACCTGAGCCTTCATTCAATACAGCGCTGTGCACATCTGCAGTTATTCTCTGCCCTCACTTCCGGGTCTCACAGGCTTTGCTGGGGCACCAGGAACCATTGGCTGCTAGTGCTGTCAATCAAAGTCAGTGACAAGGGAGTGGGGCCATTGACACAGACAGCGGGGTTCGGGAGCGAGTAAGCACAAGTGCCCTCAAGGAAAGTGACTTTCTGTGGAGGCACTGGACAAAGAAGAGGAGACAGCAGCACCAGCGGGGGACAAAAGAAGAGGAGGTTCTGGGCTACTCTGTACAAGTAATTATAGAGATGTTTGTTATTTTTATTAAAAAACTATTTTTCCTTTATAATCGTTTTAAGTGTAGTAACCTAGAGCAATTTATCAGGATTCAATTTTCTGGTCTGACCTTTGAAATTATAAGTGGTTTCTGCTTATGGGATTCTGCACTCATAGAATGTTTGTATTAAAAGAAAGATGGAGCCTGCCATTGATGACTACCCCTTGTAAAAATATGAATTGCCTGGCTGTCACACTGATTCATTATTTTCAAAACGTTCTAAATCATGAGCCTAGAACAAGTATAAAAATCAGGACATCCTATTTCTATCTGACCTAATGTGCTTACATGCTTGCTGCTGTGGTTATTGACTAACAATATGCTGAACCCTGAATACCAGCATGGCATCCAGGCAGCTATTGTGTTCATAAAGAGATCAAAAATGCATCCTCCATATTTTGTTTTAGTACAGGTTTAGCAGTAATATGCCTGAACATGGCTGTTTATCCTGAGACTGGCTAAAAGAGCTAAATAAAGGAACTCCTGTAGTCATATTTATGGTTGTAATGCTGGCTACACTGATAAGGGAACCACTGACAGCATGGTACCCATTACTGTGATTTCTTGATATATCCTTTACTGCTATATACTTCTGTGCAATATCATTGGGTACTGATGGGAATTTAAGTAAACCATATTCAGTCTCAGACACTGAAGTTATATGACTGTACTTAGACAGGAGATTAGATTCTGTTTTCTACATTGCCCGAGAACAGGAAGACTGCATGTAATATGCATAGAAAAGTTGACTGAAATCAAGCAGCCACAATAATAGATGCATTTTACCTTTAACATCATGATGTAACTTGTCTCAGGTTAAAAACTGTTAGCCAGATTTTCTTGCTTGCACTAAAGAGACCTTTGAGCTCACAGAGTTCTTTGGTCTGCTTTTTCCTGCTCAGGAAGCTCTTCACATGAAAGAGTGTATTTTTAATGTTATACATACTAAAAGCCATTGCCTGGAAAACTGTGTACTAACAGATGGGTCTCAAGAGAGGACGTGAACAATCATGTGTTTCTATGTGAAGTGAGTTAGGAAAGCCAACTAAATAGCAGTGTTGTGGGAAAAAGGGAACACTCGTTGCTCTCGTCTGTCAGAACCATTGTGGACGTAGACCAGTAATGGCCAATTTTCCTGTCATAGGGGGGCCTCAAGTGCAGCCCTAACATCACTAAAGGGCCACACATATTATTTAGTGAATGTATTACTACACAGTTGTCAGAGACTGTAGACATGCAGCAAGAAATAGTAAAAGACTATGGGCATGCTCCAGGAGATTAAAGACTAGGGGCATGCTGAAAGAAGGGTTTGGAGACTGCAAAAATGCTGTAAGCATGGTTGGAGACTGGGGACAAGTTTTAAGAGACAGTCAAAGACTTGAGACACATACCTGGGACTTCTGGAGATCAGCTAATGCGGAATATTGGCTAATACAGCTCATTTGAATATCAATGCCTCCACATTTATGTTCCCTAGAGCCAGCTAAAATAAATAAATTAAACAATTTGACTACCAGATGCTAGTCAAAAGAATGTTTTCCTTCACTGGCCAGTAGGGATAAGCTTAAGGTTTGGGTTGACAATAAATTTCTACATGAACCTAAGTCACTTGCAGTGTAAGAAAATGGCAAACTAATGTGGCTGTTTATGTCTATAGCAACAAGTTACCAATAATACACGTCCTCGCCTCCAAACTAAGGCCAAGTAGCTTAGAAGGGCCAGTCATGGAGGTTTTCCTATATTTCAGCTCCCTCTATATAGAAATCAGGGTTCCCAGCAACCTTTTGTCAGTGTGTGTTGGAGGAGACATGGAGTAGATATGGACAGAACAGAGAATATTTGCTGAGAGAGATATTTACTGCTGCTAAAAACTGCAATATTTACAGACAGTTTGTGGTATAGACCTCTCCCCCAGTACAACCTTTCCTCTACAGTACAGACCTCCCTCCAGTACAGACCTCTCCCCCAGTACAGACCAAAGTCCCCCAGCCTCTGCCTAATATGACCTTTCCTCCTCAGTACAGACCTCACTGCCTGTACAGACCACAGACCCCTGGTACAGACCTCTCCCTCTGCCTTCAGTACAGAACTCTCCCCCTTTCTTCCCCAGTACAGACCACAGATCCCCAAGTACAGACCTCTTCTCCCAGTACAGACCACAAATCTGTGAGTATATTTATTTTCTTTATTTTTGACAATAAACACTACTTGGGTAAAGCACATTGTTGGTGTGCCCTATTTTCGTTCTTTTCTATAGTATTTCCATTGGGTATCCCCTTACCGTAGGAGGGCAGCAAAGTCTGTGCATATACCAGGAGCCATAGAGATTCACTGCCACCACATCACCTTTGAGCACAGGAGAATTTGTTTGTTTGTTTTCATCCCCCAGTACAGGTCTCTCCCCTCTGCCCTCAGTTCAGATCCACTTTAAGGAATGAGGATGACAAGTCTTTTGCTGCCGATTTATCTCAGTGAGGTGTTACTTCCACCGAGCACTGTGGTGCAGAGTAATGTGATTTCTCGTGTATTTGTTACCCAAATGGCTGTTACTTTTACCACCACTAATTTGCTGCAGGCAGAATCTGTAATAGTGCTTTTAGCAGCAGATACATTAAAAAAGCCACACTGAGGAGCACTTTCTATTTGCAGCCTATTCAAGTGCATAATGTTCTGACACTGGACAATTCATCCCAATTGTATAACTGAAGTCTGTTCTTGAAAATATTTGAGAGACAAATTGAGGATACAGGTTTGGAGTTTGTAGTTTTGAAGTGTTTTAGTTGACTTTGTTTTGACATTTTATTAAACTTTTAAGACAATGCAGTATGGTACTAGGAAAGAGAAGCTTACAAACTACACTATGACATTTTCTTGCCCCTGGCTGTTTGTGTGAAGTTAAAATATTTAACTTTAATATTTATAGCTTTTAGATCTGCTGTGGCTGCTACTTCCACCTGTCCATTCAGGCCTATTACCACCATTGAAATGAATCAGATTTCTGCTGCTGCATTTAATTCAAGATAAATTTGAATTTAAAAAAAATAACTTACACATGCAAAATATGTAATGTCAGTATATGGTGTCCCTGATGCTCTCTGTGAGAATCCTATTAATAAATAAATAATACTATTTCATATCACCACAGCCTGAAGGAATGGTATTTGTGGCCCACTGAACAGTAATTTTACTTTTTTTTTGTTTTTTTTTTTGCACTGGAATATGTCCCCCACGGTGTCAACCAGCCCTTTGTTTCTCAATCCTTTGCCTATTTATCTTGATTTTTAAGATCCCCCCCCCACCCCATGAACTTCAATGGGTTTCAGATTTAGGTTCCCAATTTTAAGACTTTACAATGGGTTTGACAAAAAGCTTGAGGACCAAACCCTGGCACATACGCTCATCCCCAACTGAGTAAATAGATAAGTAAGCAAAACAAGGACTACTTTCTGCAAGGGCATCAGAACTGCACAATAGGTGCCAAAGGGCCACATTTGGCCCCAGAGCTGCAAGTTGAGAACCAGGGATGTAGACAGTCGATTATGTCTTATTTCCATAGCTTAAGTGAAGTGTAACAGTGGCCAGAAGCTAAATTGGCTTCAATTATTTCAATCGTTTTTGAACAGATATATTGATCATTGTCCACCTAGCTACAGGCAAGGCAAACTATAGTGGAATTTCTACTACCAGGTCAAATAAACCACTAAAGGTACATCTAGTCTGGTAGACGTGCTCTACACTGGGTCAGTAAATTTCCCTGACCTCCCCTGAAGGCTTTTATTGATTTGCTTGTAAATTATCCGAAACCATTCACTCAATACGTCTTCATCTCAGTGAAAAGAAAAATGCATTTGGGATGCATCAGCATTTTTACGCTGAAGGCGATGAGACATTTTTTTCTGTCGAGAACAGAAAGCTACTGTGTACTTTGTAAAAATCAAGGTTATGTACTTAAAGAAATATGCCATCTGATCTCCACATGAAGTGCCAAGTAGGAATGGTAGCGCAAATAATGAGTTTGAAATTGGTCAGCACTGTTATTACTAGAAGTGGCTGTTTAGATGGGAATTCAGTTAATGTAACCCAAAATTTAAAGCACCAGTTAAAGAAGATAAGTCATTCTTAAGTGACATTTGCAGCTGCAGACATGTTCATTATTATCAAATATGGCAAGGATCCAATTGTATGCCCTCTGGATCATGCAGCTAGGCTGATTTCAAGCTGACCATACAAGGAAGGATACAAATTGCTGGCTTATTCTGAAAAAGACAATTTAGATGCATTAACTCACAAAAACAATGAGCTCTGATTGGTTAAGTTATGGGTTACTGTACTGTGCTATTGCTATTTGATTTGTAAAAATTGTACTGGATAACCTCGCAAATGTTGTTGTTCAAAGTATAGATTTTCTTGATTGGAAAAAAATGCATTTTAAAAAAAAAACTTAGTTTTGGTAAGAGTGAGGAAAAATGTAATCAGGTTTTCACTGTTGTCTATAACACTATTTGGGAGTGATCTCACAACTTCCTGTATTTTTGATAAACATCATACAGAATAGGAAGATAAATCTCCTTTATGTGGGCAGAGACAGCATGCACAATATGACAGAAATAGCTCCATATTGTAAACATAGACAGATTATAAAAGCATAAGTTCACCTTTAACCACTTCAGGTCTGGAAGGTTTTACCCCCTTAATGACCAGGCCATTCGTCACTGCGTTACTTTAATGAAAAATTGTGCAGTCATGCAACTCTGTACCCAAATACAATTGATGCCACGAAAGACAATTTTGAAAAAAAATATTTTTTACTTTCTGCTATAAAACATTCCCAATAAAATATTTTTAAAAATCAAATTGTTATATAATTTTAGGCAAATTTATATTCTGCTACATATTTTTGGTAAAAAAAAATCCAAAAAGCGTGTATTAATTGCTTTGCGCAAAAGTTATTGCATTTACAAACTACGGGATAGATTTTTGGACTTTTTTTTTGTAGTTTTTATTAGTAATGGTGGTGATCAACAATTTTTAGCGGTACTGCTACATTGCGGTGGACAGATCAGACCCCCTAACTGATATTTTTGACACTTTTTGTGGACCAATAATATGCACTGTTACTGTATAAATGACACTGGCAGGCAAGGGTTTAACACTGGGGGTGATCAAAGGTGTTAATGTATGCCTAACTGTGCTTACTCACTGTGGGGGGGGCTCTGTGACAGGCACAGAGAGATGGCTTTCTGTTCAGCTGAAACTCCTGATCTCTCCCTGCCTGTGTGACAGAAGACTTGCCTACTTTGTTTACATAAGCAGGCGGGTCTTCTGTCAGTTTCTCTGATGATCGCAATCCAAACACAGCAGGAGCACTGCTCCAGCGGCGCGTGCGCACCGCAGAGGCTGCATACACAAAATCCCGTAGATCTACGTGATTTTGAGCAGCCGAGCCGCCCTGCCACAGTATATCTGCATGGGGCGGTCGGCAAGCGGTTAAAAAAACCCATAGGTGTATATTTTTTTGTAGGTTAAAAAAACAAATGTGCATTTATTTATTTATTTTTTAGAAGCCCGCAGAGCGTTGCGCCCATGAGCAGTAGATTTCAGGTGTAATGCCAGGCTCCTGCGGACTATCTGTGTAGCTGTCTGCCTGTACCTCCGCTACGGGTAGACGGTTACTTAGTGACAGGAATATCAATGAACTACCTAGAGGGCTCATCAGTGCCCAGGTAGTTTATTGAGAACTACAAGCTGTTAGCTGTCGATACTTATAGCTCATTAATTCCCAGAACTCTGTGAACAAATGATGCAGCCATGCTCTTTTTGAATAGTGACAACTGGTGCAGGAAGAATATTGCTGGCCCACTGTTACAGGGAGAGGGGGAGGGGATTGGGAAAGAGCATGAAGATGCTGAACATGTTACATATTACACCTATATCATGTTCAGAAAGGTGACCTTATCCTTTAAAGTGATCCTTGGTTTTTCCCATGCAGGACAAAGCTAAAGGTTCACTTTATTTTCACCCCTTCTCCCCTCATAGTTCCATCTATCTTCCCCACCCTTATGTGCTAGTTCTAAGCCAATCACTGAGCACCAAACCTGTCACATGCTCCTTCATATCTGTAAAAATTGGGCAGCTGAAGAAGCTGTAGCAAAGGAAAAGCTGTGGGGGAGAAAAGGAAAAGTTTATGTTACTGATTAAGGGAGGCCATACACGGTTTGAAGCTCGGCCGGTTCAGCAGGAACAGGCCGAGTTTCCAACCCTTTATGGGCAGGCTGAATGTACCAAGTTGAGTGATCAATTAACTTGGATATAACAAGCATGCCGGGTTTTATCTGCAATTATCGCTAGTGGCTGCTATAGCTGCTAGCAATATTCACAGTTTTATTTTTTTCCAGCCCCCAACCCCTCCCTTCCTGCCAGGAGAAGACAATGGTCCAGCAGGAGGGATTCCCACGTCAACACTGTCTGTGTTAATGGGGGAATTAAGCAAATTTTTTTCCTGCAACCCGTTGTTGCAGAAAATAAATTTGCTCTGTGTATGGCTTTCCTTAGGGAGACGTTAAAACAAATATGCTGTTTCTGGGCATAAACACAGCTTTATTCTAAAGTTGCAATCCCCTCCTACTTTTTTCTATGCTACATAAAATAAAATGTCTGAAGTTGGCCTTTAAATACCCATTAATGCTCTGAAAATCAGTTAGTATGTTGGTATATTAAGACATCAAAGTGAATGTTATTTGTAATTTTAAGCTTAAAGTATATGTGAGCAGCCTGCAAATAAAGGACATTGTAATAAAGGAAATATTATTTATGCAGCATAACTACACCTATTTATGTATGAAATAAATGTTTATTAACTTTTGTTGATGTTTTATTTGGTGGTCATGTGACTGCACAACCTTCTATAAGGTCTTGTTATGCATAGCAGAAGAGTTTCATTTTAGTAGATTGGTAAATTGGTAAGTGGAGAAATACTTTCCCTTGCAATCCAAAAGCATACCCTTTGGTAGGAGCTCAGCTATGAGGAAAGATTAGGGGAACTGAATTTATTCTCTCTTGAGAAGAGGAGATAAGGGGGGATATTATCAACATGTATAAATACATAAGGGGTCCATATAGTGAACTTGGTGTTGAGTTTTGCACTTTAAGGTCAACAAAGAGGACAAGGGGGCACTCTTTACGTCTAGAGGAAAACAGATTTAGTCTCCAAATGCGGAAAGGTTTCTTCACCGTTAGAGCTGTGAAAATGTGGAATAGACTCCCTCCAGAGGTGGTTCTGGCCAGCTCACTAGATTGCTTTGAAAGAGGCCTGGATTCTTTCCTAGGTGTACATAATATAACTGGTTACTAATATTTATAGATAAAGTTGATCCAGGGAATATCCGATTGGATCAGGAAGTTTTTTTTTTCCCCTGCTGTAGCAAATTGTATCATGCTTTGCTGGGGTTTTTCGCCTTCCTCTGGATCAACTGTGGGTATAGGATTGTGTATATGGGATTGCATGGTTGGGTTTTCTTTACTGTTTTTTGTTTTTTATTGGTTGAGCCAGATGGACTTGTGTCTTTTTTCAACCTGACTAACTACCGTCTTTCCCCGAAAATAAGACCTACCCTGAAAATAAGATCTACTGTTCTTTTCGGGGGGGGGGGGGGGGGGGCTGCAATATAAGCCCTACCCCGAAAATAAGCCCTAGTTTAGTATTTCTAAAGTGCTAGAATCCACTTTATCAGTGTTTTATATAATGTACAATGTGTGTTTCTGTAATAGAATAGTGTGAAATACCTTTGGCTCAGCTGATCTCCCGCTCTTTTGTCCTTCTCCTCTCATAGCTGTCAGAGGGGGAACTCATCCCCTCCCCTCTGCAGTGTTCAGAGCGGGTCACAGAAGTGCCGAGTTTAAGATTAGAATTGTGTGAAATACCTTCGTTACAGCGCTGCTTGGTGCTTCTTTGACCCCCAGCTGTCAGCGGGGGAGAAGAGAAGAAAGAGCAGCGGGAAATCAGCTGAGCGCAGAGCGCCGCTGTAACGAAGGTATTTCATACAATTCTAATCTAATATTCGCCGCTTCTGTGACCCGCTCTGAACACTGCAGAGGGGAGGGGCTGAGATCCCCTCTGACAGCTATGAAAGGAGAAGGACGGCAGAGCAGGTGATCAGCTACCGAAGGTATTTCACACTATTCTATTACAGAAACACACACTGGACTTTATATATAAAACAATAATAAAGTGGATTCTAGGATTTTAGAAACACTACTGTAAAGTAGGTTCACACATGGGATTCATGACAGGCAGGGAGGGACAGAAGACAGCACATTACAGACAAGACCTACCCTGAAAATAAGCCCTACTGTGTCTTTTGGTGCCAAAATTAATATAAGACCCGAGCTTATTTTCGGGGAAACACAGTATGTAACTATGTAATGGTTCCTACTGTCTGTGATCAGTGGGGATATGTGTTGGAAAAGCAGACTGTGACTGGCAGGGATGTTTTGGAATGACAAGTTGTGATTGGCGGGGACATATCAGGAAAGGCAGGCTGTGGTTGGTGAGGGGTATGTGGAGAAAACAGACTACAGAGATAAAGGCAC
This sequence comes from Pelophylax lessonae, assembly GCF_965119305.1. Taxonomy (NCBI): domain Eukaryota; kingdom Metazoa; phylum Chordata; class Amphibia; order Anura; family Ranidae; genus Pelophylax; species Pelophylax lessonae. The sequence continues at coordinate 476,028,318 of NC_138769.1, read as the reverse complement.
GCTCCGCATTGGCATGGCATCTTGTAACCCTAACAGAATGATGAGCACTGATGGGCAAACTGATCACACCAGCAGGGATTTTCTTTCCATGCTTGGTGATATCAGGTTGCAAAAGCAAAGAAGAGAGACTGCCAGAATCACCAGGTATTTTTTGTTCAAAAGAAGAAATAAACTTACAACAGGCTACAGTTTCACACACCTAAATGGAAAGAAAATACTTATCTGCAGGGCTTTTCTTTAGCTGGAACTTGGTGGAACTCAGTTCCACCACCTTTGGCTCAGGCCCTCTGCTCCCTTATCACTACTATCACTTTAAACACAGAGGTCTGACTTCTGTGTTTACAAGTGACAGCTTGTCTCCCAACTTTTTCCATAGATCTGATCTCCTGAGTGGCTCCCACTGAGTACAGGATGGGGACAATGGAGATGTAGGTGCACAGGGTGCAGTGGGGATGCACACACTCACACTCTGCACAAGGAGCCCCCCCGAACTCTGCACTCTGTGTGTAACCCCACCCAACTCTACATTCTGTACACAATGCACTCCTTGTATTTAATGCACCTTTAAGACCCTCCCACTGTTATTGAAATTTGACCATACCCACTATTTGCAGTTTGGAAGGTGTATGTGTCAGGGGGAGAGGGTTTTGTGGAGGGGGGGTGGTGGTTGAGTTCCTGTACCTATTGTATGAAAAAAAAATCCCTGCTTATCTGCAATAATACATTTGGAGGTCATTTTTATTAAGAAAACATTCTTATTGCCTGTAGAAGCCAATCGACATTTTTGTTTTACTTTTTTGCCCCACTAATTGAAAAATCAAATGGTTTTTCGGATACTTTTATATGTGCCGCCTGGTTTTCTGAGTTGCAGCTTCCATGTTCCCTAAAAATGTATATCCTCATCACTGTGATGTTGTAAACAATGATGGTTTAACATTGTTTTGTAACCTTTTTTAAACAGTATTTTATCAGTTAATAGGTTTGCGATGACTTATGTAATTAGCACAAAAAAGAGTAAATACTAGAATGAACCATATCATATTTAATGAGAAGGAAACCACAACCTGTTTAGCGTTTAATGCTGGAACACAGCATGAAAATAGGGTAATGGACTGATATTTCCTTCTGTTCCACAATTTATCTCAACAAACTCATTTTAACCTTTCTAGGGAGTTTTCCAAGCTTAAAGTATAAGAGGAAATGGATTCACATTTCATTCATGGAGCCAATGAAATGTGAAATAGTTTCCCTGTTTTACAAGAATCATTCTAATTACTCATGAAAGGTTTACTCTGCATCTGTCTCCATGACCCACAACAGCTGTAATACTTTTAATAATACATACTTACAAACTGTCAAGTGACTGCTTGCTAGAAAAATGGGGTAATTTGATTCAGTAAAGTCATTTGCAGAGTATGGGGTTATTCTCATCTGTTGCATATGACAAGACTATGTCCGTTGACATATTTTGCCTCTGATAAAGTTACATTCTCAGCTTTTTAAGCTTTGGATGATGTTAGACAGTGCTGTTCAACAATAGAGAACCTGGCATACATTTATAAAATGCATTAGAGAACATTACTGAGCTCCCTTTACCTCACAGGATGGATGCAGGCAATTGTAAATAATGCAGTGGGATGATTTCACAATCTTTCATCAGGCTCACAAAACACCCTCCATCCCAAACTAAAAAGATTTAACAATCAGAATGTTCTTTACAATTCTCAAATTAACCACTTCAGCCCTGAAAGGATTTACCCCTACCCCGCCCATTTTATGCGATGCGGCACTGCGCTACTTTAACAATTGCGCGGTCGTGCGTCGCTGTACCCACAAAAATAAAATGTCCTTTAATCACCTCTGTGGTTTTTATTTTTTTGCACTATAAACAAAGAAAGACTGATATGTATTCTGCTACATATTTTGGGTAAAAAAAAAAACATCCCAATAAGACCTGTGCTTAGCAGAAACACAAGATCTCCATCTTCCTCTCTGACAGAACAGTGGCCTGCCTTGTTTACATAGGCAGACCGCTGTTGTTATACATCTCGTTTGAATGAACGGTGGGTCCCGGTGGACATCCCGTCCACCGTACCCGCTGATTGGCTCCCGCTGTGTCCAATCAGACCCAAGACCCTGTGCACAAAATCATGTACAGGTATGTGATTTCGTGCAGGATGGCCACCCTGCTGCAGTATATCTGCGTGGGGTGGTCCATAAGGCCCCTTTCACACTGTCCTCTCCGTCGGTGGACTCAGTTTTTCTCAGCGGGGGATCGATCCGCCAATCCCCAGCTCAGCAGGTGAATGGCAGCTCCGTCTCTGCTCTGTGTACGGAGACGGAGGTGTCAGATCCCCGCTGTCCCCAAAGGGGGAATCAGATGAGAACGGACCGCCTGTCCGATCCGATCCACTGGACGGATGGAAAATAGGGTTTCCATCTGTCCGGATTTGACATGTCTCCGCTGACATCCGCTGCCCCATAGAGATGCATCGGTCATCTGTTTAGATCCGCCTGAAAAACTGACAGGTGGATCTGAACGGTCCGCATGTGTGAAAGGGGCCTAAGAGGTTTGTCTGATGATTTAGGTTTCGTTTAGATAGCAGCTCAACCGTGATGTTATATGCCACTGCCACAATGCTTCACCCCATGGCAAAGTTCACCTGACATGTAACGATTGGTGGGAGGCAAAAATGGGCTTAAGACAGGCGGTGAGGAGGCATCACATCACTATATCACTGCCTGTTAGTAGACTCTGAAGTGCGAACCCAATGTGGATTGGGCTTCAAAGGAGAGGGAAATTTAGATGTATGTCTAAATCTACCTGAGGCTAGGTTTTCTGACACCTTTTGCACTTTTGAATATGCATTATTGATTCATTTGTGCATGCGGTTTTCATGCGTTTTTTTCTCCTTAATAAGCTGTGAATAGCCAGCTGTTAAGGAGCGAGGGGTTCCCCACTGACAGCTAAATGTAAAAAAAGATTGCCAGCAAAGAAAAAAATAATAAAAAAAAAACAGCGTGGGGTCCACCCCCCCAAACCTTACCAGGCGAGCGAGCGCCCCCCGCCCTATCCTGAACCATACAAGGTCACATGCCCTCAACATGGGGGAGTGCTTTGGGGCGGGGGGCAAGCATGTTGATGGGGACAAGCACCTCTTCCCCACAACCCTGGCCGGTGGTTGTTGAAGTCTGTGGGTTGGGGGCTTATCGGAATCTGGAAGCCCCGTTTAACAAAGGGGTATCCAGATCTCAGCCCCCCATGTGAATAAGTAGGGGGTACCCCTACTCATTCACCAAAAATAGTGTCAAAAATAAAAAATTTCAGACAGTTTTTGACAATTCCTGTAAAAAAAAAAAAAAAAAGCAAAAACAATGTTCACCAAAGTAAATCCATCGTCAATCAAGATGCCCACTGCCACCGACAACCAAAAAAAAAAAGGACCAATACATGGTTTATTGATCATGGTATTACTGTGCTTGATTGGCCAGCAAACTCGCTTGAAATAAACCTCATACAGAATGTGTGGGGTATTGTCAAGAGGAAAATGAGAGACACCAGACCCAACAATGCAGATGAGCTGAAGGCCGCTATCAAAGCAACCTGGGCTTACATAACACCTCAGGAGTGCCACAGGCTGACCGCCTCCATGCCACGCCAACTTGATGCAGTAATTCATGCAAATGGAGCCCTGTCCAAGTATTGCATGCATACTATACTGTACATTTATATATACTGTACTGTTCAGTTAACCAACGTTTCTGTAGTAAAAATCCTTCTTTTTTTTGGTCTTATGTAATATTAAAATTTTCTGAATACTGATACTGAATTTTGGGTTTTTACTAGCTGTAAGCCATATTCCTCAAGATTAAAAGAAAGAAATGTTTGAAATACACCACACTGTGTGTAGCACATCTATGTAAAGTTTCACTTTTTGAATTGAACTACTGAAATAAATAAACTTTTGATAATTTTCAAATTTTATGAGATGCACCTGTATTTGGGTACTAAATAAGGGCACTTAATACAGTGGCTAAAAAAATATTTACTAAAAGGGGAACCTACATTCTGTATATATATCACAAAAGTTACAATTTGGCACAACAAGCGTGTAAACTTGTGAACGTTTCTTTAAAATGTAATTTAAGCTAAACATTGCAATGGCATTTAAAAATATGTACTTGTGAAAAAAAATAAAAAATAGTTTCCTTATTACCATTTTATTACAGTGCTTTAAAAGATAGTTACATAATTGGTTTTCTTAGGAATAAATGACTTGCTTGTTGGCTGTATCTTCTTGGTTTTATTTTAAGCTTACCAAATCTTACCTTATGCATCAGTAATGAATACAGTAGGAAGGATTCTCACAGGTATCATTATGTGCACAGTCATGTCTGCCAGATACTGGTAAATCTATACCACGGATCTGAGATGGTTGGCAATGCTATGACCTACCAAGCGAAAAGGAAGCCATGCTAATGTGAATTTCAGAATTTCATTGACCTGGATCTGGTAAACTGAACCTAGAATGATCACAGGGAAAGCCTAATTAATTTTCTCGTCTAATCTTTTTTTTTTCCATGTGACTACGGGCTTGATTGACACTTGACTGCTGTTACAAAGGGTATAAAAAGTCTAAAAATAAATGGTTAAAACACATAAAAGGACAATAAATAAGAAAATGAAACAATTGTTGCATTTTGGCTCAAGGTTCTATTGGAATAACAGCTGGCTCTGCTTCAGTGTGTACACTTTCACATAGCTGTGTTCCAAAAGCTTTTCCTGCTGCTCTTGCGAACCGCTATTCACTAACATGAAAGCAGAGGTTGTATTGATTTCAGGCAACTTAAAGAAGCAGATGCTGCAATTACTTTCTAAAGAAAACTGGCTAGATGTAACACCCTGGATGGTGACCGGTTTTATCATTGCTGTCTATCCACTGAGTACTTTTATTGCTTGCAATCAGCGTTAGATCTTTATTGGCAGTTGATCATTTTTACATCAGGGCTTTGTAAGCACATATGGCTTCACCTGTCAGACAGAAAATTACAAGTTGTATTGGCAGCCATGCAGTTTCCTGGTAATGTTCATTTTGACATTATAGACTCTCACAGGAATACCATCAAACTGGAAATAATTAAATTGCAAATGCTGCCGTAGGAGGAATGTGTTCTGCTTTACAAAAAGGTCCAGTCTTCCAGCATTATGGGTGCAGCAAGGCAATTTCCGTACAAGAACGGTTTTATAGGGAGGAAGCTTGTTTTATGAAACACTCACATATTTAATTCAGATTCATGTTATAAACACAACTTATCTAACTCCAACACATTGGATTATACCTGTAGTACATCACAAGCAGTCATTATCCTAACTGCTCCTACTAAAGTACAACGTAAAACTTGCCCCATGTAACAACATTTGTGATAATACTGACACACACAAACACTAAAAAACATGCAAAGGCCACCAGACCTTGGTCAAGTAGGACCTATTGAGAGTAATTTACTATAGTGGTTATTTTACGGTGGTAAAGTTTGTTCCTTAAATCTGCAGTGAATGTAATAGAAATACAGGGGTTGCCATTGCTGTCCTCTGTCTTCCAGTACTAGTTACCTGGCTTTTTCTGGCGTCAGGGCCAGTTCACACCACATGCAGTCTAGTGAATTTGTTTTCTGCATCAAAAATGCATTGATAGTAGGTTATATAGTTTTCAAGGGCATAGTTCACGCCAGTGCAGTCAGTTCCGGGGCTTTCCAGTTCCAGAAAAAAAGTAGAACATGCTGCATTTTTTCTGCATTGGACTGTACTGGAACGGGGTAAAACACACTACAAATGCTTTGGAATGCACATGTCCTTATTCAAGGTTAAAAAAGAAAGGGGGAAAATGCACTGGACTGCATCAAAAATGCACTGGAATGCATAAAAAGCGCAAATGCAGAAAAGCATCCGGAACTCATCTGAACTGCATTTCTATGGTGTGAACTGGCCTTCAATGTGTTCAGAGTCAGTGATCAGGAACACACAGGCAGACTAAAAAGTCAGTGCAAAGTTAGAACACCCAATCCGTATGCTTGTTTAACATGAATACCCCTAAAGCCCTGAAGCAATTGGAACAGCATGCCAGCTATAAAGATATAATTTTCTAAAGATAAGATCAGTTAGGGAAATCCCTGTGAAACACAGTGGCTATGTGCTTAGCACTTTCACCTGGCAGCAATAGGCTCATCTGTTTGAATCTGATTTCCAACCACGGCACTACTTGCATGGAGTTTTTATGTTCTTCCTGTGCCTGCATGGGTTTCCTCTGATTTCCTCCCACACTCCAAAGACATACAGGTAAGCTAATTGGCCCTAGTGTATGTATGAATGTAAGTTAAAGTATTTTTAAAGGCAGAAGGTTTTTATCTTAATGCATTCTATGCAGAGAAGAGAGAGAGCTTAGAGAGCCACACATGTAGGAAGGTAGCCTATTGTGTATTTACTTAGCACCCAGCTGCCAAGGTCAGGGGGAAAGGGTTCATATTTTGCCGCCTTTCCCCTGTGTGTCCATGGGCTTTCACTGGGGTCCAGCCTCCCTCCCAAGTTCTATAAAAGGGAAGAGGTTTTGATCCTTGGGGGCTCCCTCCCTAGCTGTTGGTCTCCGGGAGTGGACTAGCTTTATGTAGATCTTTGGCCTGGTCACTAGTTACGGGATGAGAGAGCACATACAGTCAGGTCCATAAATATTGGGACTTCAACACAATTCTAAACTTTTTGGCTCTATACACCCCCACAATGGATTTGAAGTGAAACAAACAAGATTTCTCTTTAACTGCAGACTGTCAGCTTTAATTTGAGGGTATTTACATCCAAATCAGGTGAAAGATGTAGGAATTACAGCAATTTGTATATGTGCCTCCCACTTTTTAAGGGACCAAAAGTAATGGGACAGATTAACAATCATAAATCAAACTTTCACTTTTTAATACTTGGTTGCAAATCCTTTGCAGTCAATTACAGCCTGAAGTCTGGAACGCATAGACATCACCAGACGCTGGGTTTCATCCCTGTTGATGCTCTGCCAGGCCTCTACTGCAACTGTCCTCAGTTCCTGCTTGTTCTTGGGGCATTTTCCTTTCAGTATTGTCTTCAGCAAGTGAAATGCATGCTCAATCGGATTCAGGTCAGGTGATTGACTTGGCCATTCCACTTCTTTCCCTTAAAAAACTCTTTGGTTGCTTTTGCAGTATGCTTTGGGTCATTGTCCATCTGCACTGTGAAGCGCCGTCCAATGAGTTCGGAAGCATTTGACTAAATATGAGCAGATAATATTGCCCGAAACACTTCAGAATGCATCCTGCTGCTTTTTTCAGCAGTCACATCATCAATAAATACAAGAGAACCAGTTCCATTGGCAGCCATACATGCCCACGTGATGACACTACCACCACCATGCTTTACTGATGAGGTGGTATGCTTTGGATCATGAGCAGTTCTTTTCCTTCTCCATACTCTTCTCTTCCCATCACTCTGGTACAAGTTGATCTTGGTCTCATCTGTCCATAGGATGTTGTTCCTGAACTGTGAAGGCTTTTTTAAATGTTGTTTGGCAAACTCTAATATGGCCATCATGTTTTTGAGGCTCACCAATGGTTTACATCTTGTGGTGAACCCTCTATATTCACTCTGGTGAAGTCTTCTCTTGATTGCTGACTTTGACACACATACACCTACCTTCTGGAGAATGTTCTTGATCTGGCCAACTGTTGTGAAGGGTGTTTTCTTCACCTGGGAAAGAATTCTTCGGTCATCAGTTGTTTTCCGTGGTCTTCCAGGTTTTTTGGTGTTGCTGAGATCACCGGTGCGATCTTTCTTTTTAAGGATGTTCCAAACAGTTGATTTGGCCACACCTAATGTTTTTGCTATCTCCCTGATGGGTTTGTTTTGTTTTTTTCAGCCTAATGATGGCTTTGCTTCACTGATAGTGACAGCTCTTTGGATCTCATATTGAGAGTTGACAGCAACAGATTCCAAATGCAAATAGCACACTTGAAATTAACTCTGGACCTTTTATCTGCTCCATGTAAACAGAAGCATGGGGAGAGGAGAAGAGAGCCAATAACCGGCTTGTGTAAAAGAGACATGTACACCGATAATAAGGACACTGATTCTCAACAGTGCCCACCAGTGCTGCTAAACTGTGCCCACCAGTGCTGCCAATCTGGGCTCTCTGGTGCTGCCAATCAGTGCTCACCAGTTCTGTCAATATGTGCCCATCAGTGCTGCCATTCTGTGCCCATCAGTGCCTCCTCATCAGCGTCACATATCAGTGCCAATCAGTGCCCATCAGGGCCATATCTCAGTGCCTATCAGTGCTGCCTATCAGTTTACATTAGTACCACCTATCAGTGCAGCCTCATTATTTCCCACCAGTCCCGTTTTATCATTTTCCACCAGTGCCGCCTCATCAGTGCCAATCAGTGCATCCTATTAGTGCCTATCAATGCTCATTAGTGCCCCCTCATCAGTGCCCATAAGTTCAGCCTATCAGTGCCCATCAGTGAAGTAGAAAAACGACCTGTTTGCTAAATTTTATAACAAACTATGAAAAAGTTTTTTTTTTTTTTTTTTTTACAAAGATTTCGGTCTTTATTTGTTTATTAGCAAACAATAAAAACCTCAAAAGACCACCACCAAAAGAAATCTCTATTTGTGTGAAAAAAAATGATAAAACTTTTGTTTGGATACAGCATTGCATGACCAAGCAAGTGTCAATAAAAGTGCGACAGCACTGAAAGCTGAAAATTGGCTTGGGCAGGAAGGGGGTAAAAGCGCTCAGTGGGTAAGTAGTTAAATCAGCTGCTGAAAGTGCTTAAAAAGCTGAGAGTTTAATATCATTTCAAGATTTGCTATCTATCCTAAGGTTTCTATTATCAACTTTTTAAAACTGGGGTGAGACATACAGTACTTGCCTCGCTGTAAAAGAAAAAAAAATTGTCACCATTGTCACTATCTTCAGGTTAGTATAGTAAGTTCCTGCAGTGATTATCTATTTCATTATATCAGATTTCACCTTTCATACATTCATGAAAGATGTCTGTTGGCTGATTATTAATAGTTTGCCACTTTTTTTATTTAATAAAACATGTCTTTGTGACTAATGTCACATTAGAGAAGAGTGCTTAGACATGCTTGAATTTACTAATAGTGATTGAGCAAACAAAGTACCTCCACTGAGACTGTCAGAGCTCATATTATTGTTAAAATGTAATACCAAATTTGTGCTGGGCACAGCTATATTTAATAATTACCTGCCGTGTTGAAAGCTCCTGGCTCTCTAAAGTTTTGTGCAGCTTTTTTTTACAAAAGCTCCAAAGCTTATTTTCTGCTGATGACTGCTCAGCAATAGTAGCATGGAGGAAAAGTGATTTTTAGCCTGTCTGAGCCAGCTCTACGCTACTGTGATACTGCCTTATGTGTAACAGATACACTTAAAATATGCCAGTACGTCTTTATCCTCAGTCAATGAAACCATTTTTATTTATTTTTTTTACAAATCTACACGTCTTTTAATTTAGCTTTAATTATCCCGTGTTTTTTTTTTTTTTTTTTTTTGCAGTTTATCAGAAAATTATATTGCTGTTGTCAATTCACACATTCAGTAGGATTTGGAAAATAATAAACAGATAAAATGCGCCCTAGCATAGTGTAGTAAGTGAGAATTTATTATAAATAAATGGCATGCATTTTAAGCACGTAGAAAGGAAAAGATAAAAACATGTAGATACGGGAGAGCCAACAGGACTAGCTGGAGTAATCTTGTAACTTGTGGTGGGAAAATCCTGACACTCGGCAAATCACCTAGCATAATGATGTATAATCACACAGTTAGTGGTGACACTAGGGTCCTCAGCATTTCCTTCCAGGTTCAGGTCGCTGTCAAAATAAGTAGGGTTTCTTTTTCATTTCTCTTTAACACATTCACTAAGAACTATTATGTTTTTTTTTATTTTTTTTTATTTTTTTATATTGCATGTATTTATATAGCACTGACAGTGAACACAGCTCTTTACATACATAACACAAAACACCAGCACAGTTTGGAGTCCTACAAGGTATAAAATAAACCTCCCACAAAATATAGGAAGGGAACTATTCCACTATTCCTTAAACACAATGCCAATGACCACACCCAAATGGATGTAAACTCAACCTTCCCTTTTCTATTCAACCCTGTTCCTATTATTCTATATTAATCAATAGCTTGAATAACAAGAAACTGCAGGAAAAGAGTGTGCGATTACTCCCATTAATATGTAAAAATTACCATCTTTAATCAAAATAGAATACAGTGGCGGCCCGTCCATTGGGGGGGCAGGGGCGCCGCCCCCCTATCCATGCATCCAGCACCCTGCATGTAGATTAGGGGGCCCGACGCATGGATAGTGGACAGCACCCCTGCGCCCTCAATGGATGGGCCGCCACTGTATTCTATTTTGATTAAAGATGATGATTAAATTCCAATGGTTTTTTTTTTTTTAAGCACGTGATTAGAGCCAGAGGCTCTAATAGGCTTCAAAAAAGGGTGGGCTCGGGGCGCAGAACACTGCGCCCTGAGCTCACCCAGTTGTGTGACAATAGCGAATGAATATTTGCTATTGCCACACTGATTCTCCTCCTAGCCAATCAGGAAGTGGGTCCTGAGACCCGTTTCCTGATTGGCCGAAAGGAAAAGCTAAGCTATTGGCCAAGGAGGAGAAGGAGGAGGAGGAGGAGGGAGGAGATGCAGGGGAAGCCACCGCAGCTGTCTGCCCTGGGTGAGTGAGCCGGCGACCGGGGGGAGGGGTTAGGTGTACGGGCTGGAGCTTGTGTGGTCGGGGGGGGGGTGTATGGTGTGATCTGTCTGCCGCCATCCCCCCCCCCCCAGCCCATGGAGCACCAGCCGCCACTGATTGAATATAAAATCCACGTATGCACAAAACAAGACACATATATAAACATATTCATGCTACTTAATTCCCTCTTAGACCTGTCTTATATCAATCACTAGTGCAACATTGTGTATTTCTATATTTAAATATATAATAGACAATACTACATCAAGTGGCTGTTTGTGAACATTTAACCCTGAAGCACCATTATTTCCAGGATTCCCCTCTAATCAAAATACATTTCAGGGGTTTGTAGTAGATGTATATGTTGGCTGATTCAAAGCTGTATCCAATGATTAATTATCCCATAAAATAAATATATTATATATATTAAATATATATAAATGTCTCTGAGAACTGAATATGAGGATATAAATAGACAGGACTATGATTTTGTGTCTCCATATTCAATTCTCAGAGAAATTTATATCACTGGTATTATCTGATGTGTCTGATACACACTCTTGTAAGGGAGGTAAAGATTCTACTCCAATATTCAATATATATACAATGCAACTTTGAAAAAGAATACATCTGCTTTTCAATACCTCCTCTGGACCCCGAGTGTGGACCATTCATACCCAAAGCTCATTCATCTTGGGTTTTAAGGGACAGGGCTATGATTTTGTGTCTCCATATTTAATCCTGTTGGGATCATTAATCCTTGGATACAGCTTTGAAGCAGCCAGCATATACATCTACTACAAACCCCTGAAATTTATTTTGATTTGAGGATTTGAGGGAAATTCTGGCAATCACGGTGCTTAAGGGTTAAATGTTCACAAACAGCCACTTGATGTGTACCTGTCTATTATATACTTAAATATAGAAATATACAATAGGAAGGAGGGGGGAGTTTGGGACTTTAAATGAGACGCATGGTAGGATGGGCCGTGCATTTTCATCCCTGTTCAATTGAAGAAAAAAGAGGGTTCGGACTTTACATGAAAGACATGACCAGGCTGAAACAATTGAATACATTTATTGTTATCACAGAAAGCAAACATGGGCATGACACAATGCGAAGTAAAAAAAAAACTGGTATACTTTGAGCTGGTAAAAAACTGATATACAATCCCCAGATCCGGTACACATAAAAACCAATATGGCAGTTTGACATAGGAAAGGTAGTTGAATAAATTCACAACAATAATGGAGTCAAGATTCCAACATGATAAATAATATAGTATGATCACAAAATCAATAAACTTGACGCATTTCGTGGACTACAGTGGGGATCGAAAGTTTGGGCACCCCAGGTAAAAATGTGTATTAATGTGCATAAAGAAGCCAAGGAAAGATGGAAAAATCTCCAAAAGGCATCAAATTACAGATTAGACATTCTTATAATATGTCAACAAAAGTTAGATTTTATTTCCATCATTGACACTAAATGAGTGGTGGGCAGTGGGCACAGTGCAGTCTGTGGACCTGACACTCATAGGCAGGCAACTGCAATTATATTACATAGGAAAAATTAAATTAATTTTTTATCTGCAAGGTGCTGTGCCACCCTATATGAATGATGGGCACTGGCAGTGGGCACAGTACAGTCTGTGGACCTGACACTCATAGGCAGGCAACTGCAATTATATTACAGAGTAAAAATTAAATGAATGGTTTATCTGCAAGGTGCTGTGCCACCGTATATAAGTGGTGGGCAATGGGCACAGTACAGTCTGTGGACCTGACACTCAGTGGCAGGCAACTGCAATTATATTACAGAGGAAAAATTAAATGAATTTATCTGCAAGGTTCTGTGCCACCCTATATGAGTGGTGGGCAGTGGGCACAGTACAGTCTGTGTACCTGACACTCACTGGCAGGCAACTGCAATTATATTACAGAGGAAAAATGAAATTAATGTTTTATCTGCAAGGTGCTGTGCCACCCTATATGAATGGTGGGCACTGGCAGTGGGCACAGTGCAGTCTGTGGACCTGACACTCATAGGCAGGCAACTGCAATTATATTACAGAGGAAAAATTAAATTAATGTTTTATCTGCAAGGTGCTGTGCCACCCTATATGAGTGGTGGGCAGTGGGCACAGTACAGTCTGTGGATCTGACACTCACTGGCAGGCAACTGCAATTATATTACAGAGGAAAAATGAAATTAATTTATCTGCAAGGTTCTGTGCCACCCTATATGAGTGGTGGGCAGTGGGCACAGTACAGTCTGTGGACCTGACACTCACTGTCAGGCAACTGCAATTATATTACAGAGGAAAAATGAAATTAATTTTTTATCTGCAAGGTGCTGTGCCACCCTATATGAGTGGTGGGCAATGGGCACAGTACGGTCTGTGGGCCTGACACTCACTGGCAGGCAACTGCAATTATATTACAGAGAAAAAATGAAATGACTTTTTTATCTGCAAGGTGCTGTGCCACCCTAAATGAGTGGTGGGCAGTGGGCACAGTACAGTCTGTGGACCTGACACTCATAGGCAGGCAACTGCAATTATATTACAGAGGAAAAATTAAATGAATGTTTTATCTGCAAGGTGCTGTGCCACCCTATATGAGTGGTGGGCAGTGGGCACAGTACAGTCTGTGGACCTGACACTCACTGGCAGGCAACTGCAATTTTATTACAGAGGAAAACTTAAATGAATTTATCTGCAAGGTTCTGTGCCACCCTATATGAGTGGTGGACAGTGGGCACAGTACAGTCTGTGGACCTTACACTCATAGGCAGGCAACTGCAATTATATTAAAGGGTAAAAAAGAAATGACTTTTTTATCTGCAAGGTACTGTGCCACCCGATATGAGTGGTGTGCACACAGTACAGTCTGTATATATATATATATATTTAAAAATATAGGGCTTGATATACCAGCCCTAAAAAGGGCTTTTTGGGGTGCTGTCAGGACGCTGTCCTTACAGCAGGAGTGGACACAGAACACTGGCTTAGCTAATGATTTCCCTATTAATTCAGCAGCAGCAGCAGCACTCTCCTTGCTCTAACTAACTCTGCAGCTTCAGAATGAATCTAAGATGGATGCTGTCCTTGCTTTTTTTATAGGAGGTGGGAGGGTCTGAGAGGGAGGGTATGCTGATTGGCTGGAATGTGCCTGCTGACTGTGAGGTACAGGGTCAAAGTTTGCTCAATGATGATGTATAGGGGCGGACCGAAATCACATATGTTCGCCCGCTGAGTCGAACGCGAACAAGCGATGTTCGCCGGGAACTGTTCGCCGGTGAAGACATCTCTAGTTGTCACAAGACCCATCTCTTAAAATACATGCCTTTCCCTGTAGGGTATACAGGCTGATATTAGCATGTCAGTCATTTCGCCCTCAATGTTTAGGGATGCAAGCTGGTATGTCTGATGTATCAAGCTGGTATCATTTGAAGGGTACTCAATGTTCAGTTAACCACCCCCCATCCGCGCTACAGCCGATATACGGCTGCAGCGCGGACTCACATTTTCGGGAAACCCGCTCCCCGAGCGCGCATCGGGGAAAATCTGTGTCTGCCGTGTCCCTTGGACACGGCCGATCACAGATCGTGGTGAATGGCCAATCACAGCGGCCATTCACCACGTGATCGGACCGTCCAATGAGAGATGATCTCATATGTAAACATATGAGATCATCTCTCATCGCCGGCGCTCCTTCCTCACACAGAGCCTGCAGTGTGAGGAAGGAGGGGGAGCCTCACAGCGCCGGGGACACACAGCAATGTAATCAGGGCACTGATCACCAGTGCCCTGATTACTAAAGGTAAAAAAATACACAAATTGCCCCCCCATCAGTGCCCACAGTGCCCGCCATCATTGCCCGCCATCAGTGCCCCCCATCAATGCTCACAATCAGTGCCCATAGTGCTGCCAGTCAGTGCCCATCAGTGCCTGCTCATCTAGGCACTGATGAGCACTGACTGGCAGCACTATGGGCACTGAGTGTGGGCACTGATGGTGCTGCCCATCAGTGCCGCCCATCAGTGCTCATCAGTGCCACCCTTCAGTGTCCATCAGTGCCATCCGCCAGTGCCCATCAGTGCCGCCTATCAGTGCCCATCAGTGTCGCCCGTCAGTGCCACCTCTCAGTGCCCAGCAGTGCCACCTCTCAGTGCCCAGCAGTGCCGCCTATCAGTGCTCATCAGTGCCACCTATCAGTGCTCATTAGTGCCGCCTATCAGTGCCGCCTATCAGTGCCGCCTATCAATGCCGCCTATCAGTGCTCATCAGTGCGGCAAATTAGTATCCGCTCATCAGTGCCCATAAGTGCCACCTCATCAGTGCCCATAAGTGCCACCTCATCAGTGCCCATCAGTGCAGCCTATCAGTGCCCATCAGTGCCGCCTCATCAGCGCACATCAGTGAAGGAGAAAATTTTTTTTTCAAAATTTACTCGCAGAAAATAAGAAAAACTTTTTTTTTTTTCAAAATTTTCTGTCTTTATTCTTTTTTTTTTGTAAAAAATAAAAAACCCAGAGGTGATTACATACCACCAAAAGAAAGCTCTATTTGTGTGAAAAAAATGATAAAAATTTAATATGGGTACAGTGTAGCATGACCGCACAATTGGCATTCAAATTGTGACAGCGCTGAAAGCTGAAAATTGGCCTGGATGGGAAGGGTGTTTAAGTGCACAGAAGGCAAGTGGTTAAAGATACTTCGAAAAAAGAAGGAAAAGCAACTGGTTCTTAAAGCTGCTGGTCCATAAGGGATGCAGCAGTGCCGCCCCCCCCCCCAAAGTTCCCAAACTTAGTGTGCCAAATAAGAAAGCTACTTTAGGATGTTAAAAAATGTTAGTCTTATTATCATTTATTTTAAAATAAATCATTCTATGTGTGTGCACCGTGTGGGGCGCCAGACTAATGGGTGTCCATTAGATCCGTACATTTTTGACAAGCATGTGATTTGATCTGAGGCTCTTATTGGCTTGTTTTAGGTTGTCCTTGGAGCACTGTGCCCCGAACCCTCCCACTTTTGATTTTAGCGAATTAATATTCGTCATTGTGTCACTTCCAGTTTCCGTCTTCTCGTCCCGTGGAATGCTCGGTGTCCTCTGGTGAGTGCGGACCTGGAAGGGTTTTGTTTGCGTCCCCCCAAAAATGTTTAGCACCAGCTGCCACTGACTAGAGAAATTGACCAACTGCCTTTTTTTTGGGTCAAGAAGACATTTTTTATTATTCTGGGAGGCACAGCTTCTTGTGGTGTAACATTTTACCATTCTTTGTTATACAAAGGGCCAGAACTGCTGAGGTTTGTGAGAGGCTAAGCTATTGGCATAGGCTCCCTGTCCATTGGGGGTGCAGGGTCGCTACCCCCCTAAACCATGCACCCGGCCCCTAATCTACATGGAGGGCACCAGACGCATGGGTTCCAATGTTTTTTTTTTTTTTATAGAAGCACATGATTAGAGCCGGAGGCTCTAATTAGCTTCAAAAAAGGGGGGCTCAGGGCACAGAGCACTGTGCCCAAAGCTCACTCAGATGTGTGACTTTAGCAAATGAATATTCGCTAATGTCTTCCTGTTTCTTCTCACGGCCAATAAGGAAACGGGTCCTGAGTCCCAATTGGCTGGAAGTCCCAAGACCCGATTTGCCGTGAGTCCTAACTCCTGATTGGCTGGGAGGAGAGGCAACTGCCGGGACTCGGTAAGAGACAGAGGGGAAGAATCCACCACCTGCATGGGGTAAGTGCAGGATCTGGAGGGGGGGGGGGCAACAGGCGATCGAGCAGTCAGGGGGGTGGTTATTGTGGTCGAGTGATGGGGGTAATATAGTTGGCTGGCTGGGGGGGCTGCGGTTCGCCCCCCCCCACCCAAGAAAATTGAGCACCAGCCGCCACTGTTTGATGGTAATGTGACTTTTTCAATCAAGTTACTTTTGTAACTATGGAGAGATTCTAAATTTCCCAAATTTCATTCATTTGAGATAATGCTACAGACATCTAATAGCACTGAATGCCGGGGTTAGTTCTGCCATAGTATAGTACAACAGTGAATTGAAATGTATCAGGCTGGAAGTACAATGGTGACTGCGAGAGAAGCATTAAGAAGGCCAGTTTGACTAGGAAAGGGTTCTCTGTCTACCTGCAACTGTGTACCTGTAAAACTAAAATAATCAAAGACAATGATGTCACCATTGTGATTGTTCTTGGCAAAGAAGGCAGCTGATTTCAAGGGACTCTCTCAAATGCTAGCAGACCTTGTGAAAACCAGAGCATGTTGTTCTTAAGAGAGGTGCTAGGTGATAGCAGTTTTTGCAAGTTAAAACTGTTTGTTTTGGAATATAGACATAAGATTGCATTTCCAAAAGGAAATTTGATGATAAGTTAAAGCTGGACAGGGTAAGATTTATTTTTACGTGTTAGGCCTCATTCACACAGGCATACTTATTACATCAATGCAAAGGACTGTCTCTGCCCACATTGGATGCACTGGTGTTCTGTGCATCAGTGTGAAGGCAGTCTTATTCATGTCCAGGGCAGCCATCAGGGGGGACAGCCCATACACATGTAGGGGGCCCAGGCGCTCCATGGGGCCCAGCTGCCCAGGCCCAACCAACGAGATCAAGTTGTTGCTGCTGTAGTAACTAGCAATTGCTAAAGCAGGGTGGCGGCAGAATAAGCTGATGCAGCCAAAGGGATGTCTCTTTGCTTGATTAACCACTTACCGCCCGCCCGCCGTCATATGACGGCGGGACGGTGCGGCTATTATCCTGGGCGGACGTCATATGACGTGACCCAGTAAATGCATGGCAGGCGCGCGATCGCGGGCGCGCCGCCGTGCACTGCCGGTGTCGGCGTGTCCACGGGACACAGCCGGTCACCGGCAGGGGGGAAACAGCCAATAGGCATGGCTGTTTCCCACGTGATCGGCTATGTTGCGATGACATAGCCGATCACAACAGTAGAAGCGGCAGAAGACCGCGCATGCGCGATCGGGAGCGCGCAGCGCGGTCATGTCGGTGGCTATGTGTTCCCTAGGAACACAGCTAGTCACCGACAGTAAAAAACAGCCAATGACAGTGGCTGATTACGATGTGATGAGCTGTGAAGCCATTCACAGCCCATCACAAATGTAAACAAAGAGCAGTAACTCACTGTTACTAGCTCATCTTCCCTCACACACCGTTTCCAGTGTGAGGAGAGCTGAGCCAGAAACAGTGAGTTACTGATCTGTGTCTGTCAGTGTAAAAAAAAGTGTCACCAGCCCCCCCCAATTTCACCTGTCACCCAACAGTCACCTGTCATCAGTGCACAAAATCACTACCTATAAAGTGCACCTGTCACCAGAGACTGCCAACAGTATCGCCAGCGGTGCACCTGTCACCCATCGGTGACCAGCGCCCGTCACCTGTCACCCCATCAATCACCGTCACCTGTCACCCCATCAGTCATCGTCACTTGTCACCCCATCAGTGATCGTCACCTGTCACCCCATCAATCAGCGTCACCTGTCACCCCATCAGTGTTCGTCATCTGTCACCCCATCAATCAGCGTCACCTGTCACCCCATCAGTGTTCGTCATCTGTCACCCCATCAGTGACCGTCACCTGCCACCTATCCGTCACCTGCCTGCCACCTATCCGTCACCTGCCTGCCACCTATCCGTCACCTGCCACTCATCAGTGATCATCCGCAGTCACCCGTCGCACAGCCAAAATGTCCAAAAGGTTTTACAGCAGCGAGGAGGCGTTTGAGATGATCTCTATGGATGATGAGGGCACCAGGGAGCTCTCATCAGTATCCGAATCCAATTCTGAATCCGATTCGGAATTTGAAGTTGCTAACAGTAGCGGATCGGAGATGGACTCGGAGGAAGAATGGGTCCCTCCCAAAAGGGCACGGCGCTCTGGAAACCGGGCAGCCACAAGGGATACACCCCAGGATCCTATGCCCAGCACCAGCACTGCCACCACCAGTACACCCCAGGATCCTATGCCCAGGCCCAGTACCCGCTCTGCCCCCAGCGAAACACCCCAGGAGCGAATGCCCAGGCCCAGCACCAGCGCTGCGGCATCACTCCCAATTTCAAATCCCCCTTCTACCAGCACTGGAGTGTCACATCCCCCAAGAGCCAGGGCCACTATCCACCTCCCAGATGCTCTTGCCAACCCAAGATGGCTGCCCTCCAACTCGGGATCAGCAAATATTCCCCCTTTTACCGCACAGCCAGGTGTGCAGGCCAATACAGAAAATTTTTCTTTTATTGATTTTCTCCATTTATTTTTGCCCAATGATTTTCTGCAATACGTCGTGGACCAAACAAATCTGTATGCCCAGCAGTTTATTGCTAACAACCCCCAATCTTCCTATTCCCGTCCGTTTGAGTGGAGAGATTTAACTTTGGAGGAATTTAAAATGTTTTTGGGCCTCACCATAAACATGGGGGTTACAAAAAAAAATGAAGGACATGCCTATTGGTCCACCCACCCCATACACATTATGCCCATATATTCTGCCCTAATGTCCAGGTCCAGGTATGAAATCATCATGCGCTTCCTTCATTTTAGTGACAACAGCCAGTGCCCCCCCCAAAATCATCCAAATTTTGACAAGCTGTATAAAATTCGCCCCCTCATAAATTTTCTTTCCCAAAGTTTTGCAGAACTTTACGTCCCAGATCAAAACATTTGTGTAGATGAGTCCCTGCTACACTTCACAGGCCGGCTTGGAATAAAGCAGTATATTCCAAGCAAAAGATCCAAATATGGGGTCAAACTATACAAATTGTGCGACAGAGCTACGGGATATCTGTATGCGTTCCGCATATATGAAGGAAGAGATTCCCAGCTCAATCCCCCTGACTGCCCGGCCTACATGGGCACAAATGGAAAAGTTGTATGGGACCTGGCATACCCACTGCTGAGGAAAGGCTACCACCTTTACCTAGATAATTTTTATACCAGCCTGCCCCTCTTCAGACATCTCTACCTTGAAGGAACCCTGGCCTGCGGAACCACCAGGAAGAACAGGAAGGGCTTCCCACAGTCCTTAGTAAATAAAAGACTGAGGAAGGGGGAAATAGCAGCCCTGAGAAACAACGAGGTGCTGGCCTTGAGATGGAAGGATAGCCGAAATGTTTACATGATGTCCACCATCCATGACGACACCACAGTGGAGGTTCGGAGAAGAAGAGGTCCCATCCAAAAACCATCATGTGTGCAGGATTACAATCTTTACATGGGGGGGGTGGATTTTAACGACCAGATGATTCAGCCCTACTTGGCCACAAGGAAGTCCCGATTCTGGTATAAGAAGGTTGCAATTTATTTATTTCAATTGGCCTTTTATAACTCTTATGTTATCTACTCCAAATCCACTGAAAGCCCCATCCCCTTCCTAAAATACATTGAAGAAATTATCACGACCCTCGTCTACCCACAAGGACTCCCCCAAGAAAACCTTCGCTCTGAGGCTGTTAGCCGACTTAGTGAGCGCCACTTCCCAGACTACCTTCCACCATCTGAAGGAGGCCGAAGACGCCAAAAAAGATGCCGTGTGTGCAGCAGAAGGGGGTTTCGTAAAGACACCAGCTTCTATTGTCGGTACTGTCCCTCCCAACCTGGCCTGTGCGTTGGAGAATGCTTCACACGGTACCATACATTCATAAATTACTAGCCCATTTCCCCGATTTCATCTGTGCTGACCAATTTTTCTCATGCCACTGCCTTCCACATAAACTGACCCTGGCCTGTTTTTCCACTATGCCTCTGCCTACTGTTTGGACTGCTTTCACGTGAACTGACCCTGGCTTGTTTTACCGATTACGCTTCTTCTTACTATTTGGATTGCTTCCCTGTGAACTGACCCTGGACTGTTTTTCAACTACTCTTCTGCCTGCCGATTGGATTGCTTGCACGTGAACTGACCCTGGCTTGTTTTACCGACTATTCTTCTGCCTACCGCTTGAACTGATCTGTCGCCCCCCTGCTACTGTAGTACACAGGGGTCTCACATATGTGAGGGGCTCCAGAGTTGTTTTTCCGGATAGAGAAAACCAATTTTTTTGGTTCTCTCTGGGTTCCGTAAATTCCGGATTAGGGTCTGGAGTCCGGAGGCTTCAAAGAGATTTGGGTGGGAGAAGCCTCTACCCCTGTCCCCAGGTCTCACCTGACCAAGGCCCTCAGCTTACTACCATCATGCCTCTGCCTGCTGCATGATATTAGCTGGAGAGTGGTACAATGATTGTCTGCAGTGTACCGGGACCAATATTATGGCTGTGCTGACCATGTCTCTGCCTGGAAAATTCATTTGGACAAATGCTGCGGCTGTGCTGACAATATCCCAGACTATAGACTATATTCCTGCCTGCTGCCTGGAAAATTGCTATTGTCGTCGCTAAGCATGTCCCTTGCCTGCTGCCTGGACTAATGCTCTCCTCTGTGGACAACTGCACTACTACAACCACAGGTAATAATTTTTTTTTACACTTTCCTTTATAGAATGTATTTTGTAATGTATTTATTGCTATGTGTTAAAAATGTGAGGGGCCTTCAAAAATGATAGGTTGTCAGGAAATTAGATGTGCATCTTATGTAAAAGTCTCACACGTGTGGTATTGCCATAATTAGGAGGAGTAGCAGAATGTATTTTGGGGTACAATTTTTGCTATATACATGCAACCACTTACCGACCGCCTAACGACTATATACATCGGCCATTTAAAGCTAAATACTGGGGTTATGGCAGCAGATAGCTGCCATAACCCTGGTATTTTTTTAAACGTCGGGCGATCGGCTTTCAGATAAGGGTGGTCCCAGTGGCAGATTCGCCGCCGAATCCGCCGCAACGGTGCATGGGAAGAGGTGCCCCCCCCCCTACCGCCGCGTCCTAGACGTTTTCTCAGCTTACCGGACCCGCCGGCAGCGGGGAAAACTATCCGGTCCCGGATCCTCAGAGACAGGAAGTAGAGTGAGGGCAAGATGGCCCTCACTCGACTCTATGGTCTTGGAGGACCGGAGCTACGTCAAAAGTCGTTGCCTAGCAACCGGTTTAAAGGGCCGTTTTTTTTTGGGGGGTTTTTTTTTTTTCTTTTTCAACAATTTTTTTTTTTTTTTAGTGTAGTTGTGAGGTGTGAGGTCTTTTTGGCCCCAGATCTCACAATAAAGAGGACCTGTCATGCCTATTTCTATTACAAGGGATGTTTACATTCCTTGTAATTGGAATAAAAATGATCAAAACATTTTTTTTAAAAAAACTTTTTAAAAATAAAAAAATATTAAATAAAATAAATAGGAAAAAAAAAAAAAAATTAAAGCGCCCTGTCCCCGTTAGCTCGCGCGCAGAAGCGAACGCATACGCAAGTCCCGCCCACATATGTAAACGGTGTTCAAACCACACATGTGAGGTATCACCGCGATCGTTAGAGCAAGAGCAATAATTTGAGCCATAGACCTCCTCTGTAACTCTAAGCTAGTAACCTGTAGAATTTTTTAAAATGTTGCCTATGGGGATTTTTAAGTACCAATGTTTGGCGCCATTCTGCGAGCGTTTTCAATTTTGAAGCATGACATGTTGGGTATCTAATTACTCGGCGTAACATTATCTTTCACATTATGGAAAAAAATTGGGCTAAATTTACTGGTTTCTTATTTTTTTATTCAAAAAAGTGAATTTTTTTCAAAAAAATTGCATTTGGAAGACTGCTGCGCAAATATGGTGTGATAAAAAATATTGCATTGATCTCCATTTTATTCTCTAGGGTCTCTGCTAAAAAAAAATATATAATGTTTGGGGGTTCTAAGTAGTTTTCTAGCAAAAAAATGATTTTAGCTTATAAACACCAAGTGTCAAAAATAGGCCCAGTCTTAAAGTGGATAAATGGACAACTTTGTGTAAAGAGCTACTTGGATGTTAGGCCTATGTATGTGGTCAGGCTGTGTAAAAGTATTACACATGTGGTATCGCCATACTCAGGAGGAATAGCAGAATGTATTTTGGGGTGCAATTTTTGCTATGTAGATGCTATGTGTTAGAAATATTGCATAAATTGACAACTTTGTGTAAAAAAAAATGCATTTTCATTTTCTTTCCACAGTTTCCAAAAGCTTGTGGAAAAAAATGACAGGTTCAAAAGACTCAATATGCCTCACAAATTATACGTTGGGGTGTTTGCTTTCCAAAATGGGGTCATTTTATGGGAGTTTCCATTGTCCTGGTGCTCCAGGGCCTTCAAAAGTGCGATAGGTTGTCAGGAAATTATATGTGTAATTTCTGCTTCTAGAATGCCGGACGGGGCTACTTGAATGTTGGGCCTCTGTATGTGGCCAGGCTGTGAAAAAGTCTCACACATGTGGTATCAGCATACTCAGGAGGAGTAGCAGAATGTATTTTGGGGTGCAATTTTTGCTATGTAGATGCTATGTGTTAGAAATATTGCATAAATTGACAACTTTGTGTAAAAAAAAATGCATTTTCATTTTCTTTCCACAGTTTCCAAAAGCTTGTGGAAAAAAATGACATGTTCAAAAGACTCATTATGCCTCACAAATTATACGTTGGGGTGTTTGCTTTCCAAAATGGGGTCATTTTATGGCAGTTTCCATTGTCCTGGTGCTCCAGGGCCTTCAAAAGTGCGATAGGTTGTCAGGAAATTATATGTGTAATTTCTGCTTCTAGAATGCCGGACGGGGCTACTTGAATGTTGGGCCGCTGTATGTGGCCAGGCTGTGAAAAGGTCCCACACATGTGGTATCAGCATACTCAGGAGAAGTAGCAGAATGTATTTTGGGGTGCAATTTTTGCTATGTACATGCTATGTGTTAGAAATATTGCATAAATTGACAACTTTGTGTAAAAAAAAAGCATTTTCATTTTCTTTCCACATTTTCCAAAAACTTGTGGAAAAAAATGACATGTTCAAAAGACTCATTATGCCTCAAAGATTATATATTGGGGTGTTTGCTTTCCAAAATGGAGTCATTTTATGGCAGTTTCCATTGTCCTGGTGCTCCAGGGCCTTCAAAAGTGCGATAGGTTGTCAGGAAATTATATGTGTAATTTCTGCTTCTAGAATGCCGGACGGTCTACTTGAATGTTGGGCCTCTGTATGTGGCCAGGCTGTGAAAAAGTCTCACACATGTGGTATCAGCATACTCAGGAGGAGTAGCAGAATGTATTTTGGGGTGCAGTTTTTGCTATGTACATGCTATGTGTTAGAAATATTGCATAAATTGACAACTTTGTGTAAAAAAAAATGCATTTTCATTTTCTTTCCACAGTTTCCAAAAGCTTGTGGAAAAAAATGACACGTTCAAAAGACTCATTATGCCTCACAAATTATACGTTGGGGTGTTTGCTTTTCAAAATGGGGTCATTTTATGGCAGTTTCCATTGTCCTGGTGCTCCAGGGCCTTCAAAAGTGCGATAGGTTGTCAGGAAATTATATGTGTAATTTCTGCTTCTAGAATGCCAGACGGGGCTACTTGAATGTTGGGCCGCTGTATGTGGCCAGGCTGTGAAAAAGTCTCACACATGTGGTATCAGCATACTCAGGAGAAGTAGCAGAATGTATTTTGGGGTGCAATTTTTGCTATGTACATGCTATGTGTTATAAATATTGCATAAATTGACAACTTTGTGTAAAAAAAAAAGCATTTTCATTTTCTTTCCACATTTTCCAAAAACTTGTGGAAAAAAATGACATGTTCAAAAGACTCATTATGCCTCAAAGATTATACATTGGGGTGTTTGCTTTCCAAAATGGGGTCATTTTATGGGGGTTTCCATTGTTCTGGTGCTCCAGGGCCTTCAAAAGTGCAATAGGTTGTCAGGAAATTATATGTGTAATTTATGCTCCTAGAATGCCGGACGCTGCTACTTGGATGTTAGGCCTCTGTATGTGGCCAGGCTGTGAAAAAGTCTCACACATGTGGTATCGCCATACTCAGGAGGAATAGTAGAATGTGTTTTGGGGTGTAGTTGCAAGTATACATGTGCTGTGTGAGAGAAATAACCTGTTAATACGGCAATTTGTAAAAAAAAAAAAACAAAAAAAAAAAATCTTCATTTTGCAAAGCATTGTGGGAAAAAAATACAACTTCAAAAAACTCACCATGCCCCTTATTAAATACCTTGGAATGTCTACTTTCCAAAAAGGGGTCATTTGGGGGGTATTTGTACTTTCCTGACTTTTTAGTGTCTCAAGAAATGAGATAGGCCTTCAGTACATCAGGTGTGATCAAGTGTGATCAATTTTCAATGATTCGCACCATAGCTTGTGGACTCTATAACTTTCACAAAGACCAAATAATATACACTTACTTGGGTTATTTTTACCAAAGATAAGTAGCAGTATAAATTTTGGCCAAAATTTGTGAAGAAAAATGACTAATTTGCAAAATTTTATGACAGAAACAAAGAAAAATGTGTTTTTTCACGATATTTTCAGTCTTTTTTTATTTATAGCACAAAAAATAAAAAACCCAGCATTGATCAAATACCATCAAAAGAAAGCTCTATTTGTGGGAAAAAAAGGACGCAATTTTTGTATGGGTACAGTGTTGCATGACTGAGTAATTCTCAGTCAAAGTGTGAGAGCGCTGAAAGCTGAAAATCCGTCTGGGCAGGAAGGGGGTGAAAGTGCACTGTAGGCAAGTGGTTAAGCTGTCTTTTTGCTAAATATATGAGCCTGTCTCTTTGCTTGATTGGGATGTCTCTTTGCTGAATATATGAGGCCGTCTCTTTGCTGGATTGGGATGTCTCTTTGCTGGATTGGGATATCTCTTTGCAGGATTGGATTCATTTTCATATATTAAGTTGTAAGAGTGTTAAAATAAAAGTGGGGGCACTGAAGGACTCGGTGGGATTGCCAGCAGACAGATTTGGTGGGATGGCCAGAGGACCGGCCCTGGGGAATGTTGTTTGTTATTCCCGGAGGGGCCCAGGCCTAAAGCTATGTAAGGGGACCCAGAATTTCTGATGGCTACCCTGTTCATATCTATTGGGATGCAGTAGCTATATAGACATAGCTGGTTCCAATTTGACAGGTGTGCAGCTGCAGGTACATGTCTCTGAATGCTCACTGTCCGAGTTCAGGGATATGCACCCACACCTGCATCCTGTGTGGGCAAAGGAACCCCTTCATATGGTTGTACGCATAAGCATGCCTATGTGAATGAGGCCTTACTGCTATGGAAAAAGTTCCTAAATTACTATGTTTTTTTTTTTTCAAATGCTGGAAGTGCAGCAAAGTTGGCTGCAGATAGTTTAAAATCTATTCATTGTGTGAACTCTCATTACCTGTGCAAAAAATTGCATGTGGCTGTCTACCCTGAGAGAAAACACAGACAAGGTTACTTTCATTGCAATGACCCAGTTATATAATTTACTAAACCGGAGAAAAGTGAGGTCACTGATCTGGTTATGGTATCTGGTAGGAGCATCGCAATACTGGCCGAACCCTTACAGATCTTTTGGTAGATCAAACAGTTCATGTTTATGTACTTTATCTGTATATGTATTGTAAGTAAAATATTGTCCCAAGTACCATGATAAATCTCTCACAAATGTTTACAAAACTGTCACAGTTAAGGGTAGCAGGCAGGGGGTTGCAAACTATAACTGTTGCAAAGCCAAGCATCTGATCTGTTCTAGATAGGAGCCTGTTTATGTTGTTAACTTGATTGATAAATCCCTCTTATAGTTCAAAAATGAGAACATGAGCAGGCTGCTGCTTGAATGTAAACAACCCTTTAGACTGTCCTGCTGCTTACAGGTCTTGTCCATGCCACATAATAGATGCTTCACTGACACCCTGCAGAGCTCTTTAAACCTCCTGTTATTAGCATCACTTTCTCTTCCTGTACAATGTGGACAGAGATAAAAGAGCGCCATCATTTCAATAGGTTTTATTTCTTGTCGTTTTCCCCTTTCAGTTTTAGACATTGGGTTTAATTGACAAAGCTGGATGAGTTATTTTATATTTTGTTACCTTATATGAATTGCCCTTTACATACAAAATAGCGCAAAATCAGCAACGTAACATCCAGATGGTAATATCCAATGACCTTTGAGATAAAACCTTTTGTAAACCGAAAATGACAATTCTGATAATGCCGGGTAATGCAAATATTGCATATCTTATATTTGTGCCTGATACCATGACAAGCTTGATACCTTCCATGTCTAGTCGTGGAAGACTGAATTTATTAAGCAGCTTTGTTCTGTTTTCATTTGCAATGTTTTTTGTCCTTGCTGTTACCTGGGAGCCCTGTGTGTGCTGTGGGATTGCATATTTGTGTTGAACTCATGCTGATCCTATTTCTGACAGGTAGTATGGTTTAGGTCATTGTCTAAGGTTTTGTTACACACCATCTTGTATTAGCATAGGACAAGTGTACTGAGATGGAAGCTCAAAGGGCACAGTTCAAGGATCAGTAGAGGGTGACTCTCTGAAGATCTGACACAGCTTGGCACATCCCTCAGCAGCAGAGACAGGAGCTCAGAGATCTGCTTGTTGTAACTGTCAGACCCACTGCAACATTTTCACTAATCTCTGGTGACTCTGGACTCCACTGGTGCAGTAGAAGGATCATTATTTTTGCAATGGGGAAAAAAAAAGAACATTCCTTCTTGCAGATTTTACAAGACGTTGGAAAAAATTGGAGGGCAATAGATATATGTAGGTGTAGCGCACCCCCTCAGGAGCTGCAAATGTACTGGGATTCTCCACCCTGCACAGTGAGGCACACTGAAATTCCACAGGCATTTAGAGTCAGAGAACAGTCTGTGACTTTGTTTTTTGTTTTTTTTTTATTGAGAAGTTAATAACTTGAATAGGGAAGGGGAAATTATGGGATGCCCACTTGACTTTAGAACATACTTCAGGGACAGCTGTTCCTATATACAGTCTATATACACAGATCCTCTTCTTCCTCCAGCACACAGTTGCTTGAAGAACCCAGCTATGTCACCCTGCAGTATTTTTGTAGCAAAGATAGGGTGACACAGCTCACACTTTCCCAGTACTTCCTCTCTATGGTCACTACTTCCAGCACCCCCTCTTTGGGCACTGCCAACCCACCTGGATGCAGCTGCCCCTTTCAATAGCCCTCCAGGCTAACTTCTGCACTCCTCCAGACTGACACTCACCAGCCCACCTAGCTGACTCTCAGGAGATCTCCCGGACATGCTGACCTGCTTCTGCTGTCCACTCCTTACACCTGTGCCTCCAGGAAGGGTTTCCTCTGTGTGTTTTGGCAGATCCTTCCAGCACTCGACCCCAGGCCTGAAGTCACCCCCTCCCCCCCAGACTAGGGGGCACCCTCAAGGGCCACCAACAGCCCCCCCAGCATCCCATGTCCATCTTTCACCTGACTTCCCCTGCTGGCATGACTCACATCTTTTTATGAGGCGGCCTGCTCCTTCCAGCCCGGTTGAAGCCCTCATAAATATCCATGGCAGCCCCTCCTTAAGCCCCATACACTCGCAACGAATTTCCGCCGACCGGTCGTCCGTCTTTTGTCCAGAGTGCGTGTCTGTTGGTTGGAATGTGCTCTAGACTGCACACGAATTTTCCCGCACGACAGAATTCTACTTCAGAAGTGACGTCATGTGTTGGATTGCTTTGTATGTGTTCTTTCATCTCTGAGCATGCCTAGTCTTGCTCATAAGATTTTTCCCCATCGAAATCTGTACTGACTGCACGAAAATCGGACGTGTTTTGACGGAGGACAAAAATTTTATAGCCTGCACACCAGAATTTTTTCTGCCGAAAAGTTGGAGTCGGTTGTCGGAAGCATCATACTAACAATCCGAAAATCGGCAGATCGGTCGTCTGACGAAAATTCCCGCCCGAATTTCAACTCGTGTGTACGAGGCTTTACTCCCACCCTTTCTACCACCTTCCAGACCAGAGGAAAGTGTCAGAGATCTACTAGACGAGTCACCTGATCCCTGACCCAGATTCTCAACCCAAGCCTAGCTCTCAGCCATGCCGATTTGCCTACACTAACAACTAAACCTATTTACACTAGCACTCTAGCTAGAGGTTACTACATAGGCAAAGAGCATTTTCAGCATTTCGCTGATATCTTTAGGTGGTTGACTTCTGGGTTTGATCACCAATCACTGTCATTAGCCAGGCCGAGATGATGTTACTCCTGCACATGTGTAGGAGTTCTGTAAGCTTCGGCATTGTCGAATTTGTGCAGTGAGCTGTCTGCCCATTTTTTTTTTCTAGCCTAAAGTCCCACTTTAACAATCCTTGTGAATTTTATGTTGTATAGAACTTTAATTTAATTTAAAAAAAAAAAGTGGGCTCCCAAGCCTTTAAACCCTGTTTAGATTGAGTCGGAGCTTGCTAGAAATGCATTTACTACTCTGAGTTTAATCACCTCATATCACACTGACCTAAAAGTTAAAGAGTTGCTCTATGCACAAGTGATATTTCAGTTACAGAATTAATGTGGTGAGCTTAGTCCACAGCACTCTTTCGGTGATCTCGCCATTATCCAAAGAGATGTATGAAGATTGAAGCATCTCTTGGGATAATGGTAGAATCCCCCTGGCCAAAGTTTTGGTCTTTGTTTTCACAAACTTTGGAGTCTGTATCCTTTAGTCAGGTTTTTCCCATTCTGCTTTTTACCTTCTCCTTATTATAAAATAATTTAAAAATCCAGCTGTAGTAATGATTAGGATTCATGTCATTCAACAATATGCAGAGACTTAATGCACAATTAACATTGTGATTTGGTAAATTAGCACATTTAGAGCAGTATTAAACCCAAAACCAAAAATGTAATATGTTGCAGCTTACCAATCATTATATGTGGTGGCTGCATTGCATTGCTGCATTTTTTTAGGCTTTTTTTTCCCTCTGTTTTTACCTAGTGATCTGGTTAGCAACTTAGCAACACACCTCCTGTATTAGAGTGCCGCCACTGTGGATGAAAGAGCTCAGGAAACACAGCAGACAGCAGCATCAGATGAAAATGGAAGAAAATGAAAACTATTGCTGCCATCACATGTAGGAATTGGTAAGCTGCAATACCATAAATGTTTGGTTTTGAGTTTAATACAGCTTTAAGTATAGACATTGACTGAGTTGTTCTCAGTTGCCAGCATTAAAGCTTTTTAACTGCTTAAGGACTGGCCCACGAACACATACTGCGGAAGGGCGACCCTTAAGCGTCAAAATCACATACCTGTATGTGATTTTTTTTCTTCAGCTATGAGGCACGCGTGCTCCTGCTGTGATTGGACACTGCGGGAGCCAATCACCGGGTCCGGCGGACCCGATGTCCGCTGGGAAACCAAGCGGTCGTTCTGAGAGAGGCAGAACGGTGGTCTGCCTATGTAAACAAGGCAGATTGCCATTCTGCTAGTAAGGAAGACAGAGATCTTGTGTTTCTGCTAAGCAGGAACACAGATCTCTGTCTTCCTTCAGTTAAACCATCCCCCACACAGTAGGAAAGCACCACCAGGGAACACAATTAACCCTTTTATTGCCCCTGACGTTAACCCCTTCTGTGACAGTGTCATTAGTACAGTGACAGTGCATTTCTTTTAGCACCGATCACTGTATTGGTGTCACTGGTCCCCCAAAATGTGTCACTTAGTGCCAGATTTGTGCACTGCAATGTCGCAGTCCCACTAAAAATCGCTGATCCCCGCCATTACTAGTAAAAAAAAAATAAAAAAAAATAAAAGGTCCATAAATCTATCCCATAGTTCAATCAATATACGCTTATTGTTTTCTTTTTTTTTTACCAAAAACATGTAGCAGAATACGTATTGGTCTAAATTCATTTAGTGTGTTTTATAGCAGAAAGTAAAAAACATGTTTTTTTTTTTTTTTTTTTCAAAATTGTCAGTTTTCTTTTGCTTATAGCGCAAAAAATGAAAACCGCAGAGGTGATCAAATACCACCAAAATAAAGCTCTATTTGTGGGAAAAAAATAACGTTTTTTTGGTGTACAGTGTCACACAACAGCGCAATTGTCAGTTAAAACACTGCAATACCTTTATCGCATAAAAATGGAGCTAAAATAGTTAACATACATTTATTTTCTGGGAATCCATACACTACGAAATTATAGCAAACAATGCTTTGGTCAGTCATAGGGACAGTGGATATTTGGTCTGGTGTAATAGTACATTTTTGGTAATTCCCCAATGTTTTCCAGTCTCATGAAGAGATAAGTATGGCCCGTCTCCTTCCTTAGTTGGAAATACATAGTACATAATGAAGCTCAATCCAATTACTGAAAAACTAACAATTTGTAACAGGTTAGTGAACAGCAATGCCTGCTTGTTTTGGGTAGATCTGCAAATCTAGCTCTCAGCAAGCATCCCTGGTCCCAATGTATCTAGTATAACAGCCATCAGCAGGAACATCTAGTCAAACCAGTTGCCATATTGATTGGACATATTTGCCCTAGTGTGGCAGAAATCAGCAGGAGCTGCAGACAGTCATTTAATATTTGGGGGACTGTAAAAGTGGGCCTTAAGCCAAATTTCAGCACAGTCTAATCTTGGAAGCTTGCTATATGGCAATGAATATGACAGTGTTAAAAACGGTTGTATTAAGAGGACCCATGGCTTCCTCTAACTAATCAATGTCAAGGCATTGGACTTTGAGGATGGGTTCACACAGGTCTGGCTGCGGTTTGCAGCCTGGTGTCCTGTGTGTTTGTGTTCACCAGTTCAGGTGCGATTCAGGTGCAAATTTGTCCCTAAATTCGCACCTGAACCAGACCCAAAAACGCACAGGAACCTTTTCAAATACACATTGCATCCACCCCTGACATGTGTGAACCGGCTCCATTGAAAGCCGGTCACACTTACATATTATGTGAATTGGATGCGGTGTAAAACACATCCAAATCGCATATATGTGAACCCAGCCTTAAGCATTATAACAGCAGCATTTTATAATATAGACTGTCCTAAAATTGAACTGTACTCTTTTTACATTTTTTTGTTTTTATTAGATTTATTTGTGAAAGCGGTCAGCTTAGAAAAAACAATCTGAGTCTTCGTTCACACGTACGATTTGTTGGACTTGTGTGACAGTGTATGACAAGTGGAATCCGATTACTGGTTACTGGACTCATTCACAACAACAGGCTTTTCTGTTACTTGGAAAAAAATGTGCAGACACTACTTTTAGTGCAAGATGGTGAATTTTTTTTTTGCTCTAGAAACTTCAATAGGAGCACATGAAAATGCATGAAAAATGCAATAAATGCAAGAAAACCCTATGAAAAAAAACACAGGAAAGCATGAAAATGCAGACGTTTAAGTGTGAGGCTAGGTTTACATCTATCTGTGTCTGTTTCTGTTCATTTTAATGCATTTTGTATCCTTTTAAGCACATTTACAGTAAACCCCCCTCCATTGCGGGGGTTACGTTCCGGACCCAGCCGCGAAAAGTGAAATTCCGCGAAATAGAAAAACCCTATTAAAATGCATTGTAGGCATGATTTTTTTACTGTCACTGTACGTGTAGAAGCATTTTAAGGTCTTTAAACACACTTTTAAAACAATAGACACTCATTTAAACACATAAAAGATACTTAGAGACAGAGCAAGAGCTATGAAAAACACAAAAATCTTTCATTTTTAATGATTTATATAGTAAAATAACATTACAAAAAAAAAACGCGAATTACCGGGACCGCAAAAACTGAACCGCGATGTAGCGGGGGATTACTGTACACACACTATCATTATTCTATTGGCCATCCAGCACATGAAAATGCACAGAAAAAAGGACATGCCCCATTTTCAAACCACAATGCAAAGGGGCATTTAGAGAGGGAGGATCAGATCAGATAGAGGAGGATAGGAGGGAAGGCTGGCAAGAGGTGGAATTTAGCTTGGAGAGAGTAATTTAAGATAGGCCCACTTTAAGGTACAATGGGTACAAAATGGCATCGCCTAATGCCTAAAACATATGTGTTTGGCCAAGGTAGGGGACAGTATCATGCACTTTAAGAAAGATTTAGATGCATGGAGGTCTAATTATGGCAACACACAGTAGCACACATGATGTGTTACTCAGGGCCGTTTGAAGGAATTTGGGGGCCCCAAGCAAAATGAACATGGAGGCCCCCCCGCACACACGCAAAGCCTACAGGAACCACAGCATAGCCATACAGTTTAGGTTCATCCACACTTTATATAAATAAAAAATGAGTACAGTGCAAATACTGATTGCCAGTTGCCAGATATTATCGCCCCTCCCGTTCCCCCACCATGTGCCTTAGATGATACCAGGGGGACTTTTTTCTTATGCTATGGGACTATCCAGCAGTCTGTTAACAGGTAGGTATTGTTCCCAATTGGACAATTGGTCCAATTTTTGCACGAAAAAATTGAGTGACAGACTGTCAGTGTGATCATACCTGTCGCTGGCCTGGTCCGGTCCACGTGTGTGAGGAGGATGTGATGACTCATGGTATGTCTCTCTCTGCCAAAGTTTGCGGGCCTGGTGGGGTGGCACCACTCCCGCGCGCGCTTTAGACCGCCTAGGCTGGGGCGGGGCTGGTGCACACTCGCAGATGTGCACCGCCGCCGCGCACTCTCCCCCTAGCGAGCCGGCACCGCGTGACGTCATGCCGCTCCTCCACTTTGCGCCCGCCCGCCGGCCTGTCACAGGCCGCCTGTGTGTTGTGAGGCCGGCCTGTGTGTGTGAGGCGCAGCGTGCGGCCGCAGCGTTTGTGTTTTGGGTTTTTGGGATAATGTCAGTCTGTGTCTTGGGTCTTGGGGCCCCAGGCCCCAAAGCAATTGCTTGTTTTGCCTGCCTTGACACGACGGGCCTGGTGTTACTGCATTGTGGCACCCTAAAACACTGATGGAAATATACCTGTTTTTTAACGTGCCACAATGCACTGCTACGCATGGTAGTGCATTGAAGTGCCTTGCATTAAAAGAAAAGGTTATTTTAAGCATGTTATGTTGTGTTAGCAACCCATTCATTTTGATTTATATGACACATTAATGTGTGACATAACGTGTTTATTCAGCACAATAATGTAAATGAGCCTCAATGATGTGCTGTGTCTAAGGTTACTGCCTAGAAACTGATTTTTTAAAGTTCTTTTTAACTGGAATGCTGATGAAAGTAAATGGTAAAAAAAATTTGGTTTCTGTGGTGCTGTATTCTCTGCTTCTTACACTTTGTTTAATGTTCCACCTTCTTGCTTGCATTTTTATAAAGGTTCATTGCTGCTTTTGAAAGCTGCTTTCAGCTTTTGACTTGCATAAACATACATAATAGCTCTTAAACTCATGTAAATGCAATTGGAATGCATTAGGCAAAACATGACTACAAACATCTCGCAAAAAAAGTTATGCAAGTTATGCAGCCTGTGTCTGCTTTGTGGGATTATTACATTATACTAACTTTTTGCAACATTACCTGAAAGTGTTTTTTTTTTTTTTTTACCTGAAAGGGTTTTGAAAGCCCATAATTTTTTGTTTTGGATAGAGTGCAAAAAGGTTAGAACGCCTAGCACGTATTTATTGCTAAAAAAAAAAAAACGGCTTTTGTTAATGGGGGGAAAAGGAGGGTATGCCTGTCTTAAGGCCCCCCCCCCCATTCCTTATGGGCAGTTAAACAGTTTCAAGGCTTCCCTGTTGTTTAGTTAAATCAACGGTGGAGTTGTGGATAGGCTAGAACAGGTCAGCTGACCTGGAACATTCTGGAAGGTCAGGATCTCTAAAAGGATAGGTCAGTTGGGATTAGATGACCCTGGAATGTTCTGGAGTTCCTAAGGGGTCCCTATAAATAGGAGCAGCTTGTTAGGTACAGGGCCAGTGATCTGAGGAGGATCGTCAACAGCACTTCCCACCCCCCCCACCTTCCCCTGTCGCGGCTTTGTTATGTGGTAGGGTCCCTCTGGTACAGTTAAGAGGGACAGTTTTGAAAGAAGTTAATTTTCATGGTGTATTTCAGCTCGAGTCTTAGTGGCTGAGCTGTTTTTATTTATGGATTTTGGTATATGAATTTAATTTTCATTACTAGATTAATATATATTAGCATGTAATTCTACCAATAATAAAAGCCGCGGCCAATATATTTATCCAATACATATTTTAAAATTGATGACTTCATTGTGTGTGTTTTTATTTATGTCCAGGCAACTACTGCCTGCGATCCCATAGGAAAGTGAAAGCTGCAAACACAACAGTGAGATATTTGTCGCCAGAAATTGTAAATATACAAAGTGTTGCATTATCAGAAATTATCAATGAAAACCAATTCCAAATATATGAATATACCATAAACATACAAAAGTGTCCAATGTGAAAAGCAGTCCCACAGGGATGATATTAAGAAATAGTGAGTAGTTTTAGCAGCCAGAGATCGAAGATGGGTCGAGTCACCTTCCCACCACCATAGAGGCCAATCACCAACACCCAAATAAGATGTCCTCTTACCAAAACACAAGGACCCCCTGAGAACAGGCAGGTCAAACACACTTTGGGGACTCTCTCCCTATGGCAATAGCCTGTATTTAGGGGGTCCTTAAGTTTTGGTAAGAGGACAAGACATCTTATTTGGGTGTTGGTGATCAGCCTCTATGGTGGAGGGAAGGTGACTCAAGCCATCTTCGATCTCTGGCTGTTAAAACTACTCACTTTTTCTAATATTGTCCCTTTGGGACTACTTTTCACGTTGGACATTTTCATATGTTTATGTAATATTTATATATTTGGAATTTGTTTTTATTGATTATTTCTGATAGCACTACACTTTGTATTTTTAAAATTTCAGGTTCTTCTTACTGTCATTGCTTCCACTAGGACATTCACCCTCTTTTTTTGTCCAACTAACCATTATAACTGGAACTGAAAGTAAGGGAAAGTTAAAAATCTGAGCTGTTGCCAAGACAAAAATGGAGGAGAAAGCTTCCAATAGTTCTGGTGACAACTGTCTTAGAAGAGGCTTCCTATACTTTGAAGACATTTCTCCCACTTCCTGTTACATCTACATTGTAGGAAGTGAAGGGAAAATTCCCCAACAGTATGTAGGTTGCAAAAACAAAACTGATTTAACTATTCCTTACTGTATCCAAAATGCTTTAGATACACTTTAAATACTGCCTGTAAAAATTTATTTTACAGAAGAACGTTTCACAGTTTTTTGAAAACTGCCTGTCCACAATCCAAATTTTTATGGTTTTATTTTTTTAAAGCTTTATCCTTTATCTAAGCTGTCTGTAAAACTGTACTTCCTTTCATGCTTCTTTTGTGCTATATTTTAAATTACAAACTAAGTGCAGAACTATACTTTTTGTTCTTTCTACCTTGTTGAGAAAGCATTATAAGAGTTTCCACTCAGAGCAATAAAAGCAATGTGCAGAGATGACATGTCTTTTGCTATGCCAAAATGTTTTGCTGTACAGCTGTATATATTTAATATCATACATGTTTAATACATCCCTTTTCTCTCTTAATGGTAACAAATGGCCCAGCTCCAGATTATGCATGGATAAATAAATGAAATTCCTGTCTCTAGCACAAGCTAGGGCTGAATTACAAAATAAACTGGAACTTAATTGGGACAATTGCCCACTCAAATCAATCAGACGTCACCTTTCTCATGCTGCATCTTTCATTTCATCTTTCAGTTCATTGTCTGCTATGAGTGTGAAATAGTCCCATAGGGTGAGGTTAACAAGAAGGCGCCAACTTTAAGCCAGAAGACAGCATAGATTTTAATGGTCTGGTGTAACAATCATAGTTTTTAGTTTCATGCCCTTAATATCTATACCATATCTAATACCTATGAGGATAGAAATATGGCACCCGCCATCACTGATTTTTTTTAAAGTTGCAGGTCCTGGGGCTGTCAATATGAGTCGTCTTCACTATATAATGAGTCACTAACCCAAAAAACATGCAAGTAAGACAGGAATTCAGACTTTTATGACTTTGCTGGTTGCATGCTAGTTCCAGGTCTGTGACTCACAAGAGGTAATAACTCTCTTGTAACATAGAAGCTGCCCCTCCATAAGGAGTGGAGCATGCTCTACCTCTGCTTCACCAAACTGAGTTTCACAAGAAAACTGGTTTGGTCTTATTGTCTCAAGACAGTACCCTAATCTACAGT
Source organism: Pelophylax lessonae (assembly GCF_965119305.1). Taxonomy (NCBI): domain Eukaryota; kingdom Metazoa; phylum Chordata; class Amphibia; order Anura; family Ranidae; genus Pelophylax; species Pelophylax lessonae. Next base: position 475,991,381 of record NC_138769.1, on the reverse strand, counting down.
TATTTCTCATTTATTGAAAGTCTTATGGACTGCTTCAACAGACCCCCTTCTTCTCACTAGGTAATACAGAATGGATCAGAAAACAGTCCAGAAATTTTGCAATGACAACTCATATATTCCAATTCTGTACTTACAGATTTTCTTTAACCACTTGCCGACTGCGTAACATACATTTACTGTGGCAGGTCGGCTCTATTGCGTGATATCATGTACCTGTGCGTCATTTTGTACAATAGCCTCTAGGGAGCGTGCGCATGCTGCCGGAGACCCAATAACACTGATTGGACAGAGGGGGAGTCAATCAGAGGGTCTGACGGTCCCGATGTCGTAGACACTATTACTTTTGCACAAACCAATCAATATACGCTTATTAGGATTTTTTTTTACCACAAATATGTAGCAGAATACATATTAGTTACATAGTTACATAGTTAGTGAGGTTGAAAAAAGACGTCCGTCCATCCAGTTCAACCTATGATGTGTGTGTGTGTTTGCTGTTAACCGTACATTGTATACCCCTGTATGTTGTGGTCTTTAAGGTGCCCATCTAATATTTTTTTGAAACTATCAATGCTCCCTGCTGATACGACTGCTTGTGGAAGAGAATTCCACATCATTACTGCTCTTACAGTGAAGAACCCCTTACGCACTTTAAGGTTAAACCGCTTTTCCTCTAGTTTTAGTGAGTGGCCACGTGTCTTATTGTATCTCCTTTCTCTGAATAGTTTGTTCCTTATGCTAGGGTCGCCAGTACAGTATTTGTACATTGATATCATATCCCCCCTCAATCGTCTCTTCTCCAGAGAGAATAGGTTCAGTGCTTGTAGTCTTTCCTCATAGCTGATGTCCTCCATTACCCTAATTATTTTTGTTTCCCTTCTCTGGACTCTTTCCAGTTCCAGCACATCCTTCCTGAGGACCGGTGCCCAGAACTGGACAGCATACTCCAGATGTGGCCGGACCAGAGTCTTGTAGAGCGGGAGAATAATCTCTTTATTTCTGGAGTGAATCCCCTTTTTTATGCATCCCAGTATTCTGTTGGCTTTGCTTGCAGCGGCTTGGCATTGCATGTCACTGCCAAGCCTGTTGTCTACCAGTACCCCCAGGTCCTTTTCCATCCAAGACTCACCCAGAGGTTCCCCCCCCATAGTGAGTAGCTTGCTTTCTGGTATCTGGCCCCCAAGTGCATTACTTTACATTTTTCAACATTAAACCTCATCTGCCATGTAGTTGCCCACCCCATTATTTTGTTCAGGTCCGCTTGTAAGGTTTCCACATCCTGCATAGAAGATATTGGCCTAAATTGAAGAAGAAATTAGAATTTTTACATTTTTTTTTATTGGATGTGTTTTATAGCAGAAAGTAAAAAAAAAATATATATATAGATATATATGTATATATCTATATATATATTTTTTTTTTTTTTTGGTTTCAAAATTGTTGCTTTTTTTTTTTTGTTTATAGTGCAAAAAACAAAAACCGCAGAGGTGATAAATACCACCAAAAGAGAGCTCTATTTGTAGGAAAAAAAGGACATCAATTTTATTTGGGAACAGCATTGCACAACTGTGCAATTGTCAGTTAAAGTAATGCATTGCCATATCGCAAAAAATGGCCTGGTCCTTAAGCGGGTAAAACCTTCCGAGGCTGAAGTGGTTAAAGGGTAACTCCCCTTTCGTGGGTAAAAAAAAAAAAAGCAAATAGAGAAAAAATAATATAGCATATACAATTGCAACACACGCCATATTGTAATTGAATGTTATTAAAAAATATCTTTCCTTTTCAATCTGCAACCACTGTAATTTTCTGAAAATGCAATGCAATATGGCTACCTGGAGCTGTTTTGTACACAGAAACATAATTTCCTGCTTGTGTGATTGGCTCACTGATTTTCCCAGAAGTCTGTACTAAGATGCATGTCAGATCTCAGGCTTCCCTGCAACATAAATGTCATTTTTGGTGAGATATTCCCAATAGAAACATGTCTAAAGGCATCTAGTCCCAGCAACTTTCCTCATTAGAGCCCTGCAGGTGCACAGCTGATTGATAATTATGTAACCACTCCCATTAGACTCACTCAGCACAGAGGCACAGAGGAACAAACAATGATTTCTTCAGAATAACAAAAGATAGTAATCTGCAACAAAGTTTGTTAAAATCCTTGCAATGTACAGAGATCACCTAGAGGGGAAGGTTTTTTTCTCAACAAAAGTGGAGTTACGCTTTATGAATTCTTGGAGTAAAGTTAGTTATGACATCTCTGCAGATTTTATGTTATTATCTGGGCCAGGGCACAGTGCATCTGTACATAGATTTACACAAGCCTTTATAGAAATAAGCTGATATTAGATGATATAGTGAATGAGATTGGGTAATATTTAGCCTTTTAAAAATAAAATTCCCATGTATCTAGTTCCAATAGTTGAGTGGGTCCGGGTAAGTGATGACTGAATATTGCATGGATATTCTGTTACTGAGATGGAAAATATATTGGTGACCATAAACAGTCATCATATAACAACCTCTATAGTGTTCATTCTCTAGAAACGATTAAGACCGACAAGAGTACAATGATTTTAAAGTGTATTTAAATCCAAGAACAAAAAATATAATATATTGCAGCTTAGCCGTCCAGATGTTGAGGCTGTATTCAATTTCTTTTTTTTCAGGCCTTTTTTCTTCTTTTCCATCTGGTGATCTTGACATTAACACACTTCCCATTTAACAGTGACAATTATCACTCCTTATACTGTATCTGTGGATCTGTGGAGAAGCAGCATTGTCCCCGTGACACAGGAAGTGTATTAGGACTTTAGACCCCCCACATGTTATGTAGAAGTAAAGAGGGGGAGGTGTTCTGTAGTCCACGGAAATAACTGGGAACAAAACTAACTGATAGGGTACTACTCCCTCTGGATATATACCCCCTACTCTTCACTTACCTGTACAAAGATACTACTTCGTTGCCAAAGAACTCTTGGAAGCTTCTGTCCCTCCATAAACCGTGGATAGTGACTTGCCTGATGTCGGCCCGCAGGCTGATATTACGCCATTGGCTGTCGGACACTGCCCTCACAGTTTCGGAGTTGTCTACTGCTCTTCTGGCATTGAGAGCCACAGAATCAGTGGGCCTCTCAGTAGATCCATGCCAGCCCCAAACAAAGTTTGACCGCAAATGGAACTGCCTATTCCCCATCCACCCTCCATGAGCCAACGGACAATCAGCTTCCACCTCTGGCATGATCTAGGACCTCAATACTACCTTAGTGGACAGATACGTAGTTGCGGGAACACACCCGCTTAAAGGGACTGCCCCCACTTATCTGTCAGTGAATTTAACCACTATGATGCCTACGTGAATATAGGGTTGTTTAAGTGATTGCGGGCTCTTCTGAGTTCCTATGCAGTGTTGTTCATCAAAGGACATCAGTTGTTTTCCCATAGTTCAGCTGATACAGATTCTAATCTACCACCAATAATAGGGTGCCCAATATCCCTCCCCTCCCTCCCCCCTCCCCCCTCCCTTTCCTTTCCTTCCCCCCTCCCCCCTCCCTTTCCTTCCCCTTTTAGCCTTACGCTTTTGACTAAACCTATGTCTTGTCTAGCCCCAGAGGCTGTTCTACCCACACGTACTCCTATATCTCACCCCTCCCCCATGTCATGTGTTAGACAAAATATTACCCGACTTTGCATAAGATGATCTAGCAGTACTACGCAAGGAATTATTCGCAAATGCTATGTCACTTAGCAGAGCACGTTGTCACTGATATTATAGCGAGAGTTGTATATATTGTACTCACTGTTAATTTTCTTGTACCGCGTTGAGTTTCAATAAAATATTGTTTAAAAAAAAAACTAACTGATAACAGTCAACAGAGGCAGAGTGCATACAATGTTATTAACCACTTTACCCCCAGCCGCTGCAGATGTACTGCGGCAGGCTGGCTCTCCCAGGCAAAGTCCCGGACATGTATGGCGTTCGCCTGGGAGGAGATAGGGGGTCAGCTGGGGAGCCAGTGTGTGTGACAAACCGCTCCGATAGCCGCCGGTCACTCGACATCTCTCCCTGCTGACAGAGAAGCCGTCCGTCATTCTCCCTGAGATGATCACAGAGACCATGCGATCCTGCTATATAGGATCGCATGTCTCTATGGTCATCTCACAAGCCCAACCCCCCGAAAGTTAGAATCACTCCCCTAGGCTTACATTTAACCCCTTGATCATCCACAGGGTTAACCCCTTCCCTGCCAGTGTCATTATTACAGTAACAGTGCATATTTTTAGCACTGATTACTGTAGTAATGTTACTGGTACCCCCAAAAGTGTAAAAAATGTCAGTTAGGGGTCCGATCTTCCGATCTGTCCGCCACAATGTCGCAGTCCCGCTAAAAATAGCAGATTGCCACCATCACTATTAAAAAAAAAAAAAACAATAAAAATGACATAAATCTTTCCTGTAGTTAGTAAACGCAATAATTTTTGCGCAAACCGATAAAAATACGCTCATTGCAATTTTTTTTACCAAAAATATGTAGCAGAAAACAAATTGGCCTAAAATGTTAAACAATTTTGATTTTTACATATTTTTGGGGGGAATGTTATATAGCAGAATGTGAAAAATACTGTTTTTTTTTTTTCAAAATGGTCCCTCTTTTTTTGTTTATAGCGCAAAAAATAAAATTGCAGAGGTGATCAAATACCACCAAAAGAAAGCTCTATTTATGGGAAAAAAAGGACGTCAATTTCGTTTGGGTACAGCGTCGCACGATGTGCAATTGTCCATTAAAGTCACGCAGTGCCGAATCGCAAAATAGGGCCTGGTCTTTCAGCAGCAAAATCTTCCGGTCTTAAAGTGGTTAAATCCCTACATTTCTGGTAGGATCAACAGGCATTTTTTTTGCACCGATGAAAATGCTTTTGATTGCTGCATATTTATTAGACCAAAAGAAACACACACACACACACACACACACACACACACACACACACACACGTTATAATGACCTAATTACTGTACTTAGATATACTGTATGAATAAGATGTCAAGAAGAATAGTTAATTATACATGACCATGGTTACAGTTTGGACAAAGTCATCCTGCAAATGATCTGTATATAGCATCAAAGTGCACAGTCATGTCTGATAAACATTTACCTATTCAATCTGAAATGTGATAATGCATGTGACAAACCTGATTATGCTTAGATCAGGACATAACAGTGTGCCTATGGATACTCAAACGTCTGTACAGATCCCCTGTCAACTTCCTAGGCTAGAAGATCCATTTGTCCAAGGTTTCCTAGCCATATTATCCGTTCCATTCAGGCTAGAAACAAAATCAAACAAAAATTGTTTGCAAATGAGTGTGTGCTTGTATATGCCGCTGTTGATCAGTGGTTGGGTCCTTTGTTCTGATATCTGTAGGTACTCTAAAGGTTGAACAGATGGGCCTGATGTATGGTCAAGTTTACTTTTTAAACTGTGCTGATTGGTGCCTCAATAACCCTTTCAACTCAGTTTGTTCTCATTTGTTAAATGTAACACCCTTTAGAAAATAGTACTGCTCTTAGGATATTGTTTGTACAAATTGTTTGTAGAAAAACTGAATAATAATTGTCATAAATGTAGTTTAAGTTTATAAAATCAGTGTGCTCCTTAAGGGCCATACACACTATAAGATTTTCTGAAGACTTTTTCCTTCAGATTTACCTTTTCTATGTAGTGCAAGGGCCTGCCAGATTGCATACAAATTGAAAGTGTTTAGGTTTGACCTCATATTATATGGTTTTGGTAAATCTAAAGGAAAAAGTCTTCAGAAAATCTTATAGTGTGTATGGCCCATTACTGTGCATCTACTGTATATACTCTTTTACACGTTGTTACTTGCTTTTTTTTATTTCTTTATTAATATTAATTCAAAAGCCCAAGAAATATCACCCTGGAGCACATTTTAATGTGATTCATTTAAAAAGGGCTCTGTTTCCCCATTTATGTAACTGATCTCAGCTAGCTTGTATTGTTGGAATGAATAGATACTTATATTAAAATTCTTTCAGCTGATAGTCTTGCTTTTTCTTGTGGTGATATGCCAATTAGCTCAAAGGTCAACTTATGAGATCATTTTCAGCTACTGAGAAAATGCCTGTTCTTACGTCCTTGTGTTTTTTTTTTTTTTTTTTTTTGTGTGGGAAAAGTGTGCTGGTTGCTTTCTTACAGAGGCTAATAGCAGGTGGCCAAGCACTTTTACGTTTGTGACTGCAACAGCAGGTCACCACAGGACCTAAATGCCACAACTTGGTTTTAGGTTTTCTTGAAAGGAGCAACAGCTGAACACTATGACCATATAACACATGTGGGCATCACAGGGAGCATGAATGTCCTTCAGTGCCTTGGTTTACGAAATGTCAAACTGAAACAATTATTGGCCAAAATATTTCAAGACACACTTCCTGCCTTGTACTTACTTCATCATTTACCTTTGATTATATACTTCAGCTAGGAATTCATGTTCACTCCTCCTCAGCTCGTGTGCAGTCTGGGAAAACATAGTTTGTTATGATTTCATTTCAGCAGATAGAGTCATCGGCAATGTCTGCTAAAATGTTTTACACATTGAGAGATCCTGAAAAATTCTGCAACGAATTAAAAGAAAGAAATTCCTCATCAGCACTGAAGCGATTACAACAGTAAAGTGTTCACAGAAATGTAATAAAGACAAATTATAAGCTTCTGTATTAAATTATATACAAAGGTGTTACATATCAAAAAGAAGCTCTTGTGTGTAAAATTATTGATGATAGCTTTTTCAAGATAAGAAATGTTAAGTACTCATTATTTGTCAAAAATTATTAAATATTAATTTGTTGATATACGAAAGCTATTGAGTATTATTTATTGGTGCGTATTTTAGGTTATTGTTGCAGTCTTTTAGTATTGCAGTCATTTTTATATGAGCGTGTAGATTTTTTTGTAGACTATCCACTAGAGCAGTGGTCCCCAGGGGGCCAGATCCGGCCCTTTGCTTGCTTTTATCTGTCCCTTGGGAACTATTTCATCTTTTGACACCAACGATGGGACATAATTCCTCCCAATGACACCAACAATAGGGCACAATTCCTACTACAGACACCAACAATGGGGCACAGTTCCTCCCAATGACACCAAAGATGGGGAAAAATTCCTCCCAATGACACCAATGATGGGACACAATTCCTCTCACTGACAGCAAAGATGGGGCTTTGTTTTCTCCCATTGATGCCAGGACATTTTCTACTCCTGATGGTCATGGTCTGGCCCCCTTAAGGTCTGAAGGACAGTAAACTGGCCCCTTGTTTATTAAGTTTGGATACCCCCTGCACTAGAAGGTATTCCCATGGTTCAGAGCAATTACTATGTCTATTTCTTAACAACTATAGATATATCAGCTATGAGAAGAGTGCAATGTATGGAAAATTTTCAAAAGACTTGCATTGTTAGAAGAAGCATTAAAGCACAAGCATTATGTAGCACTGAAGAAAGAAGGAAGCAGAGACAAAATAATTAATGAGCAAATGAGACTTCCCTATGTAAATATAGTTCAATTATACAGATGATTATGGTAGGACACACTGATAGCCTTACTTGCATAAAGTTGATCTCTTTCACATGTGAATAATAAGCTAATAAAATGAATATCCTATATTAAACTTTCCTGTTACTATCTATAACTGACACAGCAAAATACTCTAAAACTTTGAAAAGATCATAATATCCCCATTAGGCATAGCTGTGTAGGGTTGTCAGTGTATCTCTTGGATACAGGACCAGCATGGGATTACTGTTAGCAAAACAAAGAAGCATGGCACGATCTGTGTAGTGAAAAACTCTTCAGTTGGTATATGTGCACATAGCGGGAATTGCCATTATCCTTCTATTTAAACACACAGAAGAAATCCGGTTGATTGATTATTCACACAAGAGTTATTTGATGTTGGTATTTTCTGGCACACCTAGATCTAAGAATGTTTTTTTTTCTGGGTAGCTTGTCTGATTTTATGATCCACAGGTTGCTTTGAAAAGATATTCCAACTGGATATCAAACATTTAGCATGGTATATGTGGTTTCTACAGTTGTCAATAAATGTAGTCACTGGACACTCACTTTCGCACAATCTAAATGATGTGGGTCACTAAAACTATCAATAAATGCTGTATTGCATGCTGTTCATACTCACCCAATCACTATGAGATTAATTTTCTCTATTCTGCCAAAAAACCTAGTTGGTCCTGCTGTTCTCTATCTCCACCTTCTGTCCATGTCCCCAATTCAGCTAAGGATTTTGCAGCTGTGGTGGCAACTCTGCACATGCTCAGTTTTCAGTAATTTTTTTATGCAGAGCATTTCCTCACCATCACATCTGAGCAGCCCATGTGACTATAGAGTCACACAAGTGGGCGTATACAAAGTGGTAAATGACAGCTTACTCCCTCCCTCCTCATCCACTAAATAGCTAAAGACAATGGGGTGGAATATTACATATAGATTAACGAGGGCTTCACCTCCCTCTTATTCTAAGACAAAGGCTGGAGGGCCATCACATAAATCTGCTCACACCACTTTATTTCAACAAAAAAATAAATATTTAATTTCAAATATATATTTATATGCCAGTTTAAAACATTTTACTGATATTATTTAATTATTTTTACTCTGTATTTCAAAGGCTGTTTTTTTATTTTTTTTATTTTAAACATGTGACCAGCAACAGAGGACTAGAAGCTCCTCCTGCTTTTGTTTCCCTGCAGGCAGGCTGGGAAAGAGCTGGGTCATGAGACAGCTGTATATCTATTCGGAAAAAGATACTTATATGCATTTTTTTTAAATTAAAATAATTATAGTGCTATCATCCACATACAGAAATAAAAGGGATAATGCCAATTAAACAGTGTGTGTTTAATATAGCTAATTTACCTAAATAACACAGTGTGAATTAAAAATTGAATGCACTACTGTTTAAAAAAAAAAAAAAAAAACAATACTTCTTTCCCTATGATCACTTGCAGGCACCAAATTACTAAAGAAAGAACAAACTGATTTTCCCATCACTTGGTTGTCATATGAAAGACTTTTTAGACATTGCTGCCTTTCCAATCACCAGCAATTTGAGTGACAAAACCTTTCTAAGAAGAGAAAGTACATTTCAAAGTCAGACTACTGACAAATTTCCCTTCTGCTGGCTGGACTTTTGTTGCTTCAGGTGTTGCAGAAAAAACAAATCTTTCATCTGCTCTGATTCCTAATAGCAGCAATATTTGGACCCATAAGCACAGCTGATACTGGCTTTATATACACCAAGAGAAAGAAAAAAACCTCCATTCATTTATTGATGCACTCTCTGCAAAAGGATTATGTTTCACTGTGTTTGAAGGACCTGAGAGCCCCTATTATTTTTGTTTGTAGAAACACTGTGGTGCAGATGAAAGCAGCCCGAGCTCTGGTCTATAGGAACTGATCACTGATTGTCTTTTTGTTAAGTTGAAAAAGCTTCCTGCTTGATTGATTTGTGATCTGAATCACTATTTTCCCCTTTCTAGTCTGTGTTTACTGAATATCTGTTACCTTAATGTCCAAGTGCCATTCATGGTATAGATAAACTTAGCGTTGAGATGAAGGAAGGGAAAGTATCATTTTAGCAGGAGTTTTGATAACAGAAGAGCTATGCTACTAATGAAGTATTCTTTGCAAAGTACCTAAAATTGCTGCAACAAACATAGTTTTTTCAGAGATGTTTATTCATAATTAACAAACGTGAGAGGCCCACACATGAGTTCAATTTGTTCAGGTTCAGTTCACCTATAGGGATGGAAAAATTTGGTTATAGAATTGTTTATAAAACCAACAATGGACTTTTCTTATGTGCTCCCATTTGGCTTATTAAATATACAACTGAAAAGGTTTTGTTATATCTGTGTAATAAATATATATATATATAAAATAAGCTGTTGATCCTGACAGAAATCTTGTGAGCTTATAGTGTCCTGTGCTCTATGCCTGTTCTGACTGTTATCAGTTAGCATTGTTCTTAGCTACAAACCTCCTACCCCTACATTATGGGGGATGTGAGTGTTTTGTAGGCTAGTTTTAGAGTGCCCCTTCATGGCAACAGTACAGTAAGTGAAAGTTATCACCCTAGGTCAGGAAGTGTGTTACTGGCAGAATCACCAGACTTAAAATAAGGAAAAAAACCTAGAAAAAGGAAAACTAACATTGCCACCACATCTAAGAATTGGTAATTGTCAAATTAAATTAATATGACATTGTTTTCCTTAGTTTAAATCTGCCCTTGGGTTCGATCTTGGGCTTTAAAGCGGTAGTAAATAAAAAAATAAATAAAAAAAAGTTCCCCTGCAAAATAATAATATAATGCGCTAGTAGGCATTAGGGATGATCGAACGGTTTGGGTCAACCATCGGTTCGACCCGAACATTGGGTGTTCGAAATTTGTGCCGAATTCCAAACTTTTTGCGGTAAAAGTTCGGAATTAGACCACCAGAACCGCCCAAAATGCAATAGGACAGGAACTGAGCTTTAAAAGCCCGTGATTGGCCCAGAAACATCAGTAAAAACCAATTGAGGGGGCAGGAGTCTGCTAGGAATGTGATTGGAGTGACTAGGGGGTCCAGAGGCCAATCAGGAGGGAATACGCCCCCCATACGCCCCCCAGTATATAACATAGCCCCGCCAAACCTCTAGCACTGTAATACAGAGGCTGTGGAATAGAGTGGAAGCATTTCTGTTACTCCTGCTTCTTGTAAAGCTCCAGTGTCATTTTGCAATTATTAGTGTGAGGAAAGGGATATGCAGTGTAGTTAGGGTACTATATACCACTGTAGTTAGATTCAAAAATCTAGTTTTTGTAGGGATAGCTTTAAGTGTCAGGGTGACAGTAGTGTAGTTTAGGGTGACCTGACTCTGCCATGTCAGGGTGACCGTAGTGCAGTTTAATGTGATCTGACTCTGCCATGTCAGGGTGACCGTAGTGCAGTTTAATGTGATCTGACTCTGCCATGTCAGGGTGACCATAGTGTAGTTTAATGTGATCTGACTCTGCCATGTCAGGGTGACCGTAGTGTAGTTTAATGTGATCTGACTCTGCCATGTCAGGGTGACCGTAGTGTAGTTTAATGTGAACTGATTCTGCCATGTCAGGGTGACCGAACTCTGCCATGTCAGGGTGACCCCACTATGCAGATTCTGGGTTAAGGGGTATATATATATATATATATATATGTGTATATATATGTATATATACACACACACACACACATATATATATATATATATATATATATACACACACACAGACATATATATATATATATATATATATATATATATATATATATATATATATATATATATATATATATATATATACCCCTATACAGAAGTAAAAAAAAATGCTTGAAAAACACCTGAAATAAAAACGCCCAGGTGTGAAAGGAGGGTAACACCATCCCTGCGCTACTGAAATTCTAAGAAAAATTATTTGTTTTTTTCTGGTTCTGGACATGCTACAGAGCTGAAACTTCACACGTACACTTTTTAGACCCCCCAGACACTAAATCCAAAGAAATCTCTTTTTTTTCAATAATTTTTTCAATAATTGGCTCTCTATCAAAAACGACAATTTTTAAAAACTTTTTTTTGCCTGATTCATAGTCCCTGGGGCATGACCCAGAACCCTAGACACTAGAGGCATTTATTGGGTTTTAGGGCTTCAAAATGGTGTTTTTTGATTCCAGAAGTTCGGATCGCATTGATTTCAATGGGGTTCTGGAATCCGAACCAAACTTTCGGGAAATTCGGGTGTTCTGGTCGAACCGAACTTTTCAAAAGTTTGATCATCCATAGTAGGCATCACATATTAGTACATTATGAAATACTTACGTAAAAAAGAAGCCCTCCAGCGGCGCGCGCTTTCCTCGCTGTAATGGCTTCCATCTTCCCCCAGTCTTCCTTCCGGGTTCACGGACTCTGGCTGTGTGAGTGGCCGGAGCCGCGATTATGTCACTCGCACAGATGCACGCAGGAGCCCTTGTCAAGGCACTGTGCTCTGGTGGTCCGGCACGGTATGCCACACCTTCAGAGCACATGCGCCAGTGAGTCACTGGTTGCATGTAGGGTGAATATCTCCTAAACTGTGTATTTTGGAGATATTCATTTTATCTACAGGTAAGCCATGGTATAGGCTTACCTGTAGCTAAAAATCACAAAACAGACTTTACTCTTAAACAACTGAATTACATGAAAATAGAACCAGCCATACACTGGACTGGATTTTTCAATACCAAGCAATTAAAGTGAAGCTTTCCACTCCCCAAGCATGTACAGTGATACATTTACAATCTACTCCAACAGCTGTTTCAAATGTACTCCTTGATTCCCCATATTAAAAGCAGTAAACAGTGTTGTTACTAATTTGCAAATTTTGACTTTGTATTATCAGTTATTCACAAACCCCCCACCTCTACTCTATTCTCCCTTGATACTAATGTATGCTTACTGCTCAGCAGAAATCAGTGACTAGCATATGTCACAGAAAAAGCATAGGTGCCTTTGATGTGGTTGCTGTAAATGACAACTTGGCTCTATATTCTTTGTACTGTACAAGAGGCAAAATGGCAATGTCCAATGGGGAATAGGGTTGACCTGAACTTCCTTGGGTTCCAGCATTGTTTGAGGAACTCTGAAGAAGTTCCGATGCTGAACCTGAAAACTCTACTGAAATCAATGGGAGATGACTGTATCAAAATAAAAAATGCCCTTCTTCTGGGCTAATAGGCAAGGGTGTCAACAAATAGCATAGGGTAGGGGTGGACACTGCACTGAGGAACATGTACCAATGCAAACATTTAAAAAAAACAAAATCCATTCAGCTATGGCAGTCATTTTTTAAAATGCCCAATTCCTTAAAATAACATGCGTGGGGGTTGCACTACTACTGCCTATAAAGTACTGCCTGTGATGTACAGGATGTGCTGGAAGCGCAGCAACAATACTGATATTTACAAAGAAAAAAAGTGTTTAAAATTGCCAGCTTCTTTTTTTAATTTTTTTTTTTTTGTAAAAGAGCACAGAAACCACTTCAAGGGTCCGGTATGTATTTTGAAAGACCTGACAATGAAATGTAATTTGCCAAAAATGTAAACTGTATCATATTTTTTCTTTGTAGATGTCACTTTCCTTGTTGCACGTCCTACAGCAAGAATGAAAAGAATAAAAAAAAGATGCAGTCCCCACAAAATACATACCTCATGCAGTCCCCCTAAAACTCTATGCCAGATCCTCAATATGTGAATGCAGCCTGGCTGGCCATATATATATATATATATATATATATATATATATATATATATATATATAAACACAGTATATATACTGTACAGTGGTGTTCGAAAGTTTGGTCTCCCCAGGTAAAAATTTGTATTAATGTGCATAAAGAAGCCAAGGAAAGATGGAAAAATCTCCAAAAGGCATCAAATTACAGATTAGACATCATAATATGTCAACAAAAGTTAGATTTTATTTCCATCATTGACACCTTCAAAATTACAGAAAACAAAAAAATGGTGTCTGCAAAAGTTTATGCACCCTGCAGAATTTATAGCATGCAATGCCCCCTTTGCAAGGCTGAGACCTGCCAGTGTCATAGATTGTTCTCAATCATCGCCTGGGAAGACCAGGTGATGTCAATCTCAAAGGTTTTAAATGCCCAGACTCATCTGACCTTGCCCCAACAATCAGCACCATGAGATTTTCTAAGCAGTTGTCTAGAAAACTGAAACTGAAAATAGTTGACGCTAACAAAGCTGGGGAAGGCTATAAGAAGATAGCAAAGCGTTTTCAGATGTCGATATCCTCTGTTCGGAATGTAATTAAGAAATGGCAGTCATCAGGAACAGTGGAAGTTAAAGCAAGATCTGGAAGACCAAGAAAAATATCAGACAGAACAGCTCGCAGAAAAGCAATTCAAAACCCACGTTTGACTGCACGATCCCTCCAGAAAGATCTGGCAGACAGTGGAGTTGTGGTACACTATTCCACTATAAAGAGATACTTGTACAAATATGGTCATGGAAGAGCCATCAGTAGAAAACGTCTTCTACGTCCTCACCACAAAAATCAGCGTTTGAACTTTAAAAAATGAACATATAGACAAGCCTGATGCATTTTGAAAAAACAAGTTCTGTGGACCGATGAGGTTAAAATTGAACTTTTTGGCCGGAATGAGCTAAGGTACGTTTGGAGAAGAAGGGGCACAGAATTTAATGAAAAGAACCTCTGTCCAACTGTTAAGCATGGGGGTGGATCAATCATGCTTTGGGGTTGTATTGCAGCCAGTGACACAGGGAACATCTCACAAGTAGAAGGAAAAATGGATTCAATAAAATTTCAGCAAATTTTGGATGGTAACTTGATGCCATCTGTGAAAAAGCTGAAGTTGAAGAGAGGATGGTTTCTACAAATGGATAATGATCCTAAACACACCTCTAAATCCACAGGGGATTACATCAAGAGGCGTAAACTGAAGGCTTTGCCATGGCCTTCACAATCTCCTGACCTCAACATGATTGAAAATCTATGGATAGACCTTAAAAGAGCAGTGCGTGACAGACAGCCCAGAAATCTCAAAGAACTGGAAGACTTTTGTAAGGAAGAATGGGCAAAGATACCTCAAACACTACAAAAAGCGTTTACAAGCGGTGATACTTGCCAAAGGGGCAGTACAAGATATTAACTCTGCAGGGTGCCCAAACTTTTGCAGACACCATTTTTTTGTTTTCTGTTTTTTGAAAGTGCAAATGATGGAAATAAAATCTAACTTTTGTTGACATATTATAAGAATGTCTAATCTGTAATTTGATGCCTTTTGGAGATTTTTTCCATCTTTCCTTGGCTTCTTTATGCACATTAATACAAATTTTTACCTGGGGTGCCCAAACTTTCGATCACCACCGTATATAAAGCTCTTGGTCCCGCTGTTAGAATACAACGCCCTTGCGAGGGAGGCGGCAAAGGGAATATCACTGTTCATTGCATTTGTGTGGATGGAGGACATTGTTGTCAGCCCAATGAATAAACAAACAAGTAAAAAACAAACTAAGTGAAAAAAGGAAAGAAAAACTAAAAGCAGAAAACTAATGTGGTCATAACACCTTAGGATTAGAAAGTTGCAATATATAAAATTTTTTGTTTTTGGATTTAGATACCTTTTGCGGCCATACTAACATTGACTATTGGCTATTCATTAATGACAGATCAGTCCCTAGGTGGGTGACATCTAAATTCTAGATGGATGACATTCACTTTATTAAATAACTGTATATTAGAAACAACTGCCATTTTTTTTATATGACTAAAATACTGTTTTGATCTTTCTTTGAACCTTTTTGCATCTTAGTGTCACTGGTCCCACCTCTTTCAGCCACTCTCTTTTTTACATTCAATTGATTCAGGATAGCTACACATTCTTGCTTTGGACTGGCTTCTTTATAGGGACAACAGTGGATCACGACTGCACAATTTGTATTGACATGGCTGTTTGTTATCATCACCAGAGTATCCACTTAGGAGCACATTCGAGAGAAAGTTGTTACCTTATAACAGGAAGTGCTTGAACAAGGACCTTCACGGTAAGATCACCAGCAATTATTTTAATAAACACTGAAGATTTTACAGTATTGAAAACAACTTCTGGAATTACAATAACAGGTTAAAGTAAAAGGAAAAGATCTCCTTTAACTCTCCGCTAAACAATCATTAACCACAATAATAGAAATTCTGCATAGTTCAAATCTTTAAAATATGCTTCTTTGTGCCCTATTTAGCCATTAATGTCGAAACCTCTGGCAACAAAAGTGAGTACACCCTTAAGTGCAAATGTCCAAATTGGGCGTCAATATTTTGTGTGGCCACCATTATTTTCCAGCAATGTCTTAACCTTCTTGGGCATGGAGTTCACCAGAGCTTCACAGGTTGCCACTGTAGTCCTCTTCCACTCCTCCATGACGACATCGTGGAGCTGGTGGATGTTAGAGACCTTGCGCTCCCCCACCTTCCATTTAAGGATGCCCCACAGATGCTCAATAGGGTTTAGGTCTGGAGACATGCTTGGCCAGTCCATCACCTTTACCCTCAGCTTCTTTAGCAGGGCAGTGGTAGTCGTGGAGGTGTGTTTGGGGTTGTTATCATGGTTGAATATTGCCCTGCAGCCCGTCTCCAAAGGGAGGGGATCATGCTCTGCTTCAGTATGTCACAGTACGTGTTGGCATTCATGGTTCCTTCAATGAACTGTAGTTCCCCAGTGCCAGCAGCACTCATGCAGCCCCAGACCATAACACTCCCACCATCATGCTTGACTGTAGGTAAGACACACTTGTGCTTGTACTTCTCACCTGGTTGCTGCCACACGCGCTTGACATAATCTGAACCTAATAAGTTTATCTTGGTCTCCGATTGGTAATCCATGTCCTTAATCTGCTTCTCTTCAGCAAACTGTTTTCGGGCTTTCTTGTGCATCAACTTTAGAAGAGGCTTCCTTCTGGGATGACAGCCATCCAGACTAATTTGATGCAGTGTGTGGCGTATGGTCTGAGCACTGACAGGCTGACCCCCCACACCCCACACCCCTTCAACCTCTGCAGCAATGCTGGCAGCACTTATACGTCTATTTACCAAAGACAACCTCTGGATATGAAGATGAACACATGAACACATGCACTCAACTTCTTTGGTCCACCATGGCGAGGCCTGTACTCAGTGGAACCTGTCCTGTTAAACCGCTGTATGGTCTTGGCCACCATGCTGTAGCTCATTTTCAAGGTCTTGGCAATCTTGTTATAGTCTAGGCCATCTTTATGTAGAGCAACAATTCTTTTTTTTTAGATCCTTAGAGTGTTCTTCTTCATGAGGTGCCGTGTTGAACTTCCAGTGACCAGTATGAGAGAATGAGAGTGATAACACCAAATTTAACACACCTGCTTCCCATTCACACCTGAGACCTTGTAACACTAACGAGTCACATAACACAGGGAGGGAAAATGGCTAATTGGGCCCAATTTGGACTCTTTTACTTAGGGTGTACTCACTTTTGTGGACAGCAATTTAGACAATAATGGCTGTGTGTTGAGTTATTTTGAGGGGACAGCTAATTTACACTGTTATACAAGCTGTACACTCACTAATTTACATTGTAGCAAAGTGTAATTTCTTCAGTGTTGTCACATGAAAAGATATAATAAAATATTTACAAAAATGTGAGGGGTGTACTCACTTTTGTGAGATACTGGATATCTACTTTACCTTATCAGGGTTACATAGTTACATAGTTACATAGTATTTGAGGTTGAATAAAGACAATAGTCCATCAAGTTCAACCTGTGTAGGTGTGTTCATATTCAATTTTCAATGGTCTCTAATCTCTACTCATTGATTATAAAGAGTAGGTGAGTAAGAGGATGCAAATAGCCAGCATTATACTCTAAACACAAAAACAATTAGTTGATAATAATATTAATAATAATTTTACACTGAATAGATTAGCCAAAAAACTTGAATCATGGTATAACTAAACCTAAGGTGGCCATAGATAAATTAAAAGCCTCACAGAGAAGGTTGGACACCCCAATTTGCCACAACTGTTCCCAAAATAGGTTCTCCTACTTTCTTTCATGGCCATATATGATCAGCCTTATAATTCCTTTGACATAACATGTGGAAAAAATCTTTAACACTGACCATGTTCCTGCAACAACAAAATGTCTCAATGTGAAATTCCTTCTGCAGAATGAAACATGGAACATGGGGTGACATCATGGCAGATCAGCGCATGGACATGTTTACATGGCTGCTGTCCAAACTGCCTAAATGGCCCTCTTTGAAATCTCATTTTAAAAAACAATTGCGTCACATACAAATTAACAGTGACACTTCCCTGCTCTCAGATTTAATAAGAAATTATCTTGGTTTCAAATAAAAACATTCAGTTAAAAAGCTCCAAGAATTTCCACATATATTTAGTTTATACTCAATTAAAATATATAATTTCCTGAAATTCCTTTTCTGGGTGGATGCGAACACAAAATTGTGAAAGAGTCTAATTCAAAATAAATAATGTGATGTTAAATATAGAAGGTGTATTTATGAGTGAGGAAGTAGGTTGTATAAATGGCACATATTACCTTTTTTATTGCAATCTTAAACTTGTAGTTCTTTGTTCTACAACATACATTAATATTTAATGTGCATAAATATTTGTAGACATTAAATTTGTGTAAATTTACCATGTGTAAAGAGTGATAGATGTTTTTTTGCTGGTGCAGGATATTATAGACCTGGTAAACGTATTCCTTCCCTTTGTAGCTGCAATTTTTGTGTTTTCACTTTTGATCATTGAACTGGAACTCCAGACAAATCTTTAATTTTATACATTTAGGAATAAAGACGTGTATCTTGATATTATAACTGTGATTTCCCGTAACTTTCTGTGTTGATAACATAAAAGTGAGAAATGAATATTTTCACTGTGACAGGAAGTTAGAACATATTTCTCTATCAGGGTAACAGAAAGCATCTAAAAACAAAGAGATTTTTACCGTTTTTTCCACTGTTAAACATTAAAAAGTTTCACTCAACGTATGGTTGGGCTTATTTGAGGGAAAGCGCAATAGTATCAAAGTTCTGGTCTCATTGATCTGACCCAAATGTCTTTAAATGTGCCCATAGACCAAAACTGTCTGGTTCAGTTATTAATGAGATTTGGCACTAGCATAAGGCATCAGGTACCATCAAATCAAGAGAAATTGTGATCACCATGGTAAGTACTTTTAGCCAACAACTATTGTGTTCTCAAGAGACAAATCAGAGCTTGGGATGTATGATAGTGTTTTCCAAACTAGGAACAATTTTTGTTCTTATATTAAACCGAAGACTTTGGTGATCACTAGAGCCCAAATTTTCTCCCAGCTCAACATCATGCAATCACTCCCCGCTTGTCAGTACCCGAACTACAAGATGATCTCCTCTGGTTGTACTTTTTACTAACTGTTTTAGAGAAATCTCTTTCAAGGTCTCCAACACACAGTATCTCACAAAAGTAAGTACACCCCTCACATTTTTGTAAATATTTTATTATATATTTTTATGTAACAACACTGAAGAAATTACACTTTGCTACAATGTAGTGAGTGTACAGCTTTTATAACAGTGTAAATGTGTTGTCCCCTCAAAATAATTCAACACAAAGCCATTAATTGTCTAAACCGCTGTCCACAAAAGTGACTACACCCCTAAGTGCAAATGTCTCAGTTGGGCCCAAAGTGTCAATATTTCTTGTGGCCACCATTATTTTCCAGCAATGCCTTAACCCTCTTGGACATGGAGTTCACCAGAGCTTGACTGGTTTCCACTGGAGTCCTCTTCCACTCCTCTATGACGACATCACGGAGCCAGTGGATATTAGAGACCTTGCGCTCCTCCACTTTCCATTTAAGGATGTCCCACAGATGCTCAATAGGGTTTAGGCCTGGAGACAGGCTTGCCCAGTCCATCACCTTTACCCTCAGCTTCTATAGCAAGGCAGTGGTCCTCTTGGAGGTGTGTTTGGGGTCATTATTATGTTGGAATACTGCCCCGCAGCCCAGTCTCTGAAGGGAGGGGATCATGCTCTGCTTCAGTATGTCACAGTACATGTTGGCATTCATGGTTGCCTAAAGCAAAGGTCCCCAGTGCTGGCAGCACTCATGCAGCCCCAGACCATGACATGCTTGACTGACTGCTCTTATCCTACCACAGGATATGGTTCCAGCAATCCATGTCCTTAGTCTGCTTGTCTTCAGAAAACTGTTTTCAGGCTTTCTTGTTCATCATCTTTAGAAGAGGCTGCCTTCTGGGTTGACAGCCATGCAGACCAATTTGATGCAATGCGTGGCGTATGATCTGAGCACTGACAGGCTGGCCCCCCCACCCCTTTAACCTCTGCAGCAATGCTGGCCGCACTCATACGTCTATTTCCCAAAGACAGCCTCTGGATTTGACGCTGAGCACATGCACTCAACTCCTTTGGTCGGCCATAGCGAGGCCTGTTCTGAGTGGAACCTGTCCTGTTAAACCACTGTATGGTCTTGGCCACTGTGCTTCAGCTCAGTTTCAGGGTCTTGGCAATCTTCTTATATTCTAGGCCATCTTTATGTAGAGCAACAATTTTTTTTTTCAGATACTCAGAGAGTTCTTTGCCATGAGTTGCTATGTTGATCTTCCAGTGACCAGTATGAGATAGTGAGAGCGATAACACCAAATTGAACACAGCTGCCCCCCATTCACACCTAAGATCTTGTAACACTAATGAGTCACATGACACCAGGGAGGGAAAATGGATAATTGGGCCCAATTTAGTACTCACTTTTGTTGCCAGTGGTTTAGACATTAATGGCTGTGTGTTGAGTTATTTTGAGGGGACAGCAAATTCACTCTGTCATACAAGCTGTACACTCACTACTTTACATTGTAGCAAAGTGTAATTTCTTCAGTGTTATCACTTGAAAAGAAAATAATAAAACATTTAAAAAAATGTAAGGGGTGTACTCACTTTTGTGAGATACTGTATCTCTGCTAACTACACACATTCATAGCTAGTTTTTTTTCGTTATGCCATCACGCACCTTTAGAAATTTTCATAACTTCTGTCAAAAAACAAACATTGATTTGACCCCACTAATTGGCAAGCATAGAGGAAGGTCCTTCTTTGATTGGTAGGCAGATTCAGAAGATTTCAAGCAGTTCATGTGTGTTTTTTAAATTAATGTTATCTTTATGCTATTTTTAAATTAATGTGTCCTTAAAAGTGTCACATTGCGCTTACAAACAGTGAATCTCTCATTTAGCAGTGGTAGCATCACAGCTCCTAAATAATAGATCCTTGCTGGACTTTGTTTTTCAATAAATCAGGTGAGCTGTCATTTAGCTGGGGTATCACTACTGTCTATAAACCAAAAGTTTGCTTGTGAACAAAGGTTCCTCAGATCCTGGCTAACACATCAAACAAATATGGTGTTACCAGGAATCTCCTCTGCTGGGTCGTCCTAGCCAAGGCTCTGGTGTTCTAAGCCCACTACGCCTGCGCACCAGACCCGCCGGCTTGCTCGCCACTGTGCATGGGTGCCGTGGCCCTACCGGAAGACTATGGATGGTGGGGGAGAGAAGAACTGGACAATATTGCATGCTCACTGTGTTCCTATAACTATGCATTTTGGAGGCATGGCCTCCTTCCTCAGATCAACTGCATTTTATGATATTGATAAGACCCTGGAAAATTGTTGAGGTCAGAAAATTAAAAAAAATATATCCCAAAATGAGAACTTTTTTCAAAAGATATCTTCAAAATATCAGAATTGAATATTAGTATTTATTTAAACTGTTTAATTACAAACTAGAAAGACATACCAAAGTTCATTTTTATGGAAAGGATTTTTTTATATATTAAAAAAAATGTTAAAACATGTTTTAGAATCTTACACATACTTTTGGTTTGCAGACAAGTATAATTTGATATTGGAAACAACCTGGTAATATACCTAATACAATATTGAACATAACAAGGATTGGGTTTTTTGTTATGAATAGCACATGGTGCATGTGTTCATGGATGTAACATTTACCCTGCAGTGTTAATGTTAATTGGAGTTAAGTGTGGAGGCGATTATACTGCATGCATGTATGTGCATATTGTAAGATTAGGTATGGTTTAGGAGTTGTGCATAATCCAACCAGTGTGTAATATAGTTAATTATTAGTTAATATAGTTAATTGCCAGGACAGATTTATCTGTTGCTTGTGTATATTTAGTATGCCCCCATATCTGCACAATCAATATCTTATGGGATCTGACAGGAGGCAGGATTAATTAAGGGTGTAAAATATAGTGTGGTAATAGTGTGTAATGATAATAGTGTGATATATAAGAGAATGGGATGAGGACTTCCTGATATACCTCTTGAATACATGAGGACAACGAAGCGCCACATTGGGGTGTCCCAGGGAGTGACGACATCCCACACAGTACACCCGGAAGTGACACATCATACACCTGGGGAAGAGTAGGAAGTGACCACTCATGGCCACAGCATTTAGAGCAGGTAGTACTCTTGATGTCAGCAAACAAGCAAATGTACCTTAGTGCAATGTGGAAGTGGTTTTGTATTTTACCCCTGTGTGACATGCAATTGTTTACTTACCTGTAGTGGGTGGTCATATTAATCTGATAAGTTTTCTATGTTGGTGGTGGAGGATCATTGGAGCACTGCATTTTTCGTCTCCATGTATTCAAGAAGTGAAGATGAGTGTACTTTTATAGGATCGATGATATGGACACTGTATCAGGGGCAAAGAGCCTGAATTTGTCAGAGATTTCAGCAGTTCTGCACTTTTTGTGGAATTTTAATTAATGGACACTTTATTTTTGAACTTTATTGTATAATATACATTGTTTTTTTTTTTTAGTTGTATGTTGCATGCACATACATTTGCATACATGGGCCAATGGCGCTGTATAGAATTGATTAACATATATTTTTTGAAAATATTGTATGTAATTCTAAAAAGACAACACTAGAGAAATATACTCTTTAGGATACTTTTGTTTTTTAATCACAGCAATCATTAGGCAAAGATGGTGATTATTCTGTTTGACATGCAAACAGCCATAAGACAAAGCTAAATATGAAAATATGGCACAGCAAGAGTTTAAAAATGTCAAAATTACATTTAGGTCATAGAATAATAACCTGAGTACTTATTAAAAACACATAATCATTTTTCCAATATTAATTGTAGTTAATCACATTAATACCATAATAATAATAATTCAAGTGTTACTAATACAGAAGCAGAGGATGTCTTAATATGACTATAAATTATGCCCCACAAAGTTATGAAAAACGCTAATAGGAAATATGATTCCTCTCATCTAGCTCATCTTATCCGGTGTCACTAATAATTCCTTCTAAAAAAGGCCATGCAATTAGATATAGTCTCATTCTAGCTCTGTGCTAATGAGGTTTGCTCACTTTTATTAGCAGCAGTGTATTGTGTTTTAATAAGAGCTCTTGCTTCCTAATAACAATAAAGATAAGAAGGAGGGTGAAGCCGAAGGAAATCTAAAAGAAGCTGGGACAGCAGGGAGCCTCTTCTAGATCGTATTCCCTGCAGGATGCCCCTGACTAAACTTTGTATCTGAGCTGTCATATGTATTAACTTCTAGCCCATTAAACCCCCAATAGGCTAGCCCAGCTTTAACTAATGAAGCGACATATCACCTCTGCTTGGCCTCTTCTATCTCCCCTTTTCAAATACATGAATAGAACACAAAAGTTCACAGAAAAATCATATGGTGAGGTTTGTCTCCTTTAGGTCTCTTTTAACTTGTTCAACAGACATAGATTCTTTTTACTTTAACTGAAAGTGTAATTCCAGTCAAAAACCTAACTAAGCTAAAATCTGTTCCCACACCCCACTCTATACTTATAATATTTTCAGTCCAGTCTCATGATTGGGGTTCCAGCACCGGTCTCAATGTAGAGCAGCGCAAGCCGATAATGAATGCCGCATAGTAAGCCTACGGGTTAATGTCCAGGCTTTGCAGCCATTTTCACTGTTCTATTCAACACTGAAGCCTTCAGAATTGGTAAATATAGACATATTTCCTTTTACAGGTGTAGCAGGTTTTCCAGGCAATGGGCCTGATGTGGGTCTGCCATTGTTACCGGTTACCTCTCCAGCCCATGTGAGCTGCGACCCTGGGTGTGAGAACTGAGACATTGACAACTCTGGCATCTTGGGTTTTTGTGGTTTTATTGTAGATAAAGGGGATGGGAGAAGGAATGAGTGGGATACTCCTTTAGGCTTAACTAAGTACAATTCTGGACTTTATCTAAAAAATGTCTGTTAACGCTGCCTTGACGCCAGCCGATGCTAGCCAGCGCTCACTGACGCTTAGAACACACTGTATCTTGACTGAAGTGCTGAATCCTCGACTCTAGGTCCAGAAGATTTAAGACTGTGAAGCATAGAACTACTGACACTTCTACACTGCAAAGTCACTGACCACCCTCTCCAGCCTGGCACTGACTTGAGGTAGCTCACTGTGCTGCTCGGCACTCACGTGACTGCCCACCGCTCTCCTTCTCTCCTCCCCTCCTCCCAACTGACATCAGTGGGGGATTCTCAGCCCCTCATGCTGTAGCTGTTAGAATGGGAGAGATTGAGCAGTCACATGAGCGCCAAGAGGCGCTCTGAAATAAGGTATACAATGGCATTTTTTTAATAAAGCACACACAGTGGAGACATAGCATTATCTAACGCAGGGGATTGCTTAAAAATTATAAAGTGGGTTTACAATCACTTTAATATGCAGCACTACACCTGCCATAGGCATTTGTGAAAACTTCCAACTATATCTGTCTTTTCCGTCCCCCTCCTCCATTTATAGAAGCTGTCCAGTAATGAAAAGCACTCTATGAGTGAAGGATGGATGGGTGAATAAAGGAAAGGTCCACCTCCTCCATTTATACACCTAGATCCAAGATATTCTTGCCAGTAATTTGAAATTTTTGAAACGTAAGCTGGGTACACACTATGCATTTTTTTTTTTCATCCCAGTGGGCTGAACAAAATAAAGTTACAGATCGCCGCACTAAAACATCCAATGTTATTGCAGCGATCTCCCCCACTGCGCTATTGTGTTGTGACAGGGGGACGCCTGCCCCCCTTCCCCCCCCCCCAGAACACATTGGTTTTTCAGCATGCTGGTTCAACAGAAGCCAGTTGTGACCCCAGCTTCTGTCGGACGAGGAGCTGTACACACGGGCCGAAAGTAAATTGGCTGAAAATGTCGTTCCTATCGAACTGGAAGTTTTCAGCCAATTTATGGCCCATGTGTACCCATCATTAGTCACAGACCTGCAGACACAATCTATCCACTCTTGGTCATTTATACCCACCAGTGCATTTCTAAACACAAGAGGTCTCATTAGGTGAGTGTAGTGCTAAAAAATAGAGGTTGAACAAGACACAGCAGACACCTCTGATGTTAGCTTTTAGCCATTACACTTGGTTTTCTTACTAGAGCACTCACTATTCTTTTAAAAAACATCAGCTAGTAGTGTATCTGTGAACTTAATTTACTAAAACTTGGGATTGCAAAATCTGGTGCAGCCCTGACTAGAAACCAATCAGCTCCCAGGTTTTTTTTTTGACAAAGCTTAATTAACCACTTTAATACAGGGCAGTTAAACACCTTCCCGCCCAGACCAATTTTCAGCTTTCAGCGCTCTCACACTTTGAATGACAATTGCTCAGTCATGCTACACTGTAACCAAACAAAATTGTTATCATTTTTTTCACACAAATAGAGGTTTCTTTTGGTGGTATTTGATCACAACTGGGTTTTTTATTTTTGTGATATAAGCAAAAAAAGAGCAAACATTTTGAAAAAGAAACACTTTTTTTTAGTTTCTATTAAAACATTTTGCAAAAAAATAATTTTTCTTCATACATTTTGGCCAAAATTTATACTGCTACTTATCTCTAGTAAAAAATAACCCATATTAGTGTATATTATTTAGTCTGTGTGAAAGTTATTGAGTCTAGAAGCTATGGTACCAATTCCTGAAAATTGATCACACCTGATGTACTAACGGCCTATCTCCATTCTTGAGGCCCTAAAATGTCAGAACAGTACAAATACCCCCCAAATGACCCCTTGGAAAGTAGACAGTCCAAGGTATTTAGTAAGAGGCATGGTGAGTTTTTTGAAGTTTTAATTTTTTCCTACAATTCTTGGGAAAATGAAGAAAAAAATTGTTTTTTCTTTTTTTCCCCACAAAGTTGTCAATTTATAAACTATTTCTAACACCTAGCATGTACATAGCAAAAATGACACCTCAAAATACATTCTGCCACTCCTCCTGAGTATGGCGATACCACATATGTGAGACTTTTACACAGCCTGGCCACATAACGAAACTCAACATCCAAGTAGCACCGCCAGGCATTCTAGGAGCATAAATTACACACATAATGTTCTGACTACCTATCACACTTTTGAAGGCCCTGGAGCACCAAGACAATGAAATTGCCCACAAAATGACCCCATTTTGGAAAGAAAACACTCCAACGTATATTCTATGAGGCATTGTGAGTCTTTTGAACATGTCATTTTTTTCCACCAGTTTTCGGAAAATGTGGGAAAAAAATGAAAACCTATTTTTTTTTACACAAAGTTGTCAATTTATAGGATATTTTTAACACATAGCATGTACATAGCAAAAATGACACCTCAAAATACATTCTGCCACTCCTCCTGAGTATGGCGATACCACATGTGTGAGACTTTTTTACAGCCAGGCCACATACAGAGGTCCAACATTGAAGTAGCACCTCCAGGCGTTCTCGGAGCATAAAATACACTTTTCATTTCTCAACCACCTATTACACTTTTGAAGGCCCTGGAGCACCAGCACAATGAAAAAGCCCACTAAATGACCCCATTTTGGAAAGCAAACACCCCAACGTATAATCTATGAAGCATAATGAGTCTTTTGAACATGTCATTTTTTTCCAGAATCTTTCGGAAAATGTGGAAAAAAAATTAAAACGCATTTTTTTTACACAAAGTTGTCCATTTATAAGATATTTCCAACACATAGCATGTACATAGCAAAAATGACACCTCAAAATACATTCTGCCACTCCTCCTGAGTATGGCGATACCACATATGTGAGACTTTTACACAGCCTGGCCACATAACAAAACTCAACATCCAAGTAGCACCGCCAGGCATTCTAGGAGCATAAATTACACACATAATGTTCTGACTACCTATCACACTTTTGAAGGCCCTGGAGCACCAAGACAATGAAATTGCCCACAAAATGACCCCATTTTGGAAAGAAAACACTCCAACGTATATATTCTATGAGGCATTGTGAGTCTTTTGAACATGTCATTTTTTTCCACAAGTTTTTGGAAAATGTGGGAAAAAAATGAAAACCTATTTTTTTTACACAAAGTTGTCAATTTATAGGATATTTCTAACACATAGCATGTACATAGCAAAAATGACACCCCAAAATACATTCTGCCACTCCTCCTGAGTATGGCGATACCACATGTGTGAGACTTTTACACAGCCTGGCCACATAAAGAGACTCAACATCCAAGTAGCACCGCCAGGCATTCTAGGAGCATAAATTACACACATAATTTTCTGACTACCTATCACACTTTTGAAGGCCCTGGAGCACCAAGACAATGAAATTGCCCACAAAATGACCCAATTTTGGAAAGAAAACACTCCAACGTATATTCTATGAGGCATTGTGAGTCTTTTGAACATGTCATTTTTTTCCACAAGTTTTTGGAAAATGTGGGAAAAAAATGAAAACCTATTTTTTTTTACACAAAGTTGTCAATTTATAGGATATTTTTAACACATAGCATGTACATAGCAAAAATGACACCCCAAAATACATTCTGCCACTCTTCCTGAGTATGGCGATACCATATGTGTGGGACTTTTACACCGCCTGGCCATAAACCGAGACCCAACATCCAAGTAGACACCTTCAGACGTTCTAGGAGCATGCATTTTACATCTAATTTCCTGACAACCTATTACATTTTTGAAGGCCCTTCATATTTATAACACATAGCATGTACATACCAATTACACCCCAAAATATATTCTGCTGAGCAAAGGGTAAACAAAAGATTACCTGTGGTTTTAGTAGTGGTCCACAGAGGAGAGCATCCAGGTAGAAGGCAGGGATGTGGTCCGTGACAGCAAAAGCAATCGGACAGGCAGCAGGCAGAAATACTGTTCATAGTCATTACAGGCAGCAGGCAGGAGTACTGTGCATAGTCATTACAGGCAGCAAGCAGGGATACTGTCCATAGTCATTACAGGCAGCAAGCAGGGATAGTGTCAGCACAGCCAAGCATTGGTCCAGGTAGCAGGCAGAGATGTGGTCTATAAAGTCCTGGGTCATTATATGCAGCGATATGTTCAACACAGCCAAAATATTGATCCAGGCAGCAGGAAGGACCATCACGCTTAGGTCTGTCAGGAAAGAATGGGGACAGGGGTAGAGGCTTCTCCCACCCAAATCGCTTTGAAGCCTCCGGACTCCAGACCCTGTTATGGGAACACAGAAAACCAAAAACGGTTTTTCCATACTCCTAACTCTCTTCTGAAGCCCCTCACATATATGTGAGACCCTTGTCTACTGAAGTAGAAGGGCAAAAGATCAGTCCAAGTGGCAGGCAAAAAGCGTGGTTGATTAGCAGGCTGGGTCGGTACACTTGGAAGTCAGAAACTTGGTTTAAAACGGCAGGCAACCCGGGTGTTCGCCTCTCCCCTGCCTTGGCGCAGTGTGTTCCCTTTATGGGGCGCTGGGGGGGGGGGGTGGCCCTGGGCCTGCCTTGGGCCGCCTCGGTGCGGGGCATGGTGGGTGGCGGGTTGCGGGTTTGGGCTATGTTTTTTTTTTTTATTGTGGGTTCCCCGAGGGGCTGCGTCCCCGAATCCCTTACCCATGCTGTAATGTTGCACTTTTTGACAGTCGATTACCTGTTGCCTTCTGTTATGATATTGACTTGCACTTGAAACCTAATAAAAACCTATTGAATACTAAAACGGCAGGCAAAGGCATCTTCGGTAAACAGGCTGAGGTCGGTACACATGGATTTCAGAAACTTGGTTTTCAAAATGGCAGGCAAATGCATCGTCGGTAAACAGGCCAGGGTCTGGTAACGTAGAAACATGGTAGCATGGTGATCTGGACGGGTATTTCAAAATGGGAAATGGCAGTCTTAAAATTAAGGGGATCTAAAATCTTATGGCTGTATGGTAGATTTTGAAGCAATCTCCAATGCTTGTGTCTCTTCTAATTCCATTACTGCTGCACACACGACATCTCTTTTGGCTCCTTCTTCCTGATTCTGTGGGGGGGAATGTTGTAGGGAAAATGTAGCTCGTGAAGTCTACGCACACTATCCGAGTGAATGCTTGCTGGGGCCGGTCCTTGTTGGTATATTAGGGCAGTGATGATTTCTTCAATGTACTTGAGGTAGTGGAGGTGTGGGTTTCCAGGTGTTTTTTGATGGCAGACAAAGGAATTGTACATGGCCATATGAAAAAGGTAAAATGCAACTTTTTTGTACCAGTAACGGGACCTTCTGGTTGATAAATAGGGCTGCAGCATCTGGTCATTTAAATCCACCCCCCCCCCCATTAACAAATTGTATTCGTGGACGCATTCAGGCTTTGTAATGGGGCCACGTCTTCGGGGGAATCTCCACCACGGTGTCATTGTGGATGGTGGACAAGATGTAGACATCTTTCTTGTCCCTCCACTTCATGGCCAACACTTCCTCATTCCTCATAAATGTGTTTTCCCCCGGTTGAAGATTTTTTTGGACCAAAGGTTGTGGGAATCCCTTCCTATTTTTTCTGCTGGTACCACAGGCCAGGGTTTTTTCCAGGTATAGGTGACGAAAAAGGGGAAGACTGGTGTAATAATTATCCACATAAAGATGGTATCCTTTTTTGAACAGGGGGTATGCCAGGTCCCAGACAATTTTCCCACTGGTTCCGATGTATGTTGGGCATTCGGGGGGCTGGAGCTGGGAGTCTTTGCCTTCATAGACACGAAAAGGCATAGACATACCCAGTGGCTCTCTCGCATAATTTGTTCATTTTCACCCCATACCTGGCTCTCTTATTTGGGATATATTGCTTGAAGTGCAGCCGGCCAGTATAATGGATAAGGGATTCATCCACACAGATGTTTTTGTCCGGGACATACACTTCAGCAAATTTTTGTAAAAAATAATTTATTAGGGGGTGCAATTTATATAATTTGTCGTGGTTGGGATGATCTTGGGGAGGGCACTGTGAATTGTCCTCTGGATCTGGACATGACAGCGGAAAAAAGAGGCATGTGGTGGATGCGGTGGCTGGACCAGTAGGCATGGACTTCATTTTTCTTAGAAAGCCCCATGTTGAGTGTAAGTCCCAAAAATATTTTGAATTCGTCCACTGTAAGACGGCGCCAATTGAACATGCGGGCATAGGAAGAATCGGGGTTGGAGGCAATAAATTGACCTGCGTAAAGGTTGGTTTGGTCCACAATGTACTCCAGCAAGTCTTGGGGAAAAAACAAATAAAAATAATCCAATAGCGAAAAATTTGAAGTGTTGGGCTGCACACCTGGCTGTGCGGTGAAAGGAGGGATTATCGCTGTTCCTGAGCTGGCAGGCAACCATACAGGGTTTGCCAGGGCATCGGGAAGGTGGGTTTGGGCCCGGCTTCTTCGGGTTGCACTAGTTATTCCAGTGCTGGTACTGGGCTCCTCTTCTTGGGGTCTAGCTGCGGCGGTGTTGGTGCTGCTAGTTGAAGGTTGGTGTTCTGGGCTTACTCTCCTTATCCTTTTAGGAGGACGGACTGTTTCCTCCTCGGATTCAAGGTCCGATCCACTATCCTCCACTGGCTCATATTCCGAACCAGTATCGGATGATGCGAGCTCCCTGGCGCTCTCATCACCTGACTCGGCTATTATTTCAAATGCCTCCTGTGCTGTGAAAAACCTTTTGGCCATACTGGCGGTACTGATTGGTACTGGCGGTACTGATTGGTACTGTCGGTACTGATGGGTCCTGGCGGTACTGACAGTACTGGTGGGTATTGGCGGTAGTGGTGGGTATTGGCGGTAGTGGTGGGTATTGGCGGTACTGGTGGGTATTGGCGGTATTGGCGGTACTGGTGGGTACTGGTGGGTATTGGCGGTATTGGCGGTACTGGTGGGTACTGGTGTGTACTGGCAGGTACTGGTGGTACTGATGGGTACTGGCGGGTTGTTAGATGTGCTGAAAGATGATCCAGATGTGATGACAGATCCACAGATCCAGATGTTCTGACAGATCCAGATGGGCTGTGACACTGGTGACAGGTCCTCTTTATTGGGGGGGGGGCTGTGTAGTGCACTTTTTACTAAAATTAGACAGTAAATGTACTCACTGATCACTGATCTCTGCTATTCTCCTCAAACGATCGGTGTGTGTGAGGAGAACAGCTTAGATCAGTAGTAACAGCTTTCCAGTGTTATTGTTGTGACCGGCTGTGATTGGACACAGCCGATCACGTGGTAAACAGCCAATTTTATTGGCTGTTTACCCTGATCGGGTATGCGCTGTGTCCGAGGGACACATTACATGCCCGATCGCTGCGGTGCGCACTCTCAGGAGCGCGCAGCAGCTTGTTATCCTGGCCGCCGTCATATGACGTCCGGTCAGGATAACTCAACCACATTCCCGCCGTCATTTTGTAATAGGGCGGGCGGGAAGTGGTTAACCAAACTGAAGTCAGAAGCTGGCTACTGTGCACAGCTGCACCAGTTTTTGCACTCTCTAGTTTTATAAATCAACCCCTGTGTGTCTTATACATATCATATTTCTTTGAAGGTTTTAAGATACTTTTATATTATCTGGGAGCAAATGTTACCATCTGACAGCCAATTTACATTGGTCTTGTAATGGGCTTCCATTACCTCTCTTCTGATTGGGCTGTGAGAAATCTGCCAATAGTAAGCCCCCACACTAATGCCCCGTACACATGATCCCAAAGTCAGATGACAGATCGCCTGACTTTTTTCGCTTGCTAGTCGCAAGTAGAAATTAATTAGGTTACTAAAGTTACAAAAATTAAACAGAATACAAATTCAGAAGTGATGTAATACGCTGTAGTGTATTTCTATGATTAAATGAAAATTGTACGATCTGCTTGTACCATCGGATAATATTGGATGAACTGTCGAGATTGGCTATCGAAAGCTGTGTACTAACAATCAGATTATCGCATGATCGCTTTAAAAGCGATATTTTTCATACGATTTTCGGATCATTTGTAGGGGCCATTGAAACCATTGTTAATGTCTGAGTCTGCCCTATTTTTCTGTGAAGAGAATTTTATGCTCTTTAGTGTACTCAGCACTATTGAAAAATATTGGACTCCTGAAATACATAATTTTTATCCTGACATACAAAAATAGGTTCAGATATGAAATAAATAAATATGTTATAAAATAAATAAATACATTTCTTTATTATTTCAGTTGGTGAGTGGCATTTCTCCTCACCGAAAGCTGGGGCTGTTGCTACCAGATAATGGAAAAGTACCCTTTTAAAGTTGCAAAGGTCATTTAACAATATTCTCACTTCATTGTTCCTCTGAGATGTTGGGTCTTATTAGGATATAATTTGTTAGCCAGCATGTCCCTAGAGTTATACTGTTGGGAATTTTTCCATGCTTGCTTGCAGCAGCAAAGTATCCCACAAAAAATTCACATACTCTCTGGGTTTGACAATTGACCCTGCAGGCATAAAATAAATAATAAATGTATAATAAATAAGCAATGGATTTCAGCAATTAAATTCTTATCACAGTGGCATGTTTAATTGTGGGTGCTTTATGTTGTACTCTATATGATTAGCTTAGTGACCTATTTTCAGAAGTGTACACAGACGGTTTAGCATATGTTGTTGAATCAATGAACCACAGGATATGATTCCCAAGGTAACTTATTTCATGTCAGCTGTAAAAATACAAATCATTTTTAATACACAAGCATTTTTCACATTTATTAAACTCGCATGAACTTTGTAAATAAAATCTTATTTAAAAAAAAAAAAATCTTATTTCATTGTAATTTTTCTAACAGTTTTCTGCATGTTTTAACAAATGGTGATATTTCAGAAAGAAAATAAAAAAATAATAAAATTGACAATTTTTTAAATAGAAAATCAATTTATAGGTCCCGCGAGACCACTTACTGTATGTGTTACCTGTAAAAAGCTTCCTAAAAATTTCATAAACCACTATTTTATTATTATCTGTCATTTACAATGCACCGGTTTATTCAGTGGCTCTGCAAAAGAAAGGTAAGTTATAGAAAAGCCTAATTAATGAATGGAAAAAGAACAATTATATTTCTAGTAACATACAAGATACAATACAAGATACATAAAAAAAAAAAAAAACAGAACAGCATTTCAAACAAGTAAATGTAAACTGACACACAGTCATTCTCCTAAATGTCTAGAGTTTTTATCCTGGCAATTGCATTGTCTATCCTCCTTGTGTATATGGCCTTTTTTTTCTATGGAACCTTTCAAAACATAACCAATTGTCCCCCATTAGCCACACCTAAAGCCGGACATAGATGGACCTAATCTCGGTCAGTTCAGTAGGAAAAAGCCAAGATTCAATTCATCTATGGGCAGGCTGGTTGTAGTGAAACAGATCCATCATTCAACTTCAGTACAACCAGCCTGCCAGATTTTTTTTTATGTGATCACTGCCGGCAACTATAGATATAGTGATCATTGTGTTATGCTGGCAGAGAAGGCTCCCTTGGCGGAAGAACACAATTGCGCTGTTAGAGGGATTCTCCAATCAACGCTGCCTGCATTGATGGGGGAATCATGCAATTTTCTTTCCTTCAACAGACGGTAGAAGGAAAGAAAATTGCATAATCTATGGGCTGCATAAAGAGAAGTATAGCCAAAGCTATTTTCTTTATACTTCTTCTATGGATCACAGGATTGCAGTTCATTTTGGACCCCTGTGACCCATTTTTAGCTGGCAATAGGCTAAAGCGATCAGCGGTGTTTGAGTTCTCAGGGAAGAGCCAGCAGCTATTTTTGCTATTCCCGAACTTCTCCTTTAACTCTTGAAAGAAATTACACCATCGGGGATCGGGAACTTCGGCTTTTAACCACTTTACAACCGGAGGATTTTGCTGTCTTCCGTCCAGGCCACTTTTTGCGATTCGGCGCTGTGCGACTTCAACTGACAATTGCGCGGTCGTGCGACGCCGTACCCAAACGAAATTTACGTCCTTTTTTTCCCACAAACAGAGCTTTCTTTTGGTGGTATTTGATCACCTGTGCGATTTTTACTTTTTGCGCTATAAACAAAAAAAGAGCGTTTATTTTGAAAAAATAACAATATTTTTCACATTTTTTTATATGAAATTCCCCCCAAAAAAAGATGAAACCAATTTTTTTAAAAGTTTTTGGCCAATTTGTTTTATGCTACATATGTTTGGTAAAAAAAATCGCAATAAGCGTATTTTGATTGGTTTGCGCAAAAGTTATTGCGTTTACTAACAAAGGGAAAGATTTCTGTCATTTTTGGTGTTTTTTTTTTAACGCGTAATGGCGGCGATCTGCGATTTTTTTTGCGGGACTGCGACATTGCGGCGGACAGACCGGACCCCTGACTGACTTTTTTGACACTTTTGGGGGTACCAGTGACATTACTGCAGTAATCAGTGCTATATATATGCACTGTTACTGTAAAAATGACACTGGCAGGGAAGGGGTTAATTTTATTGGAGAGGGAGGGGTTAATGTATGCCTGGTGCTTACTGACGTGTGGGGGGGGAGGTGACTATGTGATTCATGGACAGATCGGATGTCCAGCTATGCTGAACAGTCCGATCTGTCACTCCCTGTCACTATGGAGATCCGCCCGCTGTGTTTACACACAGCGGGCGGATCTCCAGACTCGATCCCCGACGATCGGGTAAGAGCAGCGGCGATCGCCGCTGCTCCTCCCCTGGCCCGACTCCCGCTGTGAATGAAAACAGCGGGAGCGAGCCTCCGGCGGCGCGCAAGCGCCGCCCAGAAGGGGAGGAGTCCAGTCACGTTAATACTACGTGGCTGGACGGGAACGAGCCACTCTGCCGCAGTAGTATTACTGTGAGCGGTAGTAGAGTGGTTAAACTCATGCTGCAAGAATAGTGGCATCTCTGGGAGGGATCTCCAGACTGTATCCTGTTTTGTACCATTTACAAGAACCTCCAGTATCTTCAATATGCCAGTGTTTGAATCCCTGACAAGCGCAATGGGCTCTTTTTTTGCCGGGTTTTCCTTTGATATTACCTTTCAGCCTGGTTTTAAGAATGGCTGTGCTGATGCCTTGTCCAGATCATTTGATGTTGCTGACTCTGCCATGTTGAACGGGAACCTATATTCCCTGCCAATCATATCCTGTACACCAGTGGTCCTCAACCCTGGCCTACAGGGCCCACTAACAGGCCAGGTATGCAAGATAACTGAAATACATCCCAGGTGATATCATTTGCTGCTCAGTGATTGCAGTACTCTAGTCTGCATCTCCCCAAGGTAATACTTAAAATCTGGCCTGTTAGTGGGCCCTGAGGACCGGAGTTGAGGACCACTGCTGTACGCCATCCCTCTTTAGTCTTCATGTACTGCATCCTGCCTGGAAAGAACTTTGTGGCGCCCACCGTTGGCTCCAAGCTTTTCAAATGGGCACATGGCTTCAAACTCTCAGGGCATCCTGATGTACAATGTACCTGTGCCTTCCTGCAGCGTTACTACTGTTGGCCCTCCCTTTTGAAGGATGTTGAAGATTATATTCAGGCTTGCTCCATTTGAGTGCAGCCTAAGTCTTCCACATCTGCTCCAGCAGGTCTCTTTTTACCACTACCTATTCCAGATGAACTCTAGCGTTGCATCTTCATGAACTTTATCTCTGAACTACCCTCCTCAGCAGGCTCCACCATTATTTGGGTGGTTGTGGATAGGTTTTTTAAAATGCATTGTGAAATGAGGTGAGTGAATCATGAGTTTGAGGCTGCTCCGTCCCTTAATAATGTATAGCAAAAATGCATCTTCAATGGGACTTTGTTGCAGCCATGAAGTTTTGTACAACAGTATTAGTTTAAAAAGGGAAAAATTTTATTTATACAATAGTTAAAACCTTTGTCTATACATAAAATACTCTGGTCTTTAAATGCACATTATCATGTTCCATCCCATATGGGAATGAGGATTACTTAGAAACAAACACAATACATAGGCAGATAGTTATATTGCCACCAATCTCCCAAGAGATTTAATTAATTTCCTACTAATAAATAAAATATGAAAATACATTTCATTAACTTGTGTCCACACCATTCTTTGGTTCTCGTCCTGCAGCCATACTGTATATTTTTTGCCCCTCCGCAAAATCTTTCAATACTCTGTGAAAAAAGAAAGATACTGTATATTCTACACATTGATCTCTTATGGGAACTCCCAGCATTGTTTTTAGCAATATATGAACATAAACAGAGATTAGCCTGTTGATGTCACTGTACAAAAAAGTGTGAATATGCACACAGTAGTGCTCTTGTACATGCAGCACTTGTTTTGATCAAACCATATTTCTTAAAGGCTGTAAACTCCCTCAGAAATTTTGATTAATGACAAGGCCGACCAACTGTTGCATACAGTATTCAGGCCAACATGCTGTAAATCTATACTTAAAAAAAGTTTATATTGAGCCATTCAACTTTTTTTAACCCAGTGGATGGGGGGCACTTCACGAGGGAATGGAATGGCACACCAATCACCCCCCTTTAAAGTGAAAATACTCTAAAATGTCATGACTATCTTTCCCAATAATTCAGGTCACATTTTGCAGTACCATCAGTGGGGTGAGCGGTGTTTGGTGAGTTAGGACAGTCTAAAACTATACTGAGAGTACCCTGACAAAAAATCTTGTGCTATTTGTTAGTTTATAATGCCAAGTAGTAAAAATAGTTTACCGATGTAAATGTAGCCAAAATATAAATAAATGGAACACAAGTCAAACAGCTAAGTACTAAACCGTTAATTACATATAAGAAACTGCTAACTGGATATCAGGCAAATAATTATATTACCCAAGGTTTGAGACTCAGGTGTCTTTATTACGCTATGTATTAATCGGTTACGCATACATTCAAAATTACAGCTTTTTAGCTTCCTGTGCTGCCAGCACTCTCACTGAACTAAGAATTCAGTGAATTCATCATTATTGTGTTCAACTTTCGAGGGGAAAAAAAAAAAAAGCAAATAAAGAAAAAAAAATATAGCGTATATAATTGCAATGCAAATCATATTGTAATTGAATGTTATTAAAAATTACCTTTCCTTTTCAATCTGCAGCTGTTTTAATTTTCTGAATTTGCAATGCAATATGGCTACCTGGAGCTGTTCTGTACACAGAATGTGTACTGACCACACCCCAGAAACATAATTTCCTGCTTGTGTGATTGGCTCACCAATTTTCCCAGAAGTCTGCACTAAGATACAAGTCAGATTTCTGGCATCCTCTGCAACCCAAATGTCATTTTGATGAGATACTTCCAATAGATAATTATGAAACCACTCCCATTAGACCCGCTCAGCACAGAGGCACAGAGGCACAGAGGAACGAACAACAATTTCTTCAGAATAACAAAAGGTAAGAATCTGCAACAAAGTTTGTTAAAATCCCTGCAATGTACAGAAATCACCCAGAGGGGAATGTTCTTTTCTCAACAAAAGTGGAGTTACGCTTTAAGCTGACTAATTCCTTGGAATTCTTTATCATTTGGTAATTGTTTGTTTGTAAAGAAAATATAGCTAAAACAGATAAGAAGCAAAAATGTAATCATAATAATGATGCTTCTCTCATTACTTTGAGCTCTGCTGTACAGGGGATTTCAAGAGGCTGATTGTTGTGCACTGTAGTCTGGGAGGCAGAGTACTTATAAAGTGCTTTATTATTAATTCAGGTATCCATGAGCATAACATAATGGAAATAGGAGCTAAAAGTAACTTGTACATAGTTTAGAAGTATTAAATATAAAACAACTATAAATTCGACATCTTTGGGCCAGAGGTATGGACACCACATAATCTCATTAGTTCAAAAGAGTCTTTTTCCTCAATTTAAAAAAAATACAGACAAAAATAATGAAAAGAATTATATTACAAAACAGTGCTATACATTTTCATGATATCACATAATCCTTGGTCCACACAGGAGGGTTTATGTAGGATTCTTTGAATATGTCCATGTGGTTTGGGTAACTAGTTACCAGTTGGTTATCAGTTTAGTTGTTATCAATATGAATAGAAAAAGGTCCTTTGTCAAATGATAGTTCTGAAATGTCCTGACTCACAGGTGAAAGGCGACTGGCATTCCATATGGGTCCATCACACAGCTCATGGGTACAAGATCCTCATTCACTTGTAATTCTAAAGATGACCATAGATGGATATAATTTCAAATTAAATTCTTCAGAAAAGAAAATTTGTTCACATTTCTAATCATTAGTGAATCAAATCGACATTCGTTTTCAACTGCAGTGACAAGAAACTTCAAAGGAGCAGGATGAACATTTTTTCTTGAAAAAACACATTTCTAAAAGTGTATGTGGTTTTCGTTTGGTAGAGTCCATTCATTTCAAAATTAAGTATTTATAGTAAATTAAATCTTTCAAACGACAAGCATACGTTCTGAGAATGTTCTGAAATTTTTCATACACATTTTTGCTAGGAAGTTTTATTTGAAATTCTATTCATCTATGGTCAGCTTAAATGCATGTGAAAATGTGGACTGTACCTGTTCCAGTAAGCCAGGTTTCTTAACTTTACCTAGAGATCAAGGCTTCTGATTCAGGTTTCCACTCAGTAGTTAATTTACTTTTATCTTGTTGATTTTTAAAAGCATTAGCAAATGATGACTTCAAAGGTGCTTTGTATATCTGTTGTTGAGTTGTATATCTGCAACCAGGGCCAGATTAACGTAGGGGCTATTGGAGCTGCAGCTCCAGGCCCCTACCTTTATATAGGCCCCGGGTTGGCCATATTCACTGTTACCGCTCTTCTGTCACTTGTAAACACAGAAGTCTGGCTTCTATGTTCGCTTCCCCAGGCAGCTCCCTCAGAACCTCCCCACACAGCACGAAGGCCGGACAAGGAGGGACAGTTGCCGATGCATGGATGTGTTTATGGGCTTCAGAGACAGCATCCCATGTGGAATTAGGCATGCATGGCTGCACCCTTCCTCCTCTGGGTGCATGCCAAGGCACGGCCCTTAAGGCCCTTCAAAATCCTCAGCACCAAGCCCATGATGCTCTTAATCCGGCCCTGTCTGCAACTTGTACATTAGTGCACATTTGCCTGGCATGAAGTAGTTACCGTAAGCTGGCAATGCTTGTGTAGTTGCCTGTCTAATCACTCTGTAGACATAAAGAACTCTCAGTTCAATCTCAGATTACACAAATTGTTGTCCACTGCTAGGCACCACCTCCTTTTGGTTACTTTCTTTGCTGAAAACTGTAGGGCAATGTAATTGCAACAGCTAATGTTATATTTAAGACAAATGCAATGCCATTTCTATTAAGAATCTATTCATGTTATAGCAAATTGGCAATCCACAGTGGCCTCTGTGAAAGGACCTACAATATTAATAGCCAGTTTCTCCCAGGAAGAATTAAGAATGAAAAAGTTATGTACATTGGCTGAAGTGGTGAAACGTGTGACAGAAGATTTGTCATGACATGCAAGATTGAATAGCAGTTAGTACTTGGACAATAGTTCATGTTGTCTTTTCTTTTTTCTTACAAACCTATGGTGACTTTCATGTGCAAGTTGTATAAGTTTCTTTCTCAAGGTCTCTGGTACTAGTCTGTGATAAGATCAATGGACAATATAGCCATCAACTAAGGACAGTTCTTTTTGAATACTGTAGAAAGTTCAGAGAATATAGCTCAATTTGTTTTCTGAGTTTGACCATTGGATTTGTAGACTATCCCTTAATTCTACTTGTACTGGGCATGCAAAAAAAGCTTGTTTGAACACAGATGCCATAGTTGCATCTATATCAGTAAATACAATAACTATCCGTAACAAACCAAACAATCAGCAGTACCGTTTTTCAGACAACTTTTGTATTATATTGCGTAGGTAAAATTGAGTAGCCTTAGGCCCCTTTTACACTGATGGAGTCCGCCAGCGGATCCGCCTGTTCAGCAGAGGATCTCTCCGCTAATCCCCACAAAGCAAGTGGATGACAAGTCTGTGTCCACTCTGCATCATAGACACAGCCCGCTGTCTTCTATGGGCTGTCAGATGGAAATGGACCACCTGTTTGTTTCCATCTGACTGTCATCCGATCCGATCCACCAGACGGACAGGATTGGATCGGATATAGGCAGGTGTCATCCAGCACTCCATAGAGAGCAATATATGGTCCGATCAGATCCACCTGAAGAACTAACAGGCGCACCCAATCAGTCCATCTGTGTTAAAGGGGCCTTACTGAACATTTGGCTATATGGATTTTTGCTTGTCCCTTTGTGGTAAATAGTGTAGTTAAAGGACTTTGGTTTGTCTGCAAGGTAAACTGTTGACTCTACAGGCATGTTCTCAATTTTACTCTTTCCCAAACACATGCTAGGGCTTCTTTTTGTACAGTAGAATACTTCTGAACTGCTTCTGTAAAAGATCTGGATGCAAAAGCAGTAGTTTCCTCTATTCTTTCTACATGGCACTTTGTAAGGACCACTCCAAGATCATAGTCTTAAAAGGTAACTCCACTTTGGTGGGGAAAAAAATCAGCAAATAAAGAAAAAACAATATAGCGTATATAAGTGCGACACAAATCATATTGTAATTGAATGTTATTAAAAGTTACCTTTCCTTTTCAATCTGTAGCTGTTGTAATTTTCTGAAAATGCAATGCAATATGGCCACCTGGAGTTGTTCTGTACACAGAATGTGTACTGACCACACCCCAGAAACATCATTTCCTGCTTGTGTGATTGGCTCACCAATTTTCCCAAAGTCTGCCTAAGATACAGGTCAGATTTCTGGCATCCCCTGCAACAAAAATGTCATTTTTGGTGAAATACTCTCAATAGGAACATGTCTAAAGGGATGCAGACCCAGCAGCTTTGCTCATTAGAGCCCTGCAGCTGCCACAGCTAATTGATAAATATGAAACCACTCCCATTAGACCCACTCAGCACAGAGGAACATACAATGATTTCTTCAGAATAACAAAAGGTAGGAATCTGCAACAAAGTTTGTTAAAACCCCTGCAATGTACAGAAATCACCAGGAGGGAAATGTTTTTTTTCCTCAACAAAAGTGAAGTTACGCTTTAGGTATCTGCAATAATAACAACAGATAGAGAAAAATAAAAATAACTGCAAATCTGACTTGTATCTTACGCAGACTTCTGGGGAAAATTGGTGAGCCAATCAAACAAGCTGGAAATTATGTTTCTGGGGTGTGGTCAGTACACATTCTGTGTACAGAACAGCTTATGCATTATGCATTGCATTTCAGAAAATTACAGTGACTGCAGATTTAAAAAGGAAAGGTAATTAAAAAAAAATTAAATTACAATACGATTTGTGTCGCAATTGTATAAGCTATATTGTTTTTTCTTTATTTGCTTTTTTTCCCCACGAAAGTGGAGTTACCCTTTAAGTTTTGGGAAACCTCTTCTCTTACAGAAAAGAGAAAGCATTTCAACTTATAACACATTGGTTTCACATCTGATCACACTATTTTTTGTGTAAAATTCTTTGCACAGCCTATTGAGGTATCAGTGAGTGGTGAAACTTTGGACATCTGCAATATAGTAGCAACTAGAGCTGCTATGAAAAGATCATCCACTAATCAGAGGCGGCTCTAGGCTTTGTGAGGCCTAAGGCAAAACTTGGACATGAGGCCCCACTCACGCCCATAATGGGAAAAAATTCAAGCAATAAAAATTAACTGTATCAATTGCATATATTAAGAGCCTTAACCTTTGTACTATGAATTCACAGTTTCTAGAAATTTCTCTAACCAATTCTTCTTTAATCAAAGATCATTAAACATCGGGTATGTATCTATATATATATATATATATATATATATATATATATATATATATATATATATAGATATATATAGATGGATAGATACATATATATATATGTCTACTCTTACATCACAGTCCCCGGCATTTCCCTATAGGTCATGATTCCCTGAGTCCCTCCTTACATCAAAGTTCAGTGTCCCCCGTTACATAAGAGTTCTCCTTTAAATCAGATTCCCCCCAGCATCTCCTCCTTACATCAGAGTCCACAGAATTCCTATTTACATTAGAGTCCCCCTCTTAAATCAAATTTCACAGAGCCCCCTTTACATCAGAGTCTCTAGAATTTCTCCCTTACACTGTAAGAGGGAACTCTGAAGACTCTGATGTAAGAGGAGTTCTGGGAAGCCTGATTTAGGGGGAATGTTGGGGACTTTGAAGTAAGGGGAGTTCTGGGAACCCCGAATTAAGGGGGAATGCTGGAGACTCTGATGTAAGGAGAGTTCTGGGAACCCTGATTTGAGGGGGAAAGCTGGGGACTCTGGTGTAAAAGGGAACTCTGTGGTCACCAAAGCTCCCCCTTGCATCAGAGTTTCCAGAGAACCCCTTACACTTCCCTTCCTCAGTCCGCCACAGTCTAGGGCACGACAAGTACCACTGCAGAAGGCTGCCATACCTGAGTCCCCACAGAGGGCACTGTAAATTCCAGTATAGTGCACTGCCATTCCTCCCTGAGGAACTACTGCCTGCTATGCTAAGACTTGTAGTGCCCTCTGTGGGGACTAAGGCATGGCAGCCTGCTATTCTGGAACTTGTAGTGCCCTCTGTGAGGGACTGAGGATTCCTCAGTCCTCCACATTCTAGGGCACTATAAGTCCCAGCATAGTGGGCTGTCATTCCTCAATCCCTCACACCTGGGGGGGGGGGAAACAACATAGTTAAACATCTAAAGGACAACTCCAACCAAAACTACCAATAATGTACAGAGTCCATATGCTATATAATGTCACAGTCCCGCTACCCCTTACCTTCCACCTCGGGTGCTGTCATTGTGTAGGGCAAAGGGCTCCAGCTCCACCATGTTTGGCTTTGATGTCAGATATGCAGGACTGGCTCAGCTCCACTCTCTTCCCTGGCAACTGACTCTGGCGTCACGGGGGGCCTCTCCTCCTCCCCCAGCCACCCAGGGGCTCTCTCCTTCTCCCCCAGCCACCCAGGGGCCCTCTCCTTCTTCCCCAGCCACACAGGGGCCCCTCTCCTTTTCCTCCAGCCACCCAGGGGCCCTCTCCTTCTTCTCCTCCAGCCACCCAGGGGCCCTCTCCTTCTCCTCCTCCAGCCACCCAGCGTCCCCCTCCTTCTCCTCCTCCAGCCACCCAGCGTCCCCCTCCTTCTCCTCCTCCAGCCACCCAGGGGCCCTCTCCTTCTCCTCCAGCCACCCAGGGGCCCTCTCCTTCTCCCCCAGCCACCCAAGGGCCCTCTCTCCGTCTCCCCCAGCCACCCAGGGGCCCTCTCCTTCTCCCCCAGCCACCCAGGGGCCCTCTCCATCTCCTCCAGCCACCCAGGAGCCCTCTTCTTCTCCCCCAGCCACCCAAGGGCCATCTCCTTCTCCCCCAGCCACCCAGGGGCCCTCTCCTTCTCCCTCAGCCACCCAGGGGCCCTCTCCTTCTCCTTCAGCCACCCAGGGGTCCTTTCCTCTTCCCCTAGCCACCAAGGGGCCCTCTCCTTTTCCCCTAGCCACCCAGGGGCCCTCTCCTTTTCCCCTAGCCACCCAGGGGCCCTCTCCTTTTCCCCTAGCCACCCAGGGGCCCTCTCCTTCTATTCCAGCCACCCTCTCCTCCCCCAGCCACCCAGGGCCTTCTTCTTCTCCTCCTCCTCCACCAACCATTCTAAGACTCTTCCAACTTCCCTGGGGCTACTCACCCCCTTTGCATAGTAGACACCACAAATCTATGACCAGCCTGCAGAGTGACAAGTCGGGCCTGGTTACCTGTATGTTGCTGGGCCAGGGCAGAGCTCTCCTCCCAGAGCAACAACCGATGATAGCAGAGTGATCTGACCGGGCAGTCACTTCCTACTGATGCAGGTACACGCCCACCGATTCCTCCACATCTTAGGATTACATGATCAGACGGCCAATCCCCAGGCAGAGAAGGCGGGGTAAGTGTCAGCGGACAACAGACACCTGGCAGCCGCAGTGAAGGGACTGCAGCACATTGCTGCAACTTTTATATCCGAGGATTTAAAACAATCTTTTACTTGGGAGATTTCCCTGACTGCGCCCTTCTAATTGTTGTTTCTCCGCCACTGGCCGCGAGGCCCCTGTAGGTGCGAGGCCTTAGGCAACCGCCTAATTGACCTAATTAGAGAGCCGCCTATGGGTGCATTAAGATCCCTGATAGGTATAGTGGTGTCTTCTTTACAATGTTGAAAAGCTTGCACACTAGTTAATTGCAACTGGCAGTTGATTGAACTGGCAGGCAACCAAGCACAGTAAAAGGATCTATAAAATAACTAACCAGTCTAGAGCAAGTGTAGCAAATGATTTATATGCAAAATA
The DNA here is from genome assembly GCF_965119305.1 of Pelophylax lessonae. NCBI lineage: Eukaryota > Metazoa > Chordata > Amphibia > Anura > Ranidae > Pelophylax > Pelophylax lessonae. The sequence continues at coordinate 475,947,034 of NC_138769.1, read as the reverse complement.
CTGCTGGTACATTTTCTCAAGCAGTTGACAGCAGACCCTGTATAATAGGGTGACCAGATGTCCTGGATTCCGGGGACAGTCCCTGGACTGGGGACACTGTCCTCGGCCCGAATCTGTCCCCAGTTTTGTCCCCGCTTTGCAGTGATGATCCTGGGCAGGTGCACCGTGCGCTGGGGCAGGGGGGCACCCAGGGTCAGGGCCGCTGATAGGGGGGGGACCACTGGTCCTCTTGTAGGGGGCCCGAGCATGCAGGGGGGCCCACACAGGGAGGGGGATTAGTGATGGACAACAAATACAGAACTCTTTTTCCAGCAGCTAAAAGCTGAACTCTCTCCCTGCTGCCAGCTTTTATCTGCTGAGAAAGGTACAGTTGTCCCTCACTAATCCCCTACCCTGTGTGGGCCCCCCCTCCAAGCCCTGGCTCTAATGTTATCTCTGCTTCTGTGTTTATCTCTAACTTTGTTTCTCTCCCTCTGTCTCTCTGATCCCCAGAGCTCTAACTGCCCAGCCTGTATAAAGAAGCTCTTGTACTTTTATGGGTGACAGGCGTCCCGCAATTCTATTTGCGTGATTTCACTGTGATTCGTCGGGCGACAACTGCGGCAAAATTGCGCTGAGTTTGGGGTTCCATAATTCCTGCTAAATCTAAAAGAAAAAACGGAGTTAATAAATAAAAATGAAGATGAGATGAAAAAAATATACAGGCTGGCCAGTTGGACCTCCGAATTGCACGGGCGTCCCGCAACTTGCAAATGGGTCGTTGCAATTCTGCCTGCGATCCGAGACTCCTATATGTGAATCTAGCCTTAATATTTTCTTGGGGGGGGGGGCCCTGTCAGGTAGTCTGTACGGGGCCCCATGATTTCTATCAGCAGCCCTTCCCAGGGTCCCGCTGGGCCTATTAGGCTGCCTTGGAAGGGAAGGGGGGGTCGAGCGACGCCGGATAACACAGAACAGAGATCTTGTGCTTACACAGCAGCTGCTGTCATATGAAGTCCCGCCTCTTGGACCGGCTCCTATGATAGACAGCACACTGGTGATGTCTATCATAGGAGAAGGGACTTCATATGACATCGGCCGCACCATGCATTGCAGTGCACATAGGTTTCTGAGGTGTGCTGGATTGGAACTACCAGTGAAGGGCACCACAGTTGCATTAACGCATGCATCATACCAGAATGGCTTGGCATTAATAGATCCTAAAAGAGCCCCGGATAGAAAACAAAATTTGGCAGGAGATACTTTAATGATTATATACACAAAGTATGAGTACATGGTATTATGAAAGAAATTTGCTGTGTTTTTTCACTTCTAATTTGGAATAATGATATGTTCACAAGTTTGCAAACTGTCATTCATTTAGCCAAAAAATTGTCAAATATTACCATTTTATTTAAGCATTGTAAAAGTGATTTTATTTCATAATAAAGTGTCAGCTTTATTGGATCTCTGATTAGTAAATTCGTAGTTTGCACTTTTTAATGTGCATATTCCCCTTTTAGGGATACCTGTGTATTGCTTGTACAGATGTGTGTGTATCACACTTGCCCTAACTGCATATGTACAGATCACCCTGGAGCAACCTGAGATGGACAATCCAACCAGTGAACCTAAACCTTTAGTAAATGAAGCCCTATGTGTATTTGATGCCTGCAGCAGTGACAGCTTTGTCAGATAAGTTACTGAACCCAACCATTAAGTTCAGTATGCAGGAAATAATTTTTGTGCTTTCCCATTACAAAACGCACATGACTAATGTCTGTAGCACATTTTAGGCTTATAATAGACTAAATCTGTGTAGTGTTGTGTGAAAAAGCCGTAACTGCATCATTTTATTTCATGCTTTTCCTTTATTGCTAGTCACCATGCAAAGATCTGTGTGATACCGGAAGACAAACTATTAAAGAGTTTTTACAGTTTTCTTTTTAATGTTACTTCAACTTTTGCCAGAACTTGTGTTCAGTTTTTTTACGTAAAATGGGAAAGGAAGAGAAGGCTTCCTTATGTTTCCTTGCAATCTACAATATGTCTACAATGGGGAGATTTCCCATCACTTTCTGTATTAACCACTTGCCGACTGCCGCACGACTATTTACGTCGGCAGTCAGCCCCTCACAGGCAGAGCGACGTAGTACTACGTCGCTAGCCTATGAGGGTCTAGGGAGCGAGCGCGCGCACCCAGAGGCGCGCTTCAGGTCCCGCGCGGTCACGGACTTCCCCCGCGCGTGTGACCGGCGGACCCGATGTCCGCCGGTCACTCGGCGATCGTCGGTGCAGAGGGAGAAAGGCAGGCGGCTAATGTAAACAAGCCACCTGTCATTCTCCCCTGTGTAGAAACAGTGATCATACGGTTCTACTATGTAGGACCGTTGATCACTGTTCCTACACCTCAAGCCACAGCCAATCACAGTTAGAATCACGCCCCTAGGGACACACATAACCCCCCCTCTCAAAAAAAGTTAACCCCTTCACTGCCAGTGTAATTTTACAGTAACAGTGCATATGTATAGCACTGATTACTGTAGAAATGTCACTGGTAACCCCAAAAGTGTCAAAAATGTCAGTCAAGGGTCCGATCTGACTGCCGCAATGTCGCAGTACCGCAAAAAAAATCGCAGATCGCCGCCATTACGCGTTAAATAAAACAACAAAAATGACAAAAATCTTTCCCTTTGTTAGTAAACGCGATAACTTTTGTGCAAACCAATCAAAATACGCTTTTTGCAAATTTTTTTTACCAAACATATGTAGCATAAAACAAATTGGCCGAAAATGTTAAAAAATTTTGATTTTTACATTTTTTTGGGGAATTTCATATAAAAAATGTGAAAAATATTGTTATTTTTGCAAAATTGACGCTCTTTTTTTGTTTATAGCGCATGATCAAAAATTAGCACAGGTGATCAAATAACGCCAAAAGAAAGCTCTGTTTGTGGGAAAAAAAGGACGTCAATTTCGTTTGGGTACAGCGTCGCACGACCGCGCAATTGTCCGTTAAAGTTACGCAGTGCCGAATCGCAAAATAGGCCCTGGTCAGGAAGGGGGTAAAATCTTCCGGGGCTTAAGTGGTTAATGACCGCACAGGGAGTGAGAAGAATCGTTAATTAAAAAAAAAAAAACAGCAAAAATCACTGAAATTTGAGGAAGTAAAGGAAAATCTCCTCAGAGGGCACGCAGAAAATAATGAAAGTTTAATAGAGTTTCTATCTATTTCCTGCTCTGCCCAAAATGAAAAAATGTTTGGCTGGAGATAAAATTTAAAGAGGAATTTTCCCCCTTTCTCTAGAAGTGCACACTCACCTTAAAGTAGAACTATAGGCAAAACCTTTTTTATTTATTTATTTATTTATTTTTTGGATAGAACAAGGGAAGGACAACCTCTGTCAGACTTTTTTTTTCCATCTGTGTCCCATTGCAGAAATTTCCCTTTAATTCCTGTCCCATAGCCAAAAGTAAGAGAAATTTCTTGCAAATTAGGGGAATTCCCTGGAGTCCCCAATCTCATCAAAACTTGTATCCCACATAGGAAGATTTCCCCTCTATTACTTTTCTGGGGACAACCCAAAATTTGGGATTTTCTTTTACCTTAACTTTAAGTGATAATGGTAAACAGGACAAATAGAGAGGGTGACACAGGCAGCAATAAAAACGGACACGTGTTCTTATCTATTTCCATTCTATCCAAAACTAAAGAAACTTTTTGCCTTTAGTTATAATTTAAGGATACATTTACATGGGTGCACATGGGCATCCAGGGTGGCTGCAAGCGAGAATCAGTAGAGTCTTGCTGGCAGTGTGCACATAATGTGTGTGAAGAATGGCAGCTGCCAGGGTCAGCTGTCAGATTCTTACTCTATATAAGTGAAGAGCTCATCTGAGCAATTATATGTGCCCCGGAGGGGCTGCTGAGAATCACCCAGGTCTCTCTTAACTATTCAGAGACTGCTAGGCCCAAACACCAGTTCCAGGCACACCAACACACACAGGCTTAGTCCAGGATGTCTTTTTTGTAGATTTATTGCAGTGCTTTAAATAGGAGAGAGGGATGAGGGTGCAGGGTACCTCGAAATGCAAGACAGATGCAGGAAGACAGATTCTTGAACAAAAATTCTTTACCAGCAGTAGAGGTAAGAGGGGATAGCCAGCTAATCTGATACTCTAAATGAGGGGTCCCAGTCCATGTAGCAATCTCTGGTATTCACTCCCACCAAAGCACATCTGGGATCCTAGATCAGGTCCTACTCACAATGTCCAAGGACAGCTGTCTGCCACACAGCCTTCATGAGACACTCTCCAGCGAGGAAGAAAAGGATCCTTCTCCAGCCCAGACCCAACAGGTTATACCCTCTAGCAGTATCCTTTGGGCAACCTTCTTTTTAGCCCTCAGCCAAGCACAGGCTGAGACCAAACAGGACCTCTTCTCAGTAATACACACTGGCTGCCTCCAAGGGGCAGCAGCCCCAGGAGATTAACCTCACTGAACAGGTCTCCCAAACATTTATCCTCTCCCAAGCCACCTTTTGGCTGCCTCCTCCCAGGGCTTGGCTGAGGACAGGTACATACTCATAATAACATCAATGACTGGCCCTTCTGCTCTATCTCTGGAAGCTTCTTCCGGAGTCAGACAGGGGCACTAAACCCCCAAGCATAGAGAAACCTGGCAAGACCCAGAAAATAGACTTCCATTCCACTGAGCACAGCAGAGCTAAAACTAAATATAGCCTGACCAGGGCAGGGCACTACAAATATCACTGACCCAGTTCACAGACAGTGTGTGTCCATGGATGGCCTTTCTGTGGAGATATGACTGCAGCAAATAGGTCAGATTGTATGTGGCCATAGCACAGTGCATCTGCATTCAGATGGACATTTAGTCACCCTTGTGGACATAGACTTATGCCTCGTACACACGCAATGATTATCGGCTGACCGATCGTCCGACTTTTGTCCAAGTTGTGTTTTGTTGGTTGGAATGTGCCTAGACTGCACACGAATTTTCTCGGCCAACAAAAATCAACTTCAGAAGTGATGTCATGTGCTGGTTTACTTTCCGTGTGTTTTTTCTTCTCTGAGCATGCCCAGTCTTGCTCATCAGATTTTTGTCTGCCGAAATCTGTACTGACTGACGGAAAATCGGCCGTTGTGTTGACGGCCAACAGAAATTTTATAGCCTGCACACCAGATTTTTTTCGGCCGAAAAGTCAGAGTCGGTTGTCGAAAGCATCATACTAACAAGCCGAAAATCGGCCGATCGGACGTTGGCCGAAAATTCCCAGCCAATAATCGATGCGTGTGTACGAGGCATTACTTTACTCCCCAGATGTCCTGATTAACTGTCTGTAGCAATATAAGCCATCCAGTAAAATCTATGAAATTATATAAAATGGTGGTTCTTGCTGATCCCCACATGGAGAAACCCCCTTCCTCCTTTATCCCTAGAAGCAACAGGTATTTATCATTTACCAAGGAATGGGCATGGGCATGGGCAAAGAAAAGTTTTTATTTTACATTGTAATTCTCTTGCTGCATATATCTATTTATTTCCAAGTTAGAGTATTGCTAACATTTCTTTTGATGTAAAAAAAAAAATATATATAATGAGATTTTCATGTGTTCAAAGTGTTGTTGTACTCAAAGACAGAACATTTTATTAGAAAAACAGGAAGATATGAACACACGCATTAAAGCTAATAGTCCAGGAAAAGGGAATTTTGTTTTTGTCTGATAAATGATCACAAGCTGTCAAACTATGCAGTTAGGGAAATACCAGGAAAGGAAAATTAAAGTTTAACAGATCTTGTTATTTTTTGGAAAAGAGAATAACCAATAATTTAAAAGTGACACCTTCACAGTTAAATATGTAGAATTATATTGAAAAAATTGTTTTGATTTATGTAAACCAGGCAGTAAGGCTCGGTTCACACTTGTGCGACGCGGGAACGCTGCGAATATGCAGCGTGATCCCGCATCGCATCCGCACATCTGGCAGTTCACACTGCCATATGCGATACGCAGGGGGTGTCAATTAAAAGTTAACGACACCCCCAGTTTGATTGCATATTGCAGTGCGATCTGCAAGTACGCACAGAATCGGATCGCACAAGTGTGAACCACTGTGCGATCCGATTTTGATGCGTCTCAAAAAATGCCTCCTGTGCGTCTTTGGTGCGGATGCAGTGCGAATTCAGCCACACAAAGTGTATGGCTGAAATTCGCACCGCACATGAGATCGCATGTAATGAAGGAGCAGTGCGCTCCGATATACGTGCGATCTCCGCAGCCGCACAAATGTGAACCGGCACTAATACAGGTTTCCACAACAAATGTGATGCACCTAATAAAAAAACATCCTTTTTTTGCAGGGCAAGTTTGATATATTCGGTAATTCATAGCTCCCAACTTTAGAACTTGAGAATGAGGGACAGTTCAGGGAGACAGCAACCTGTGGCCCATCTAACTTACTGCAGCAAACAGTGGGTGCGGCTAAATTGGCTAAATTATGGCAGCTCGGAGGAGACAATATTCCTCAGTGCCAGGGATATTGCATAAATTGTAAAAAAACTGAGACACCTTAGGGCACCCCAAGAAGGATGTGACCAAACTGTTAACAGTGAGAGGGGATTAAAGGGCATGGTTATACAAAATACAGGCCTCTTGTACCAATAAAATATGTTTTGATTGCTGTGCCACAGTCCAGAGTCTCACAGCCAAATATTTTTTTCTTCAATAAAAACATTATTGAAGATATAATGGAACATGTATGTAGTGCCGGGACAAGGTCATCCAGCGCCCAGGGCAAAGAAACCATAGTTTATCATGGTTTTGTTAGGGTCATATGTATTATCAGGAAGTAATGGGCCATTGCCTAAAAACTTTTGTTGCCATTTTTATATTTCCCACATATCTAACCACATTTAGACATCTATGCTTGTAGACAACAAGGGAAGGTGCAGGGGTTTTCCACATGAGTTTTAATGTGAAAAAGTGCATATTTTTTTAAATTAAAATAACAAACATGTCATACTTACCTGCTCTGTGAATGACTTTGCCCAGAGCAGCCCCAATCTTCTTGTCAGGGTCCGGACTGGCGGCAGATGACCGCACTGGAGGTGGATCCTCTGTGTCCGTGAGGGATTGGCGTGGACCGCACTAGAGGACCGGTTCTAAGTTACTACCGGTTTTCACCAGAGCCCGCCGCAAGGCGGGATGGACTTGCTGCGGCGGTAGCAACCAGGTCGTATCCTCCGGTAACGGCTCAACCTCACAGACAGCTGATTCAGGCGTGGTACAGAAGGACAAAGGCAAAGGCAGGGTCAGACGAAGCAAAAGGTCAAGGCAGACGGCAACGGTTCGTAGTCAGGGGCAACGGCAGAAGGTCAGATACACAGGCAGGGAAGATACACCAAAAGCTTTCTCAAGGTACCAAAGGCAACAAGATCCGGCAAGGACAGGAAGGGGAAGTGGGTTTTTATACCATTTGGACTGATTGGACCAGGCACCAATTAGTGGTGCACTGGCCCTTTAAATTTCAGACCAGCGGCAAGCGCGCGCCCTAGAGAGCGGGGCCGCGCGCGCCGAGAGGAAGCCGAACGGGAGGTGAGTGGAGTCTGCGGGCGGGAACGTCCCGCCGCGCAGACCGACTGAGTGAGAAGTGCGGGGGAGCGGCGCTCACGGTCGGGGAAGGTGACCGGAGCGCCGCTACCCGCAGCATGCCTCGAGTGCTCCGGGGACGCTGCAGGACCCGGAGCGCTCGGCGTGACAGTACCCCCCCTTTGGTCTCCCCCTCTTTTTGGAGCCCAGGAATCTGTGGATGAGCTCTTTGTCGAGGATATTGGACTCAGGTTCCCACGACCTCTCTTCGGGACCACAATTCTCCCAGTCAACAAGAAATTTTTTTTTACCTCTGACGACTTTGGAGGCGAGGATGTCTTTCACCGAGAAGACGTCAGAGGACCCAGAGACAGGAGCAGGAACGATGACCTTGGAGGAAAATCGGTTAAGAATGAGGGGTTTGAGTAGGGATACATGAAAGGAGTTAGCAATACGGAGAGAAGGAGGAAGATGGAGTTTGTAAGAGACAGCATTAATTTGGCTTTTGATTTTAAAAGGCCCGAGATAACGTGGACCCAGTTTGTAGCTGGGGACCCGAAACCGGATGTATTTGGCAGAGAGCCACACTCTGTCCCCAGGAGAAAAGACAGGAGGAGTTCTTCTTTTCCTACCTGCATGTCTCTTCATGCGAGAAGAGGCCAGGGTGAGCGACTTTTGAGTCTCTTTCCAGATGGAGGAGAAGTCCAGGGTCAAGTCATCAACGGCAGGAACTCCAGAAGAAGTGGGAATGGGGAGGGGGGGCAGCGGGTGACGGCCGTACACCACAAAAAATGGAGATTTGGTGGATGACTCAGAGTCTCTAAAGTTGTAAGAAAATTCGGCCCAGGGCAACAAGTCGACCCAATCATCCTGACGGGAGGAGACGAAATGTCGCAGGTAGTCACCAAGGATCTGGTTAACCCTCTCCACTTGTCCATTGGACTGAGGGTGGTAGGCAGAGGAGAAGTTCAATTTGATCTTCAATTGGGTGCAGAGAGCTCTCCAAAACTTTGAGATAAACTGAACGCCTCTATCGGAGACGATATGTGTTGGAAGACCATGGAGACGAAAAATGTGCAAAAAGAATTGCTTCGCCAGCTGTGGCGCAGAAGGGAGACCAGGAAGTGGGACAAAATGTGCCATTTTTGAAAACCTGTCAACAACCACCCATATGACTGTGTTGCCATGGGATACGGGAAGATCCGTGACGAAGTCCATTGCTATGTGGGACCAAGGCTGTTCAGGCACTGGCAGAGGGAGAAGAAGACCTGCAGGCTTCTGGCGGGGAGTTTTATCACGTGCGCAGACAGTGCAGGCCTGAACGAACTCCGTTACGTCTCTCTCAAAGGAAGGCCACCAATAGTGTCTGGCAATTAGCTGAGTCGTCTTTTTAATTCCAGCGTGACCCGCCAGGTGAGAGGAGTGACCCCATTTAAGAGTCCGTAGGCGAAGACGTGGAGGAACAAATGCTTTCCCTGGAGGGACTGATACCAGCGAAGCAGGGGCAGTTGAAATCAGACACTCAGGAGGAATGATGTGTTGAGGAACGGCTTCATCTTCGGAGGCATCGGTGGAGCGTGATAGGGCATCCGCCCTGATGTTCTTATCAGCAGGACGAAAATGGATTTGGAAAGTGAATCGGGCAAAGAACAATGACCACCTGGCCTGGCACGGATTAAGGCGCTGGGCAGACTGAAGGTACGAGAGATTTTTGTGGTCAGTGTAGATGGTGATAGGATGAGGGGATCCTTCCAGAAGATGTCTCCATTCTTCTAGTGCCAACTTAATGGCTAGTAGTTCCCGATCTCCGATGGCATAATTCTTTTCAGGAGGAGAAAACGTTTTTGAGAAGAAGCCGCAGGTGACGTTTTTTCCTTTAGCAGCCTTTCAAGAAGAACCGCTCCGGCTCCAACTGAGGAGGCATCCACCTCCAGGAAGAAGGGTTTCAGAGGATCGGGCCTATTCAAGACTGGAGCGGAGGCGAAGGCGGCTTTAAGGCGAGTAAAGGCTTCTTGAGCTTGGGGAGGCCAGGATTTCGGATTCGCTTCTTTCTTGGTTAGTGCCACAATAGGCGCCACGATAGTGGAGAAGTGGGGAACAAACTGGCGGTAATAGTTGGCAAATCCAAGGAAGCGCTGAATAGAGCGAAGTCCTGAAGGGCGTGGCCAATCCAAAACTGCAGAGAGTTTGTCGGGGTCCATTTGAAGACCTTGTCCCGAAACTAGGTATCCGAGAAACGGAAGACAGCTGCGTTCAAAAATACATTTTTCCATTTTGGCATAAAGATGGTTGGCACGAAGGCGCTGGAGCACTTGACGAACATGGCGATGGTGTTCCTCCAGGGTGGAGGAGAAGATTAGAATGTCGTCAAGATAGACCACTACACAGGTATACAACATGTCCCGGAAGATCTCGTTGACAAAGTCTTGAAAGACTGCAGGAGCGTTGCACAGGCTGAAAGGCATGACGAGATACTCAAAGTGGCCATCTCTGGTATTAAAAGCGGTTTTCCACTCATCTCCATCACGGATTCTGATGAGATTATAAGCGCCCCTGAGGTCAAGCTTAGTGAAGACCTTTGCTCCGCGCAGACGGTCAAAGAGCTCCGAGATGAGAGGCAAAGGGTAGCGATTCTTTACCGTGATTTTGTTAAGACCGCGGTAGTCAATACATGGGCGTAGTGACCCATCCTTTTTGGCAACAAAGAAAAATCCTGCTCCGGCAGGAGAAGAAGATTTCCTGATGAAACCTTTCTTGAGGTTCTCCTGAACGTACTCCGACATGGCCTTGGTTTCAGGAATAGAGAGAGGGTAAATCCTGCCACGAGGTGGTGTGGTACCGGGAAGCAAATCGATGGGACAGTCATAGGGTCTATGTGGTGGTAAGACCTCCGCCTGTTTTTTGCAAAAAACATCAGTAAAGTCCTGATAAGCCTTAGGAAGGCCGAGCAATGGTGAGGAGACGGAGACTTGTCTAGTAGGTACCGACTTGAGGCAACGAGTGTGGCAGGTAGACCCCCATGATTTAATGTTCCCAGAGGTCCAGTCGAGAGTAGGGGAGTGGCGCTGGAGCCAGGGCAGGCTAAGAAGGACGTCAGAAGTGCAATTCTGTACAACAAAAAATTCAAAGGTCTCTTGGCGGAGAACACCTATGGTCATGAGCACAGGTTCTGTGCGATAACGCACGGTACAGTTCAGATTCTCTCCGTTAACTGTAATAATGAAGAAGGGCTTGTCGAGACGGATCACAGGAATGCTAAAGCGGTTGATGAAGGAGGCTTTAATGAAGTTTCCTGCAGAACCAGAGTCCAAGAGGGCCTCTGCAGGGAAGGAGACTTTAGCGGCAGAAGAAATCCGTACTGGAACAATCAAACGTGGAGAGGAAGACTTTACACCCAGCGACGCCTCTCCTACGGTCACTAGGTGCGAGCGTTTCCCTGACGCTGTGGACGAACTGGACAGTCCTTTAAGAAGTATAAGCATAAATTCTCGTTCCTCCGGCGAGACCTTTCTTGCTGGGTCAGGCGAGCCCGATCCACTTGCATGGCCTCCTCGGCGGAAGGCACAGTAACCGGCTGCAAAGATTGCTGGAAGAGAGGTGCCAGGCGTGGAAATCGCCTGTTGCAAACAAGATTCTTTTCTTGGCACAGTTCCTGACGTCTTTCAATGAAACGCATATCTATGCGAGTAGCCAACTGGATGAGTTCCGTCAGGGAGTCAGGTATCTCTCGTGCGGCCAGAGAATCCTTGATATGGCTGGATAAGCCTTTTTTAAAAGTTGCGCAGAGGGCGTCGTTGTTCCCGGTCAGTTCGGAGGCCAGTGTGCGAAACTGTATAGCATATTCGCCTACTGTAGCGTCTCCTTGGACGAGGTTTAGCAAGGCTGTTTCTGCTGACGAGGCACGGGCAGGTTCCTCGAAGACACTGCGGACTTCAGAAACGAAAGACTGGATGGAGGCAGTAGCAGGATCGTTGCGGTCCCAGAGTGGCGTTGCCCAGGCCAAGGCCTTCCCAGACAATAAGCTGACCATGAAGGCCACCTTAGATCGTTCGTAGGAAATTGGTCGGCCAACATCTCCAGGTGCAGGGAACATTGGGACAAGAACCCCCAGCACATCTTAGAATCCCCGTCAAACTTGTCCGGGAGAGACAAACGGATTCTAGCGGAGGCGGCGGCCACCGGCTGCGGAGGTGAAGCGGAAGCAGAAGCAGGCGGCTGCTGCCGTGCTGGAAGAAGCTGCTGCAGCATGGCGGTCAACTGTGCCAACTGTTGACCTTGCTGAGCAATCTGCTGGGACTGCTGGGCAACCACGGTAGAGATGTCAGCGAGACTAGGCAGGGGCACATCAGCGGGATCCATGGCCGGATCTACTGTCAGGGTCCGGACTGGCGGCAGATGACCGCACTGGAGGTGGATCCTCTGTGTCCGTGAGGGATTGGCGTGGACCGCACTAGAGGACCGGTTCTAAGTTACTAGCGGTTTTCACCAGAGCCCGCCGCAAGGCGTGATGGACTTGCTGCGGCGGTAGCAACCAGGTCGTATCCTCCGGTAACGGCTCAACCTCACAGACAGCTGATTCAGGCGTGATACAGAAGGACAAATGCAAAGGCAGGGTCAGACGAAGCAAAAGGTCAAGGCAGGCGGCAACGGTTCGTAGTCAGGGGCAACGGCAGAAGGTCAGATACACAGGCAGGGAAGATACACCAAAAGCTTTCTCAAGGTGCCAAAGGCAACAAGATTCGGCAAGGACAGGAAGGGGAAGTGGGTTTTTATACCATTTGGACTGATTGGACCAGGCACCAATTAGTGGTGCACTGGCCCTTTAAATTTCAGACCAGCGGCGCGCGCCCTAAGAGAGCGGGGCCGCGCGCCGGGAGGAAGCCGAACGGGAGGTGAGTGGAGTCCGTGGGCGGGAACGTCCCGCCGCGCGGACCGACTGAGTGAGAAGTGCGGGGGAGCGGCGCTCACGGTCGGGGAAGGTGACCGGAGCGCCGCTACCCGCAGCATGCCTCGAGTGCTCCGGGGGATGCTGCAGGACCCGGAGCGCTCGGCGTGACACTTCTTCTTCTGAGGTCCCCCAACGGCGCTTCAGGCTCCACCTCTTCAGTAAGTGCCCCCATGGAAATCAACGAGCATCCATGCAGGCTTGCTCCCGAGCTACCCTGTTTGTGTCTATTGACACAGAGCAGGCGGCTTGACCCTGCCCCCGCTCGCTTTGCACATCTTTTTTCCCCCATAATTTTTATTAATTTTTCTTCACGATTACAAATAAGAAAAAAAAGTTAAAATTTTCCTGCATTACAAAATAGTAATTTCTCTCCTAAATCCCCCTCCCCTTATCTTCCCAACCCCCTGTACATACCCCATTCTGCAATTGAAGTCCTACTTCTTCTTTCTTAAATATATTAGCATGTCCCACTCTTTGGTCACTCCCCTAAACTTTCCATAATTCTATGTTTTCTCTTTTTTTTTTAAATCAATCAATTTTCTCTACTTTTTTGAAAAGCAGTCTACTTGTTCTTCATCTCTTCTACACAAGTATTCCATATCATATATGTATTGCACGCTGCCACACCGTTCACTTACGGCAGGGGCTTCTATTTCAGACCACCTTTTTGGGATAGTCCCCTTCGCTGCATTAAGCAGGTTTGGGACTATCGAATTTCTAAAATATTTTAAAGATCTATTTGTTCTATGAACTAGACATGTTTAGGAGTCATCCGTAATCATCTCACCCGTAATTTTATTGATAAGTTGTTGTATCCTTAGCCAATACTCCCGGATCTTGAGACATTCCCACCAGACATGAATCATTGTGCCCACCATCTGACAGCCCCTCCAACACATATTTGAATTCTCTACAAACTTACATTGGGCAGATTGATAGCAGCAGGAGCTATTGACAATCAAATGATGTGCAGAGCTTAGTTGGTTAAAGCTTCACACATCATTTGATTGTCAATGGCTTCTGCTGCTATCTGCCCAATGTAGGTATGTATCTCTTATATATCTTATATATAAGTGATTCCTGTGGAAGCTGAAAATCACAGTAGTCACCACTCAGATCTAGTGCTGAGTAAGTGCCCGTCTACATATTAACTGGAGTCACTTATGCGACACCGGCGCCATTTACAGAATGCCTTGTGTTTTCCTTTAATGAATACAAGGCTTTCTCTGATTGGAAAAGGTGGAGATTGTGATGTCACCCCTCCTTTCCACCTCACCCAAACAGGGAATGCTGAAAAAATTGCAAAGTTTTCCATAAATGGTGGCAGTGCTGAGCGAATGACCCCCTGTGGTTACAATGCAAATGGGAAGCCACTTGGCACTGAACCCCACAGTATGCTGCTATCACTGTAGTAGCAGGCATTGCTCAGGTATGAGATATGCATACTTATATTTGTCCAAGCTGGACCAATGTAACTATGCAATAAAATTCTCACCAAAACTTTAGCTTTAATAAAGCTAAACAGCAATACTTACTATACCTTTTAGTTAGTGTACCCATACATGCAATACCTTTCATAGGCAACTTTGGCCTATTATGTCTTAGATCACCTGTTAACCACACAAATAGACCACTTTGAGCATTACATTTTTAAAACTGAGCTGTATAGAGTTAATACCTGAGCAGTAATAATTATTTATGAGAAGTGTTTGTTATAGTGGTGAGATGTTCAAACATGCTGGAAAAATTCTGTGGTCACCCACTCAGCTGTCTCTTCACCACACATGCCCCACATCTGTATGCCAGCTGAGTCAGGCTGAAAAGTCACAGCAGGTCTCAGCTCTGTGGGATTTCTAATGAGGATGGGCAGATCTCTCAACATCCTTTATTCTCAGGAGAGATCTAGTTCCTAAAGAAATTGTAGGGTACATTCACAATTGCAATGAGTTGAGCACGCTTGAAAAAAGGAATATATTGATACTTTTTAAAATATTTTCAAATAGTCTTTATTGAATTTTTCAATATATTGATACTTTTTATTGCATATGATTTCTTGCGAAAGCACCTTACAATAAAAGCGATAATAAAATCTTTTTTTTTTTTTAAATAACAAACATGTCAATCTGCATACATACATGTGCAGTTCTTTTGCTCAAAGCAGCCCAGATCCTGGCCCCTCCCCCCTTGCCTGGTTTCCCAGAGCAAGCTGCTTACTCTGGGGGCACCCAAGCAGGCTCACTCCTGAGCAGCAGCTCTGCATGTCTATTCACACACACAGAGCCGTGGCACTGAACACCCCACCCCTCCCTCTCCTGATTGTCTTACTGGCTGTGGTTGACAGCCGTGGGAGCCAATGGCTGCCTCAGCCAATAATGAGTGAGTGTCCCCAGAGAGCTGAGGCTCTTGTGCACATTGCTGGATCGAAATGGGGCTCAGGTAAGTAGGGGGGGGCTGGGGGGGCTACTCCACACAGAAGGTTTTTTAACTTCACTGCATCTGTATTCCTAACTCTAAATTTTTTTTTAACGCATATTGTTAGACAGGCTGGTTGCAGGCTGGTTGTTAAGTTGAGCTGGGAATTTTATTTGGGTTTTGTTTGACATTTCCCTTGCATGTGCTTCTTGCTGCAAAGGCCAGTAATAGGCGGAGCAGAGGCCATTTGTTTGTACTGTTGGAACACTGGTGAAGGGATGCACTGGACACCATTGCTGCCATTGTGCTAAATGCTAGGTGTTCAGTGCACCCCTGTGCCTTTATGGAGGGGTGGGCTCCCTCTAGGTTCACCTCCACTCTGCTCATCCATGTGCTTCCACTAGGACTGCAGATAATAATGGGGTGCCGAGAAGTTGCTCTGCAGCTTACATATGTATTTGCAAATGTGTGCAAACTAAACCCCTGTTTTTAATGCATACTGTTACACAGGATAATTCAGTTGGTTGCAGGCTGGTCGGTTGAGTTGAGCTGAGATATTTTCTTTTGTTTTGTTTAACATGCGTCACCCTTCTATATGCTCCTTGCTGCATAGGCCAGTAATAGGTGGGGGCAATGGCCATTTATTTGTACACATGATCCCATTAACCAACTACAGGCCATGATGCTTTGCAGATCCTATAATAGCCCCATGGCTAAGATACCTCGCAGCCATACTGCCCACTAGATATGTCTGCAGCACCAAAGATCATCCAAAATAGCACCAGGGTCACTTCCTAATCCTTACCCTATAAACCCAGCCCTTTCCTGGACGATTTTTTCAAATTTTGAAAACTTGCACATAATCTCACAGTACATAATCGCTTGTAATTGAGAAATGCGGTTAGCAGTGATTTCACGCGCTTATGCCCAAAATTGTGTTGCTGGATGCAGCTCTATCCTTTGTATCCTAAACACAGCTAATTGCATTGCAAAAGTCTCACAGAAATACATGCTGTGTGTCTAGCTGCGGGTAAAAATTCTTTATAATCATGGCTGATCACAAAAAAAAACACTCTATTATAAAATATTATTTTTTGTTTAAAAAAATCCTTTATAAAAGTTGGGCCAAAGTCAGTATGAAAACATCAAAAGGACAGAAAGGGAGGAAATGGAAGGGAGAAAAAAGAACATTAAAAAAAGGGGGAGGGGAGAGGAAGTGGGGGAGGAAAAGGTTTGGAAAAGGAGTGTAAGCAATGTTATGGCCAAAAGTAGTAATCCACACACTTACCTACAATGTAACCAGATAAGTCGTCTTTTATATTAGGGACTCAGCTAAGTGCATTGCAACAATTTGCAGCTGATCACACAGTGTGAACAGCCTCATAGAAATACATGCTGTGGGGGAGATTTACTAGAGCTGGTGCACTCAGAATCTGGTGCAGTTGTGCATGGCAGCCAATCAGCTTCTAACTTCAGCTTGTTCAATTAAGCTTTGACAATAAAACCTGAGAGCTGATTGGTTTCTATACAGAGCTACGCCAAATTTTTCATGTTCCAGTTTTAGTAAATAACCCTCTGTGTGTCTAGCTGTGGGCTGATAGCACAAATGCAATCGCAGGTGTGAATGTGACCTAAAACCCAGGAACAAAAATGTGTTATATTACAGGTTTCAAGTCCTTAGATATGATTATTTTTTTAGTACAGAAAAATATCTGTTGATCACAAGCAATGTTATTAGCTTCCTAAGTTTCTTATGTGAAAGAAATGCTGCTCTTTGTAATGGAGTTGGTGAGAGGGAAGGTGTCCGTAGTTCAAATCAGAGTGACAACGGTGCTCCTCTAAAGTAGAAGTGCAGTAAGTGGGTGTTGTCACCCAAAGGCCTCATTGTAACTGGCACTATCGAACCTTTGTTGATATGCATTTAGTGGGTATTTCGAAATGCATAAAAATGCAAGTAATGATTTTTCAATGGAAACATTCCAGCTGAACTTTTACCCGTGTTTAGGTGTGGTCATATAACGGAATTCTTCTGCTTACATTAACCACTTGCCGTCTGCTCACGTTGAGCCTACTGCGGCAAAGTGGTTCGTTATCATCTGGCGACGTAGACCTACGTCGCCAAACACTCCCCTTTCTCGCTCGCTCCTGCTGTATTCAGTCACAGCGGGAGTAGGGCCAGGGGAGGAGCAGCGGCGATCACCGCTGCTCTTCCCCGATCGTCGGGAAATCGAGTGTGGAGATCCGCCTGCTTGTGTAAACACAATCGGGCGGATCTCCTAAGTGACAGGCAGGGTCAGATTGCAGGGTTCAGCATAGTTGAACCCTCGATCTGTCCTTGTATCACACAGTCACCTCCCCCCACACACGTTAGTAAGCACCAGGCATACATTAACCCCTCCCTCTCCAATAATATTAACCCCTTCCCTGCCAGTGTCATTTTTACAGTAACAGTGCATATATATAGCACTGATTACTGCAGTAATGTCACTGGTACCCCCAAAAGTGTCAAAAATGTCAGTCAAGGGTCCGCTCTGTCCGCCGCAATGTCGCAGTCCCGCAAAAAAAAACGCAGATCGCCGCCATTACGCGTTAAAAAAAAAACCCACCAAAAATGACAGAAATCTTTCCCTTTGTTAGTAAACGCAATAACTTTTGCGCAAACCAATCGAAATACGCTTATTGTGATTTTTTTTACCAAACATAGGTAGCAGAAAACAAATTGGCCAAAAATTTTTAAAAAATTTGATTTTTACATTTTTTTGGGGGGAATTTCATATAAAAAAATGTTAAAAATATTGTTATTTTTTCAAAATAAACGCTCTTTTTTTGTTTATAGCGCAAAAAGTAAAAATCGCACAGGTGATCAAATACCACCAAAAGAAAGCTCTGTTTGTGGGAAAAAAAGGACGTAAATTTCGTTTGGGTATGGCGTCGCACGATCGCGCAATTGTCAGTTAAAGTTGCACAGTGCCGAATCGCAAAAAGTGGCCCAGACGTAAGACAGCAAAATCCATTAGTGGTAAAGTGGTTAAAGTGGTTCTAAAGGCAAAATGTTTTTTATCGTAATGCATTCTATGCATTAAGATAAAAAGCCTTCTGTGTGCAGCAGCCCCCCTCAGCCCCCCTAATATTTACCTGAGTCCCATCTCAATCCAACGACGTTGCATGAGACCCTCGACTGTCCAGGGACTCTCCCTTATTGCCATTGGCCGCCGATGCTGTCTATCAAAGTCAGTGAGCCAATGAGGAGAGAGGGGGAGGGGCCTAGCCCCAGCTCCATGTCTGAGTGGACACACAGATCAGTGGCTCGTCTCTGGTGCCCCCATAACAAGCTGCCTGCTGTGGAGGCACTCAGCAGGAGGGAGGGACCAGAAGTGACCCAAAAAGAGGAGAATCTGGGGTGCTCTGTGCGAAACCATTACACAGAGCAGATAAGTATAAAATGTTTGTTATTTAAAAAAAAAAATTAGACTTTAATATCACTTTAAATAAATATAAACTCAAAACATGTAATGCATGTAAACATGCTTAAATGTTTCTAAACCAGATTTATAGCAGGAACATATAAATACAGGAAAAAAAAAGATCTAGGAAAAAGGCAAAATTCACATGGGAGTTCATGCATGGCCACTAGCAAGCATCAGTAGACTCTTGCCGGTGGATGTAAACGCTGGTGCACTTACTGTGTGTTAACAGCTGCAGGTGTGAGCAGCAGCTGTCAAATTTGTACTATACAAATCAATGGCAGGCGCTGCTGCAGTTCACATGTAACTGATTGCCTGAGCAGTCACTGCAAAGTTTTGGCCACACACAAACTGGTCGCAGGTAAATAGGCAGCTTGTTTGTGGCCAAAGCAGAGACTTTTGCTGCTTTCAGAGCTAGGAAAGCAGAAGAAAGTCTGTATTCATTCATAAAATACAAAAATATTTTAGTAAATTACTTTAAATTACTGTTTACGGAATCATTGCCTTTGAGTTTATATTAATACCTTTTTCCCTTTGCGGGTGGATATCTGGTGGCTCCCTTATTCTTTTAATCCCCCCCCCCCCACACACAAACCTCCACATGCTTTGGGGGCCCCGATGTGAGTAAATGGCCCCTGTCTTTTAACATTGAGACAAGGTGCCTTGTAAGAGGGTAGGCTTGACCACTGATATCACCCAGGATCCCCAGCTGTTCATTTACAGTCTATCAGTTGGAGATTCTGCCATTTTGTGGCCATAGATACAAAAAATGTAGTTGCATTGTTGAGCAGTGGGTTGTCGTGGTGGCTGGGAAACATTGTTTGGGTCCTTATGATTGATGATGGATGGGCGATACAATCGCTGGATGACATGATTGCCAATTAGGGATTATTTTCTTAATGCATGTGGCCTGGATTGGTTCAGGAAACAGAAGTGCATGCTCACTGGCCTCCCTTTCCTGTCCATCCAGGCTGCATGCCTGGATAAAGACCTGATTGGGATTTTTAAAAGGAACCCCCAGGCCATTTTCTCTCTTTTGCTTTTGTCACTTTTAAAGGACTGCATTATACTGTTAAGTATAAACACGGCATATTATTTAAAGACTTTGTATGGTTTCATTATTGTCCTTCAAGCTACACGAAAATACCCTTTCACTGCCAAATGGTACTTTTGAAAAATTTTATTGCATTGGTACATGCCCCCCCTGCAGCACTGCTCAGCTACCCAAGATTCACCCCCCATAGACTTCAACGTGGTTTGGATCTAATATCTGGGCTCACAGACCTCCCACTGAGTTTGCCAAACCTCCTGCAAGTTGAACCCAGCCTGGTCCATTCATCCCTAAATACTTTATTAACCCCCCCCCTCCTTAAAGTGTATCTACACACAGCAGTAGGAGCCAATCACTATTGCTGCTAATAATCTGTCCAATGAGAAGAGAGACAGCAGCAGGAGCCGCTGTGCTCATTCACATCGCTGGACAGTATGAGCTCAGGTAAGAAAGAGGGGGGGCTCTGGGGGGGCAAAGAATGCATTAAGGTGAAAAACCTCAAGGTTTTAGAACCACTTTAAGCTTTGATAAAAAACCTGGAAGCTGATTGGTTTCTGTGAAGAGCTGCACCAGAGTTTGCATTCACAGTAGATCTCCCCCACAGTCTGCAAAAAACAAACAAACAAACAAAAAAACAATCTACTCCATCCAAACTGGGAAAAAAATGCCTTTGTGTATACAGTATTTTAGGGTGTTTCTCTATGTGTAGACTACTAGCAAAGAAAGAAGCTGTGAGAAACAACTTTACAAATCTTTAGAAAGAGAGAGCACTTAATGTGATACTAAACCCACAACAGTATAATCACTCTGTATGAGCAGTAAAGTATGCTTGTTATACTCACTGTGGAACCCAAGTATTTATAGTGCCTTGTGAAAGTATTCGGCCCCCTTGAACTTTGCAAACTTTTGCCACATTTCAGGCTTCATACATAAAGATATAAAACTGTAATTTTTGGTGAAGAATCAACAACAAGTGGGACACAATCATGAAGTGCAACGAAATTTATTGGATATTTCAAACTTTGTTAACAAATAAAAAACTTTTTATTCAGCCCCTTTACTTTCAGTGCATCAAACTCTCTCCAGAAGTTCAGTGAGGATCTCTGAATGATCCAATGTTGACCTAAATGACTAATGATGATAAAAAGAATCCACCTGTGTGTAAACAAGTCTCCGTATAAATGCACCTGCACTGTGATAGTCTCAGAGGTCCATTTAAAGCGCAGAGAGCATCATGAAGAACAAGGAACACACCAGGCAGGTCCGAGATACTAAAATAGTGCAAGTGGGGTTGTGAACGGCGCTACCGTTTTTCAAGAGATAGCAATATTATATTTGCTTAGCGTGAATGGTGATACCACTTAATGTGTGCCGTGAATAAATAAATAAATACATTTTAAAGTGCAATCTTATAAAATGCTGTATGAAAATATTGTATAAAAATCAATAAGAATAGATTATATAAATGCCTTGTATCTTAAATTATTAGTGATAAAGTGCATAAGTGCTAGTGCAAAGAAAGGAGAGACACAAGGCTGAAATAAATTAGTGAATTTTATTTATAAAAAGACCAGGTGAAGCATATATCTATCCTCACTATGAACCAGAGGTGATGGTGTTTAGTGAAGAGAAAAGAAGTAAATGCTGCTGTGAGCAAACGAAAAAAACGTATAACTGAAATTAATAGGTGTAAGATGAATAGGATAAATGAATTAATGTGATGAATTCGGGTTGCAACAACCTGCGTGACCGCTAGGTGTCGCACCCTGCTATATGACCTGATATCAGTTGCAGGAGGGTACCGTGTATGGGTTCCGCTGTCCCCTCTGACTTCCTGGTGGGTCTGCGTGTTCCTCAGAAAGAAGAAAGGAGACCCCTAGGTATCATATCCAAACAACATGATAAAAAAATGTAGAGACTCACAGGGAAATTCGAGGCTGTCCGCGATCAGTGTTGTGTGGCCGGGAAGCTTCCGCGTTCCACGGCTCTGGCTCCGGGTGCCGGAAATGACGTTAGACGTCGCTGACTCCGCCCTACCGGTTTCGTCACAAGACGTCTACTAGGAGCGGCCGCTATATTGATTTTTATACAATATTTTCATACAGCATTTTATAAGATTGCACTTTAAAATTTATTTATTTATTTATTCACGGCACACATTAAGTGGTATCACCATTCACGCTAAGCAAATATAATATTGCTATCTCTTGAAAAACGGTAGCGCCGTTCACAACCCCACTTGCACTATTTTATTTCCAACCCAACTTGTTGGGTTTGGTTGTTGGCAGCTTACACCGTCTGTTTCTGCATTCACCTTATTAATCCATAGCGCTGGTCATCTTTGTTTTAATTAGGTCCGAGATACTGTTGTGGAGAAGTTTAAAGCCGGATTTGGATACAAAAAGATTTCCCAAGCTTTAAATATCCCAAGGAGCACTGTGCAAGCGATAATATTGAAATGGAAGGAGTATCAGTCCACTGCAAATCTACGAAGACCTGGCCCTCCCTCTAAACTTTCAGCTCATACAAGGAGAAGACTGATCAGAGATGCAGCCAAGAGGCCCATGATCACTCTGGATGAACTGCAGAGATCTACAGCTGAGGTGGGAGACTCTGTCCATAGGACAACAATCAGTCGTATACTGTACAAATCTGGTCTTTATGGAAGAGTGGCAAGAAGAAAGCCATTTCTTAAAGATATCCATAAAAAGTGTAGTTTAAAGTTTGCCACAAGCCACCTGGGATACACACCAAACATGTGGAAGGAAGTGCTCTGGTCAGATGAAACCAAAATCGAACCTTTTGGCAACAATGCAAAACGTTTTGTTTGGCATAAAAGCAACACAGCTCATCACCCTGAACCCACCACCCCCACTGTCAAACATGGTGGTGGCAGCATCATGGTTTGGGCCTACTTTTCTTCAGCAGGGACAGAAAGCCTGATGGAGTCTGCAAAAGACCTGAGACTGGGATGGAGATTTGTCTTCCAACAAGACAATGATCCAAAACATAAAGCAAAATCTACAATGGAATGGTTCACAAATAAACATATCCAGGTGGTAGAATGGCCAAGTCAAAGTCCAGACCTGAATCCAATCGAGAATCTGTGGAAAGAACTGAAAACTGCTGTTCACAAACGCTCTCCATCCAACCTCACTGAGCTTGAGCTGTTTTGCAAGGAGGAATGGGCAAAAATTTCAGTCTCTCGATGTTCAAAACTGATAGAGAAATACCCCAAGCGACTTACAGCAGTAATCGCAGCAAAAGGTGGCGCTACAAAGTATTAACTTAAGGGGCTGAATAATTTTGCACGCCCAATTTTTCAGTTTTTTATTTATTAAAAAAGTTTGAAATATCCAATACATTTCGCTCCACTTCATGATTGTGTCCCACTTGTTGTTGATTCTTCACAAAAAATTACAGTTTTATATCTTTATGTTTGATGCCTGAAATGTGACAAAAGGTTGAAAAGTTCAAGGGGGGGCGAATACTTTCGCAAGGCACTGTATCAGTTTATATTTACTAAAATAATTGCATTTCCATGTTCTGTGTACTGTGGGAGACCAGATATAGTAAATATAGGTCCTAGGTTTAATAACACTTTAAGCTGGTTCATGTAGTCTGATCTTTCTTTATATGTCTAGCCAGCTTAGCCCAATATTAACTGCATATTTGCAAATTTTTCTTTGGAAGCGCATGTGAATTCATCACTGATTCCGTTTTACTGTCAGCAAGGTATCGCAACACCTTTGCTCCTAGAGATCCATCAGAAATGGGGCAGAAACACCATTTTTGGCACGTTTGGAAAAGCCAACATCATCTGCCCTTAATCCGTATGCGCAGATCTTCCTACTTCCTAAATTACTCCAAGAAAAGCCAAGAGGCATATGGCATGTGATCTTGTTTTATTAAATTACATTACAGCTTCCCACAGTTTTTTGGGAACTGGGCTTGAACTGAGTTCAGACCCAAACCACCTCTTACCTACTAACAATATTCACCTGCCATAGGCTTCAGTGGAGTACGATGCTAAATTTGGGTTTCCCAGATTACAAGCAGGATTCGCCAAACCCCTGTTATCAGGAAACCCTTCCTCAGTTACATTTAACCTCAGCCTTGTCTTGGAACAGTGTTTCCCATTCACATGTAAATGCATGATCATTGGGATTATAAATAGGTCTTTCATTCCTGTTTACATTTACTCACTTAATCAGAGCTTTTAATACTGAAGGTAGCTTGAAGAATAACTTATTATATATATGCAGTAGAGCATTTTCCATAAAAACTTTAAAAATATTGTACTTGCTGACCTCAAGGGCACATAAGATAAAGACATTATTGAACACTGAATAAATTGCCTTGAAGGCAAACTTGTAGGAAAACCATGTGGCATAATTAAAATATTGTGATTCTTAAGTTATAAATATACTTTGTAAATATTATGTAAATTCCATAATACTACATTTTAGGCTTTGCTTGAAATAATCTCATGGTGCGTTGGCTGGAAACAATACAGAAATAAGTCTGGAGTGACAATATATGTGGAATCAGTTATACAGATTTTTTTTTTAACAAGTACCAGCCGTGGGAAAGATTATTATACTCCACAGACAGAATCAGCTCATTACACCAGTACCGAAAACTTTGGAGTCAGAAGGAATTTTTGTTCCGTCTGGTGCCCAGGCTGTGTATTAGAATCTTCTGAATACTAAATATGCCCATATCTGGTAACCTTAATGATTTCCACAAATGTATTCATATTGGTTAGCTTTTTGTATCCAATCAGAATTTTCAGATGTGTTTATAGATATTTTACTTTTACTTCAATCCAAATTACATTCAATATTAGAATCATTTTCATTAAATGGTAAGTTCAATTTAGTTCATTTTTACATGCTATAGGAAGCATAAAAAAAGAAAATAATTCAGTTATACAATATATCGCCAAACATTTGTGGACAATTAAAGATTACACCTACCCTATGATAGATATCTAATTTCAAAACCATTTAATATGTTTTAATACGGAGTTGCTCCCCTTTGTGTTTAACAGCCTCAACTCTTTTGGAAAGAAAATGTTGGCGTGCGTCTATGGAATCTTGTAACCATTCATCTAAAAGACCATTTGTGAGGTCAGATACTGATGTTGGATGAGATAGTGAACATTCTAAGGCTCCTTTCACACACTCCGTCCGTTGGACGGAGTCCGTTTTTCTCAGCGGGGGATCGAGCCGCCAATCCCCCGCTAAGCAGAAGGAGGACAGCTGTGTCTCCGCGCTGTGTGCGGAGACACAGCTGACAGTTCCCCATGCATCTCTATGGGGGAAATCGGATGTCAACGGACCGTCAGTCCGTTCTCACCCGATCCCATCCGACCCGATCCGCTGGACGGATGGAAAATAGGGTT